>NW_027223338.1:3948204-4069184 GCF_030449975.1 Polyergus mexicanus | reverse complement strand
AAGCAGTGGTATCAACGCAGAGTACTATCTATATGAACGCACTGTAATATCAACGCAGAGTACTATATATGTAAGAAGCATAATACACACAACTAATTAATGAATTGGTATGCGTTTTCTCATAGAAATGCAAATAGTTTCTTCAAGAGTTTCTTCCTCGTCACAAGACAAAAACTATTTCTACATTTGTAATGCAAATACAGAAAGCACCAGCGCTTATTTCTGTTCAACCGTTAATTGGTTTATAGCGGCAAACTCATTTAACAGCGGCAACTATTATAATTAATATAATCCCAATTAATATATTTCTGCAGCACCGACGTTTCATGTCTCGTCGCGACCGAGGAAGGGACAGATTCTCTTTTATTAATCCAATTTACGAACGAATAATCCTCTGGCAAGATCAACATTTATATTTTCTAATAAATAAATCCCAAAAGAGCACCAAACGAGTTCGAATCCGTTAATTAGATTACAACGATAAACTCTCGGCGCGGAGATAAACTCTTAATTAATTAATTAAAAGGACTCCCTGTTGGCGCGTAGTGTGGGAGAGATCTCTGCCCCGGTTACTTTCTTTCAAAGTTTCTGCCGGAGCCAAAATCACTTAAACGAAGATTATTTGCGCGTTCGCAGTTGATAAATCGGCTCACATTTTCCAGACATTCGCAAGTAATCAATGTAATTGCATCGAACATGGAAATCTATTTAATTGACAGATTGCTAAAGTGTAAATAGAACACATATTTTATATATGGAACAATTTTCGCGTTTCCCGTAACTTTATATCCTCCGCGAAACCGTGCAATAATTATTAACGGACATTTCAAGTACCAAATAAACGAATAAAACGGTATCGAATAACTATATCAAAATTATATAACATCATTATACAACAGAATTAAATAACAGTAACAAACATAACAAATATACATAAAATATTTTATAAGGTATAATTTACATAATAAATTAATGAACAACACATCGAGCCGAAACTTGAAATAAGTGTTAATTAATTAACATTCGCGCAGGGAATAAAACAAAATGTTTATTTTGTCAATCAATTATATAAGCGAATTACTCATTAATACAGCGAGAGAGACGCACGTAACGAATGTCAAATCAACGTTGCTCGCTGTTTTCATCGTTTCATTCACTTCGGACGTAATTATGAAACGTAGAACAAAGCGGTAATTAGGAGTTTCTTATTTATCATTCACGTCACAATGAAGGAAAGTTTATCTGACAATGAGATACGGTAGATGAGCAATTAATAATCTTCCGGAAACGTCATCGTGCGCGCCGCCGGAGTGCAACCAACAATTTACATTACGCCACTCGAGGGAAACGTGGAAATAATTGCGGTGGAAACTCCGATCTGGAAAGCAATATTTCTTATCCCCACCTCATCTCCTCTCTTATATCCATATATTACTATCTGTGAATTATCTTTATATCAAATACAATAAACAGAATATTTTTATAATAATAATCTAAAGAGATGTCGCCTAAAGCTGGAGATCGCACAATCGACTATTGTCTTTCTATTGAAATGATGGCCACGTTAATTTTCGCGCGATAATCACGAATTAATGGGCCTTCCTGTCCGTCAATTACCATAATTAATCGGCGATTGATTAATCGTGACACGTGGAATAACGCATCCTGATATTCGACGCGTCGATTGTCCGAGCGATTAATCGAGCCGCCGAATTTCCTACGGCGAGGGAGATAATTTATTTACCCCGACGCGGCTCGTTAATAATTTAAGACCGGCCGAGAAAAGCTTAATGAAACGTCTCGCGATGTCGTCAGAAGAATTACGAGCTTCCCAACGTGCGGAGAAACCGCAAAAAGGATTCCGAGCAGGGACTCCGCGAGACTCCGAGAAGGGCGGGACACTTTCGCGTAGTGTCTTTCCAAGAAAGAAATAATCAATCTTGTTGTAAATGTGTGTATATGTGTATGTGTGTGTGTGGAAAAATAATTAATTTTCAAAAGAAAGAAGAGATTTTTCTCGGGGAAAATAATCTCCAAGACATTTTCTCGAAAATACCTAGCTGCCTAGATATCAGACGTTGTAACTTTGGCGCGCGTCACGAAACAAGAGCCGATAAATTCAAACTATCTCGAGGTAGTTTCCCGCAATGCCTCCTGCTGTTTATTCTAGCTGGGTTCGGACAAGCGCCTTTTTTGCGAACGGACGGGAATATTTTCCCTGCAGGACGCGCGGGGCCATTGTTTTGAGCGGCGGCCGTGGAAAAGGGAAAAGTGGAAAAAGACATAACGAACAGACGCGACCGAAGAAAATGGATCGACCGGTCATTTTGCCTCCTCCCTCCTTCTCCTTCCTCCGCCGTCGTCGCCGTTAGACGCCGAAAGGGTGTGTACAGCTCTTTTTTCAGAGAGCTGCTTCTACGAAAAGAAAAAAGGATAGGCGAGCAGCTCGGCTTGTTTTTTTGGGGGATCCCTTCGCTCCCTCCCGCCATATCGATGCATTATGCGTTCGATGGCGGTGATTCGAGCGGAGAAAAAGGGAGGATGAAAAGAGAGTAGCACATTAGATGAAATTTATTTCCGTCGGGCATCAGGCTAATAATTTGGCGAATCGGAGATATCGATCTTCTACAAAATACAGATTCTTTTATTCGCGCGAAGTGATTTGCAGGCTGACATTAAAAGGCTTTCATCTATCGAAAAGTAATGTAAAAAAATATGCCCCGCAATGTATTCGTTCATCGAAAACGCAGAGTATAAAAGTAAATCATTAGATTAATCCTTTCCAAGTCCAATCCGGACGTTTCAATATCCAAAATAAATCATACATTACCGATACAATTTATATCACGCTCGTATGCTATTTCGAAAATTTCGTATTCTAAGAGTATCAATCACGTTGCATTTCGATGGTGGTATCTGTGAAAAGTTTTCGTCTCCTCGTTTAGTATCCCGTTCTGAGAAATTAAAAGCCCGGGATACATATTATAGTAAACATGATTATACACGGCTTGTACCGCAGCAGCTTCATAATTTCATGAACGTGCATTAATAATGCCAACCGAGATACTACTACGCTCTCCTGGTACTAATTCCCTACTTTTATCATGAAATCCGTCGCACCGTATATTACACCGCGCATTTACCACAGGCATCAACGACAGCGGCAACGGTCGGGAAAATGCGGCCAGTCCTTTCGATGCACTGGTCCGCAGAGAGTACACTCTGTATCTTTACCAACTCTATTCTCTTCTTCCCTCATCTCTCTCTCTCTCTCTCTCTCTCTCTCTCTCTCTCTCTCTCTCTCTGTCTGTCTGTGTCTGTCTGTCTGTCTCTGTCTCTGTCTCTCTTTCTCGACGTGCGATTTAATTTAAGTTTAATGCGAACCGGCGCACGTGGTCACGTACGTTCAACAATGGCGAGAGGCTTGGTATCCAAGTAGAGAAACGCATCGGCGAAATTCACGCCGACGCTTCTCGAAAGCGTCCAGCATCGTAATTGAATCTACCGGGTGTTTCGGAGCATGTTGATGAAAATTCTTCCTAGGCATTTCCCTTTCAGGATCGATACACCTTTTAGCGTAATATAGATTGTCTCATTCGATAAATCTCAGTATCTTTGTCGATGCAAATTCGACTGAGGATCGATCAAAGGGTCTGTAATCTATAAGGATATGTAGAAGAGCGTAAGTAATATAGTTTAATGAAACGCCTTTCCTACGGAGAAAAAAATAATGATTTCTTAATAAAAGACAAAAAGAAGAAAAAAGTCCTGATAATCGTCGATACACCGAATATTCCCTCAACGCCCAGTAGAATCCATCCAAGTCAACGGCTACCACTTTATAAACGAGGCGCCTTCGATCGACGTCGCGATATAGTGAGCACGTGAGGCACGTACGACCCATGATAGCGGCGAATAAATATCCAAGTTGAGAAATATCGGCGATCGGCGATCGTGGAATCGGCTATTTTCGCGATCACGAGCGGCAAGAATTTAAGTCGAATTTTGCGAGCGCACCATTTATATTTGTTACACGAAAATAACTCGCGATATAGGTTACAGCAATAACTCTCCTCGACCAAAATGCCCGCACCCGTTATTACTCGCGATTATCCGCATTGTAGATAAACAGCAACAAATATACAAAGCGTTTATACGATTGGTGCAAAAGCACAGAGAGATTTCTTTTGCACGTTTTTATCTCTCATCCCCGGGGGTTGATAATACATTTTCGAGAATAGCCATTTTCCCCTCGAGAAAGATAGGGAGCCATTTTCAAACTATTTGCTCATCAAATTTTATCGGTACCGTCGTCGTGCCATTATCGTACATTCTGCGGTGGAAAAGTTTTTCGAGGGAAAAAAAAGTGACTTTTGTCGTTTCACTTATGCGCTCGTCCCCGGAATGGACGTCACGAGATAATCACTCCGCGCGAAAATCGCGCTAATCCGCACGGTGGAAAACTCGCTGACGCACAGAATGCGATTTTATACCGCCAACGGTAACGCGACTCTCAAAGCTCCGAGCAGGAAGCTTTTTCGGTAATTTGAAAAACATCGTTTTCGAGGGCTTGAAAGATTTCCGGCTCGTAAACTAAAAGCTATCCGAAATATTAACTCTCCCTCGTCTCGATACGCTTCCGATTTCCGTTCTCGTAATCCAAAAATGGATGATCGAGTTTTCAATCGTCGGTGTTTTTATATCTCAGACTCAATTAATAAGATTATATTTCGTGTCGTATACAGCAAATAAAAAATCTACATTTTTATTAAAAAACATAGAACGTCGGCGTAAATATTAATCTTGACATACTGAGTCTGAACGTTAACCCCGATTAAACGTTGATATTAAAAGTGAGATTTTCCCTTGATTCATCATAATATACAGGATGTAACAAAGCGCCCATTTTCGTGAAAAATGTTTCACACAAAAGTTGTAGAGCTCTAAGCGGCAAAAAAAATCTAAGTGCCAAAAAAAACAAATAATTGTTTTAAAAAATGCATTGTAAATAATTTTCTTAAAAACAATTATGTTTTTATACTAATTGATTTCTCTCATTATTCTGTACATAAAAGTATTACGAAAAAATTATCGAAAACTGAATATTTTACGAAATAATTAATTTTCTATATCAAAATATGTCAGATCAAAATATAAAATAACTCAAAAAGTATCTCATGAAAAAATACTTTATTACAGTGTTTTGGAAAGCTCTCAAGGTAAGCTACAATAATATGTAATGAATAATAGGGGGTTCCATTTCAAAAAATTTAAAGTAATTTTTATATGACCTTGGCGGCGCTATTCAAGGTCATACTAATATTACTATATAATGCGCAACTTAGAGCTCTACAACTTTTGCATGAAACATTTTTCACGAAAATACGTTGTTTCCTCAAAAAAACTGCTGGAACGGGCGCTCCGTTACACCCCGTATAATATTTACGATTCGCGCGTTATTTTTTCCTTTTCAATATGTTTAACTTTTGCAGCTCGCGGAGGAAATATATTCGAGGTAAATCTACCTAAAAAGCAACGCGAACCACGAAATGACTAGCCAACTTTCTCTCACAATGCGTTCCTCCTCCGTCAGATACCATCGAGCCCCTTTCCGTTCCTACTCTTTTATTTTCAACACGTCGCTGCAATAGCGACCCGGTGCGCGATCCGATCCACTTGCAGCATTCGGTTGCACCGTTATTCAATTCATCGCTGGATTCAATTACCTCCGCGTGCGGTAACGGTGAGTAGAGAGGCATTTCCCGTGCGCGCAAGTCTACTACGGACACAGGCGTGCGCGCGCGCGCGCGCCGCAATAATCTCCCTATAAAACTCGGCCACGCCACCTAGATCAGCATCCACCTAGTTTTCAACTTTGCCCACTAATAGTCGCGATCCTCCTTCGATCGGCCCTATACTTGGTAGTGCATTGACGCTTCACGCTTTTACCTTCATATATATATAATATTGTATAATAGCGAGAGGGAGAGAGAGAAAAAGTATCTTGGAAAAATATTTATAAAGTTCTCTCGCGTTCGTGTCTAAGTGGCTCTGATATCCTTTTGTAACTTTTATCCTTAGCTCTCGTTATCTCAGTGAACGCGAGCGCAAAATTATATTATCGTACCTTCAAGAACAAGCTCGCATCGATGTTGACTCTATTCTTTCGCAAGAGAACGGTATCGCGAATTCCTCTCCCAAGTTTCACAAACATAACACCAATTCTCATCACTCTCTATAGATATATATCTTCAAGAGATAAGGGCGCTGGCTTACCGATTATTGTCATCTCATGCGGATCGCGTTCGCTCGCGATGCTCAACGAAAGTACGCATAGAATCACCAATGCGTTTGGGAAAACAACCTTTGTGAGTTGACAGTCAACAATGGGTATTTACTTTGATTACCGTGGGGTTGCCGCTCGCGCGTACACTCAGGCCGAGTACCGCTCGACCGAGGCTGCCAATCCTTTTTTTTTTCCGCCGCAACTCCACCTCCGCAAACGCACCATCAATCACCCGGTAATGGCAGCTCCTCGGTTTTTATCCCCGCGTGTATACACGTCGGCCCGTACACGAAACTGCCGATCCAGATATATATATAGAATTTATTCCCTAGCGGGAATTTATTCTTCGAATTTCAAGTCGATCTTTCCTTCTGGAAGGAAGGGTTCGAGTCGAGGCCGGCCGTACATTACGGTCTTTTTCCCCTACATTCCGTCTGTGCATCGAGGTTTTACATAAATTTAAGAAACATAATAAAATATAGACATCGGAAATGAAAGAGACGGGATTCCCCTTCTGCAGGATAATTTCTGTTCGATTATGATTTATCAATTTGTCGCTTTACGTTTTTTTATGCGGATCAAAATGATATTCCAAGGAAGCATCGTCCGAATCGATTAAAATACGAAAGCATCATTTATTTGGGAATTAAGTCTGCAAAGAGTTTTGAAGCATAATTAATTATCGCGAGACGAAAAATTTTAGACGATTTTACGAGGTCTTTGTATCCAGCTTAACCTCCTCTTGTATGTTAAGACTTGATAAATTGAAAAGTTTTGGGGATAGGAGATGCAATCATCTCCTATTGATTACCTTGTAAGATATCTAGTCTCTTTTTTTCTTTCTCTCTTTCGTGAAAGATAATTAGTTTCAGTGTGTCGATACGGAAATAAAAACTCTTCGTCTCAATAAACTTTATTTCCATAGTCTCTGACACTCTGCCTGGTGAAAATGATAATGAAAAATTGGCGCTCGGTTTCACTGCTATAAAAGTCATCTAAGCTTGGTTGCACTGCTAACGTATTTTCAAGCTCGAGTAAATTAAGCGTAGAATTAAATTCCTGCGCGATTTTCGCATTGCGCGATTCGAGTTTGCGCTTGACGGCAACGAGCGCAATAAATGTGCGACTGCAGTGAGTGAAAGAGAAAGGGAGGGAGGGAAAGAGAGCGAGAGAGAGAGAAACAAACTGCCGGATACCCGAGGGAACCGGAAATGCTCGACTCGCTCGTGCATCGGACGGGCCGCGGTTGTCAAAACGCATCGGCGAGATAGTCCCTGACAATATGGCAGAACAAAACGGCTCGCGGTGTCGCGCGTCACCAGTGCGGGAAAAGGAAGTCCCGAGTGGAGTTTGACAGCCGACCCGTGAAACCCGCGATATATACGTCCGACACGGACGACATTACCGGCTTTCCCGCTCCTTGTACTCGTCGACAGGGAAATAGATGGATTGCGTGAAAGGAAAGAGTGAGGGAGAGAGGAGGGGAGTATTAGGGAAAAAGGGAGAGAGATAAACTGGTGCAGAGATATAGAAAAACACGCAGAATGGTGAATAGAGTAAAAAACAGAATGGAGCACAGCGGAAAAAGAAACGGGAGCAAATAGAACAGCTACAGATGGACAAATAGAAATATACACTAGAGCAAGGTAGAATAAATGTTGAAAAATAGAGAGAAGGAGGAGGACGAGGATTTTATTATGCTTCGCGGGAAATAAATCCTTACAGACAGTAATACGTGTTCATATCGAGAAGTATGCAACAAGAGAATTTGCATAAATAAGCTTGAATGTCCAGTTGCAACTCAATAAGCTTGGAGAGATATTCAGATTCGAATTTATAGATAAAATGCGAGGAAAAGAGATAGATAAACTCACATCAAGATTTCGTTGAAGAAGAGAAACTTCTAAAGACAAGAATAAAAACTATATAACTCCATCAATTCACTTTCTCTCTCTGTCTCTATCTCATTATCGATATAAAGATGTACAAAAAAAAAAAATCAAGCAGTTTGTTGCGCGAGAAGCAAAAGAAAGATGAGGGAAACGAGACGGTAAGAAGCGCCAATAGGGTTGAAAGGATTCAATAAATCCGGACTGCGAAAGCGTATCGGAACTGCCGCCGACTGTAATCCGATGTAGCTACACACGTGGAAATGACGTTGGCGGAACGTGTATACACGCGCGGGCTTCACGACCTGCGGACACGAGCCACTCGTTACCGCTCTCCAACTTTGTTTACCGGAACTGCGAGGGCGCTTTGACGACGAATCGATGCACATCGCGAGCTAGCCTACGCCGTTGCTTTTCTGGTGTGTGTGTGTATGTGTGTATGTATGTGTACATGTGCTTTAATGAGACGAAACGGCAGGGATGCAATAACGCGACCGAAATGGCGAGGGAGAATGTCGTGGAGTAACTTGGCCGTCGTTTCGTTGCGTTTGCGGAATTATCGCGTAATGTTTGTCCGACCTGGAAATCGATGGATTATTTTATATGGAATTATCTATACGTGCACACACATACGCACGCAGCTATAGAGAAAATCCGATTTGCAAAACAATCTCGCATAAAATATGGTCACACAAGAATTCTCTTTTTTATATATATATATATATATATATATATATATATATATATATATATAAAATCTTTATCAAATTTATAAATATATCTCAAAGCGAATTTGTGTGCGACTGATACTCTTTAAACATTATTCCGGTAAAATAATACAAATGTAATAGCGTTAGGTAAGGAAAGTTAAGATTTCCGAGCAATCACGATTTAAAAGTTATTTCGTCGCGACTATCAATTAAAACAATTCCCTTTTAAAGCCTCGCCTTCAATTAATACACGATCTCAAAATTAAAAAAAAAAAAAAAAACGACGACGAGAGTATTTTCCAATCCTTTTAACATTTTATTGCGCGCGTAAAAGTGATTTTAAATCTCGCCGATCATTTCGCACTTAATTATTCGGATGTTGACTTTATGTGTTCGTCAATTAGTTATATTTATGTGCGATGTTTACCCAATTATCTCAATGATCGACCAATACGGGCGCAAATTTCGTTTCGAGGCTTACCGGGCAAGTGCGCGATTATGGATTTCGCATTTATTTGGCCTGAATCGTTTATCATCGTCAGCGCGGATGCCCCCGATTTTTGAAGCTTAACAATATTATCGACATATCATCGAATTCGCGAAAGCGCCAGTATAATACGTTATATACTGAAATGTATTGGCATTAACGCTTGTGCAGTTTTGCGATTAAATACTGCAAATATACGATTCACGGTAAATGTCAAAATTTAGTTTATAATATCAAAAATATTTTCTCGTTCTATCAGAGAGAGAAAGAGAAAGATGAGTTCCTTTTTCTCATTTTTTTATCATGTGTGATATAAAATTTAAAAATATTATTAATGTCAGAAAAATGCGTAAAATTTTTATATGCATTTTATTTAAACTTAAACTTTTATTCAGATTCTTAAATATGTTTCTCTCTCTTTGTCCCATTTGCTAGAGTCTCTAATAATTAGATAATTCAGCAAACAAGACACACTTTATAGCTTTTTTGACGCTCAATACCATTCCAATATTTAAATTGCTTTACGTCACAATTTCGTATAACTACGATTTGTGACATGTTGGAGAAATTTTATTACAGATCTACATTATATAAGTATATTGTTAAGGCTTTTAGATCTCAAAAAAAATTTATTGTCGATTATAATTGACAATATATTCATGATTTAAAATGAAATCTATCGTGGAGAAATTACGAATTAAATCTACAAAATAGTTTTCAATTGTTTATTCAAACTAAAAAGTTTTTTAGATTACGAATCTAAAAAACGAATCTAAAAATCTTAAAATTGACAAATTATATTATATTAAACCTTTAAGTTTGAATGAACAGGATTGAAAACTAATTAATAGATCCTCAATGATCTTATACGCATCTTTTTCGCAATAGATCCCATATTTTACTACGAAATTTTATTAATCATAGTTGACAACAAATTCCTTTTGAGGTTGTAAGGGAACTCTCAACCTTCGAATTCTAGGACGCGAAATGGTGGGAAAGCCTCCTTGGTAAAATACGTCAGTTCAACAGATCTTCACGGCTGCCACGGAATCCCTGATGGTTATTGGATCACAAAACGACACCGATAGAGTTATCATATGGAAATATATATTTAGAGGTTACAAGAAAAAAAGACTGTATCGTATGACTGTGTGTATGACTGTCTCGAATGACTTCCTGGACCGTTCCGTTCTCTACTCTCCCTGGGCGCTAGTATCGCGCCGACCGTATCGCCCCCTGTCGGCGGTTCTCGATAGTGTAACGAGGCCCTTCGCGCTACAAGGTCCTAACAACATATTAGGTGTACAACTTTGCTTCCGCCGTTTTCTTATAGATGGCTTTAGCGGTAAGTAGTGGTCGAAATAAATAGATCATAGACGTCATGCAATAAACTTGGGCATCTGTCCACATAACTCCATAGAAACATTAGTCGATTTGTGTCTGCATCATAAAGTTATTCTCGATTGAAAATGTCAGTTTACGAGCCAAATTCTCGTCATTTGCGGAAGGTTTTAATTTTCTGCTTCAATATGAAGAAATCTGCGGCTGAGGCTCATCGAATGCTCTCAAACACTTATGGTGAAGCCGCTATTAGTGAAAGAACGTGTCGTGAGTGGTTTCAACGCTTCAAGAACGGTGATTTTCACATCGAAGACCGGCATAGCGGTGGAAGAGAGGTTTTCGAAGATGCAGAATTGGAGGCATTACTTAATGAAGACTCGAGTCAAAGTCAAAAAGGATTGACACGATCATTGGGAGTGACTCAACAAGCAATTTCAAAACGCCTCATAAATGTATAACCAGTTTTTTACAATAAAGCCTCGAATTTCGGAAAAAAAACGGCGGAAGCAAAGTTGTACACCTAATACTTAATTTTGATTACGATAGAATTTTCCAACATCGTATTTAACTATGATATATAATAAAATACATTAAAATAGTTCTCTGTTTTGCACTTTGACTATAAATTTTTCAAAATTGTGTATTCAACATAAAAAAAACTGCGGGAAGTGACTTGCTCTAGTGCGATTTTCTTTTTTGTTAAAGTGTGTTGATAATTTACTCTCATTAACACTTACTATCTTCTATATTTATCGTGCGGTTTACTATTGTGCTTACGTAATGCGGGTATAAAACTGATCGAAAATTCAGCAACGGACGCGCTATCGATAACGTATCGATATTGACGGACATGCAAATCTGTGATAATCCAAATAGTAAATCACTGGAACTGGTTCAATAGTTTGTAATTGTATTATTGCTTCTCGACAGTTATAGCTACATTTACAAGCCGGAGAGAGAGAGAGAGAGAGAGAGAGAGAGAGAGAGGGAGAAATCCGTCAACAAGCTGGTAATAATGTCGTAAACATAGCCGTTAATAATCGTCCACTTGTTATAATAATTTACTAAACGATCGATAATTTACACTCGTTGGATATCTCGCAAAGAGATATCCAACAATCCTTCTCTATATGTTTATTTAGCATTTCGAGACCGCCTGTATTGAAACTACGTCTTTTCTGTTTCAAAATACGTTGCATTATAATCCAAAAATTCCGTAAAACGCAATTAAAATGGTACCGATGTATGAGAATAATTAATATGTTCATAATGCAACACACGGGAAATGATACAACAGATTTATTTACACCGCAATGTAATTTAGTAAACAGCAACGGGGATACGCGCGGTAGAATCGCCAGTGTATGAATATGCTGTACATTTCAGAGATCATTTCGACAGTACTGTAATTTTTATATTTTCGCCGGAAGAGTGTGTTTTAGATTTTAATGTTTTAATCTAAATTACGTGGAGCGACTGTGCATTTATTTGTTGTCAGTCGACTTCTTTATGCTTCTTTATTTACTCTATTTCGAGCTCTCTCTCTCTCTTTCTCTCACTAAAATGCAACCTAGATTCGGATTTAACATAATTTGAGGAAATTATGCTCGGAAATCGTGTTCACCATTTGCCCGTAGAAACGGTTGCGCTCACACGTGCGCGCACACGGCTTCATAAGCGAGTCACCGTGAAATACGAATGCATATACGCGAGTCAAAGCTGTCTCGTCGACGATTCAGGATTTAATATCGCGATCGCTGATTAAGTAATTTAAAAAAATTGCGAAAAAGATCCCTAAACATTTAATAATATATATTTTTACTGTAATATTGTATATTGTAAAATTTTTCCCTCTGTAAAATAAAGTGTGCGTTCTGTTGTTTTATTTATTTTATGTATGTGTCTTGCGTCGAATCTAGTTTTGGAAAACTCATATGCATGTAATTCAGAGATTTGAATAACGTAAAATTTCAATCAAGAGAATAAGGCAATGAGAAGCCATTAAACGGTGTGTCGTAACCGGTTTATTAAGTGCAATGTACATAGCTAGTTGCGAAATCGACTGGCATCGACCGGCAACTTAATTGCTGGTTACCAGCCATCGCTCGCGAAAACCGTCGGTTTCCAGGCGGTTTCTAGGGAAATTCGCGGGGAAGCAGGTACAATGAGATCCCGCGCGCCTTTAATGCTCCTCCCCCAAGGTATATGCACTCTATATAGGGATCATTACTTCCGGTTGGAAGAGCCACTAGAGGTATTTTATTTCCCAATAAAAGTCAAACAGAGCGATGCTCGTTGAGAATCGAACCGCGGAATTTACGTAAAACGATTGCAGCTCAAACCCTTTTATGTATCCGATTGTAAGTCTCTCATATAAGGGCGCATTCCAATCTACATACTTCACGTGGTTTGAAGTTGTTTCGTAGTTATATATCGCTACATATACTGTAAGAGCCCAAAATATACTACATGCTAGCATTTTTAATTCTTTGTGCATGTTTGAGTATATATAATTAATCAAGTTTTAACTGTCAAAAAAAAAAGGAAAGATTTAAATAAAATCCGTACATTTTGATTCAATTTATTCTTTCTTTTTCTCTTTGTCAGAAAGATAATTGAAAGAGTTGAAATATATATACGATTAATTTATAAAGCTTTCATATCGTTAAAAAAAAATTGTTCCTTTCAGTTACACCTATTGTAGGATTTAAGTACGTATTATATGTACCGATATGCGTAGTATCGCATGTCGATATTGCGGCTAGATCATAAAGCAGTAACTAATCCTTTAGCGAGTCGCCGCTAAGAGAGATTCTTGTTATCGCGTGCGCAATCTTTATTTTGACGTATGCGGCTAGATCACAGGGTGGCCGCGAGTCCGAAAAGATAAACACTACTCTTCGATCGACGTCTTTTAATCTCCGGGCATAAACAGACGAACAGCTTAATCTCGGGGCATAAACAGGCGAGAAGCAGCGAGCGTCAGTCAGTCCTTCGCCGTCAGTTAAGAGTTGTACTACATTCTTATATTCCCTTATAATAAATATCTGTTTTAAATAAAACCTACAAATTGGGGGCCCCTCCGGGATTATAGCCTAGAGTGTAGTGCTAGCAGACGACCATAAGAAGTGCCTTAGAAGTTTTCAAGAAGTTTTCTAAGACATAACTATAATGACGGAACCAAGTGCCAGCGCAGCAAACGACGATCTGAATGCGAAGCTGACGGACATGACGACAGCTCAATTAAGGCAAGAATTGAAAAAACGAAATTTGAAAACGGCAGGACTGAAAAACGAACTCATCCTAAGACTGTTACCGTTTATGCAACTCGAGCGCGAACACGGTGAAACAGAACAACACGGCGAAGTTAGAAATAAAAATGATGAAGACGCAAGCAGAAAACAAGAAGACAACAGCGAAAGCGACACAAGTCTGAGCGACGAAGATGAAGTGTCGATTGTTGAAAGAAGACAAAACACAGGAAGGGCCCGAGGAAATCAGTTATTAACATTCAGAGATGTTGAAGAATCCTTAGAGACGTTCAACGGAGATGACAAGGTTGATGTGAAGATGTGGATCAAAGATTTCGAAGAAATGGCTGCATTGTGCGAGTGGTCCGATATTCAAAAAGTAGCATACGCGAAACGTCTTCTTCGCGGGTCAGCAAAACTGTTTGTCAAACATGAAAGATGCACGAAAACATGGAAGAAGCTGCGGCGTGCATTAAAGGAAGAATTTGTTAATATCGTGGACAGTCATGCAGTACACCAAGAGTTATTACGACGAAAGAAATCATCTGACGAATCATATCAAGCATATATATACAGAATGCTTGAAATTGCCGCACAAGCCGACGTCGATACACCATCGGTAATTCGATACATTATCGAAGGAATACAAGACGATGCAGTTAACAAAACTGTGTTACACGGAGCAAAGACGATACGTGAATTAAAAGAAAAATTCACTCAATATGAAGCTATAAGGAAAGAAAGAAAATTAAAGACGAAGCAGTCGAAGCCAGAGGAAAAGAAGAAGACGACTCAAGGGGACACGAATACAACGACGACGAAAAGATGTTTCAACTGTGGTAGCAGAGATCATTTGGGTAAAGTGTGCCCGATGAAAGAGCAAGGCGCCAAGTGTTTCAAGTGTAATCAATACGGACATATAGCCAAATTGTGTAAGGGAACAGTGAGTGTACAGAAAGAAACCGCGTGCGTAATTGTTAAGAACACACAACAAAAGCAGGTAAAGCAAGTAGAAGTCGCGAATCAATGTTTTGTTAGTATTATAGACACGGGCAGCGATTTGAGCTTAATAAATCGAGATTGTTACGAGAAGATAGGTTGTCCGAAATTAAGCAATAAAATAAATTTTGACGGTTTAGGCGCATTAAATAATAGTACGTACGGCTCCTTTGCAATAGATGTTGCTATTGACGATGAAACATATAAAATTGTATTTCACGTCGTTGATAATGAAATAATGAAACATGCAATCTTGATTGGTGCTGACTTTTTAAATCTAGTTGAATTACATTCGATAAAAGGTCAGGTAGTTATCCGAAAAATTCCTGAAAAATCAATTCACGCAAGTAGTACAGAGTTACCCGAGGTGTTAAAGGTTGATATAATAGAAAACGCAGATCCATTTGACTTTTCATATATCTCTGATAAAAACTTACGACGCGAAGTAGAAGTTATTGCAAGAAATTATGAACCTAAAAAAACGCGTGAAATCGGTGTTAAAATGACGCTAATTTTGAAAGATGATATTCCAATTTACCAAAGACCACGTAGATTGTCTCCATCGGAAAAGGAAGAAGTTGATAAACAGTTAAAAACGTGGATAGACGACGGTATTATAAGACCCTCTAATGCCGAGTACGCAAGCCCTGTTGTACTAGTTAAAAAAAAAAATGGTGACACAAGAATCTGTGTAGACTTTCGAAAATTAAACAAGAAAATCATAAAAGATCATTATCCGTTGCCGTTAATCGAGGATCAGTTAGACCGGTTGCAAGGCGCGAAAATGTTTAGTACTATTGACTTAAAAAATGGATTTTTCCATGTCAAAGTGGCCGAAGAAAGTAGGAAGTATACTTCTTTCATTGTTCCAACAGGTCAATACGAATTCATACGGATGCCATTTGGGCTTTGCAATTCTCCGGCTATATTCCAAAAGTTTATAAATGCTGTATTCAAAGATTTAATTTCTGAGGGAATCGTATTAACTTATATGGACGATCTAATTATTCCTTCGCAGAACATTGAACAAGCAATTGATAGTTTAAAACGCGTATTAGAAGTTTCAAGTCAAGCTGGTTTGCACATAAATTGGCAAAAGTGTAAATTTATTCAAACAGAAATTATATACTTAGGACACATCGTAACGGACGGAACTGTAAAACCCGCGGAATGCAAAACTAATGCTGTTATGAAATTTCCGGTCCCCAGATGTGTCAAAGATGTACAAAGTTTTATCGGCCTTACGGGTTATTTCCGTAAATTTATTTATCAATACTCAATGATAGCACGACCGCTAACAAATCTTTTGAGGAATAATATAGAGTTTCGGTTTGGTAAAGACGAAGAACAAGCATTTCGAAGTTTAAAACTCGCATTGATCAATAAGCCTGTTTTAAAATTATATAAAAGCGGAGCCGAAACGGAATTACATACGGACGCTTCAAAATTTGGTTACGGTGCGATATTATTGCAAAAGGATTATTTAGACAATGCTTTCCATCCGGTCTATTATGCAAGCGGGAAAACTACTCCAGCTGAAGAAAAATATACTAGTTATGAATTGGAAATACTTGCAGTCGTCAAAGCATTGAAAAAATTTAGAGTATATTTATTAGGCATTCATTTTAAAATTATTACCGATTGTAAAGCATTTACTTTAACAATGAACAAACGAGATTTGTGCGTCCGCGTGGCTCGATGGGCTCTTGCATTAGAGGAATATGACTATGAAATCCAGCACAGGCCAGGGAAAAATATGATGCATGTCGACGCACTAAGTCGAAATCCCCTCCCAGAAATTTTGCTCGTTCATGAAAGTAATGATAGTTTAATCGCTAGATTTAGAAAAGCTCAGAGTACCGATCAAGATCTGCAAAAAATCCTTAAACTAGCGACACTCAATAAAGCCGACAGTTATATAGTAAGAAATAATTTACTGTATCGAGATCATGATGGCGAATTATTGTTAGTAGTACCTAAGACGTTACAAAATTCGATAATTAGACAAGCGCATGAGCAAGGTCACTTTGGCGTTAATAAGACGGAAATGCTTGTACGAAGAGACTATTGGTTTAAGACTATGCGATCGAAAATCGAAAAAGTAGTAACGAGTTGTATAAATTGCATTCTAGCAGAGCGAAAACAAGGTAAACAAGAAGGATTCTTGAATGTAATTGATAAAGGAGATGTTCCGTTACATACCTATCATGTGGATCACTTAGGTCCAATGCCAAGCACAAAAAAAAATTACCGTCATATTTTCGTCATAGTTGATGCGTTTAGTAAATTCGTGTGGTTATATGCTACGAAATCGACCGATGCTGCCGAAATAATCGACCGTTTGCGCAAACAATCCGTTGTATTTGGAAACCCGCATAGAATCATATCAGATCGCGGTACGGCGTTTACATCAAGCGCGTTTAAAGAATATTGTACCGAGGAAAAAATTCAGCATCTTCTTATTACCACGGGAATACCTAGAGGTAATGGGCAAGTCGAAAGGGTAAACCGTACCCTTATACCACTTTTAACTAAATTGTCGGCCCCAAAACCAGAAGAATGGTTTAAATTTATCGATACTGCTCAGAGATATTTAAACACTACGCCGAGCAGGAGCACGGGCCGAACACCGTTCCAATTAATGTTTGGCATTCACATGCGATTAAGAGAAGATACACAAATACGCGAGATGATTGAAAACGAATGGGCGCGAATGTTCGAAGAAGAACGCGACGATATCCGACAGGAAGCCAAAGAAAAAATAGCCGAGATCCAAAGAGAAAATTTAAAGACTTTTAACAAAAAACGAAAAGTAGCATTAAAATACGCGGACGGAGATCTTGTCGCGATTAAGAGAACTCAATTCGGTCCGGGACTTAAATTTCGTAGTAAATTTTTAGGCCCTTATCGTGTAACTAAAGGAATGCGTAATAATCGGTATATAGTTGCGAAAATAGGTGAACATGAAGGACCGCAAGAAACTTCTACGTCTGCCGATTATATGAAACCTTGGTTGCATTTCGATGATACAGATGAACCTGAAAGCGAGGACGAAGAAGGAACCGAAAAATAAAGAATAAAAAATCACAATTAACATTCGAGGACGAATGTCTTACAGGACGGCCGAGATGTAGGATTTAAGTACGTATTATATGTACCGATATGCGTAGTATCGCATGTCGATATTGCGGCTAGATCATAAAGCAGTAACTAATCCTTTAGCGAGTCGCCGCTAAGAGAGATTCTTGTTATCGCGTGCGCAATCTTTATTTTGACGTATGCGGCTAGATCACAGGGTGGCCGCGAGTCCGAAAAGATAAACACTACTCTTCGATCGACGTCTTTTAATCTCCGGGCATAAACAGACGAACAGCTTAATCTCGGGGCATAAACAGGCGAGAAGCAGCGAGCGTCAGTCAGTCCTTCGCCGTCAGTTAAGAGTTGTACTACATTCTTATATTCCCTTATAATAAATATCTGTTTTAAATAAAACCTACACTATTAATAACAGATTTCTCTTCACAGTTTCCGAAAGACATCGCCGCGTCCCTATCTTTGCTTTTGCGCGACCGCGACCGGAGAATAGATTGTGTTTGAGAGCGTTAAGTTAATATTTACATTTACCTAGGATAGAGAGAAGCAGTACACGACGGATATTACACGCTCGATCAGCGTAATACTGATACAGAGCGAACTCGATAACACTATTCCGCCAACGGCGAAATAAACTAATTAATCCTCTGACAGTATCGTTTTCGGGTATTTCGATATCCCGACCGCAAATTTCCCGACAGTCTCCGCGATACTATTGGTAAGGATGACGATGTATAAAATGACAAAAAAAAAAAAAAGATAGAGAGAGTAAAAGAGATCACTATGAGAACTCTACCGTCGATTATTCACCTAAAAAAAAAAGCATGTCTGGTTTTTCTTTTTTTTTTCTTTTCACCGAGGGATACATCACCGGAATGACGGTTCGTCGAATTTCTCCTCCGGGGGTGGCGAAGAAATTTAGATATTTAACTTCGTTCGCCGTACGGCATGAGGTTCCCATCCAATGCGGGACTTAAATTATCCCGGGTCCCTCGGGAGCCCGGGGCGAAAAAGGATCGGATAGGTTAGCCGATGTGCCGCAAGCGTCCTCGGGGGTGGCACTAAATTAGATAATGAAGCAGACATTCCCTTTCCTCCCCCACCTCTTTCTCTCTCCCTCCTTGGTCTGCTTCGGCTATGCGAACTGGTGCCGGCTGAAGTGTATCACTTCTGATAATCCGCCTTGCTTAACTCAATAAAAGCAGCGTGGCAAAGTGTCAGAAAGTCTGCAGAGCTTCTATAGATTAAGAGCTTACTGGGTTCCTTGTTACTTCTACTAGTTAAAATCATCATAGTCTATTAATGATTCGTATTAAATATACGGAGAACTTGTTAATATTTTGTTGCCATATACAGGGTGTCCTAGACCACCCGTACACCCCTTTTCTTTCAAAAACTGAGCATTTTAGAGAAAAACGTTTTGAACAAAAATTGTATGGTTTTGAGAGGAATATAAGATGGTGTCAATGGTTTGACCTTGGTTAAGGTTAAGTCAAGGACACCTTTAATTTCTTAAATGGAACCCTCTATTTTTTATTGCATATACTTATAGCTTACCTCGAAAGCTTTCCAAAACACTATAATTAAGTATTTTTTCATTAAGTACTTTTTGAGTTATTTTATATTTTAATCTGACATATTCTGATATAAAAAATTAAATATCTTGTAAAATATTTAGTTTTCGATAATCTTATCGTAATACTTTTATGTACAGAATAATGAGACAAATCAATTAATGCAAAAAAAAAAAAAACAAATGATTGTTTTAAAAAATACATTGTAAATAATTTTCTTAAAAACAATTACTTTTTATACTAATTGATTTGTCTCATTATTCTGTACATAAAAGTATTACGGTAAGATTATCGAAAACTAAATAGTTTACAAGATATTTAATTTTTTATATCAAAATATATCAGATTAAAATACAAAATAACTCAAAAAGTACTTAATAAAAAAATACTTTACTATAATGTTTTTTGGAAAGCTCCCGACATAAGCTATACGAATATGCAATAAAAAATAGGATATTCCATTTAAGAAATTAAAGGTGTCCTTGATTTGACCTTAACGATGCCATCCAAGGTCAAACCAATGACATCATCTTATGTTCCCCTCAAAACCATACAATTTTTGTTCAAAACGTTTTTCTTTAAAATGCTTAGTTTTTGAAAGAAAAGATGTATACGGGTGGTCTAGGAT
The DNA here is from genome assembly GCF_030449975.1 of Polyergus mexicanus. Taxonomy (NCBI): domain Eukaryota; kingdom Metazoa; phylum Arthropoda; class Insecta; order Hymenoptera; family Formicidae; genus Polyergus; species Polyergus mexicanus. Next base: position 4,048,926 of record NW_027223338.1, on the reverse strand, counting down.
ACCTTGTATATATATTATATTAGGGAAAACGTAACATGTTACACAACGTGAGAACGATATCATAATATTCTGTCATTAATTAGCGGGGAGGACTGGCGCACAAAGAAATATATCGGACGAAGTTTACGTCGCCAAGTGAAAGGTTTATTACGATGTAAATTATATTATTAAGCAAATTACCAGAGAGACGCAAACGTCGGAACCGCGCGAGCGAAACGAAGCGTGAGAGAGCGCGCGTCAACTTCTAACAACATTACAGCTACGAAATTCGTAATTAGGGGCGGACAAAAGCAGAAAATTGAACGCGCCCGGCATGCATCGTTGACGCAAAGACGGAAATCCTCTTACCGAACTACATATCGGCGGAAAGATGGTGGTTTCTCTCGCTCTCGCAATTTCTCTCGCGTCGCATAAGTTTCTCGACGAGCATGGCCCCGATCCGGTCGCCACCGACGAGAAAGAGAGAGAGAGAGAGAAAGAGAGAGACCGGCGGGCGATCGCTATTCGGAATTCTCCTTGTCGGAATTGTCCTTACCTGGGAATTATGCTCTTGCATCGCGCTCGCTCTTTCCCATCTTTTCGCTTATCTAATAATACCTTCGGAAAACTCACAGAAATATCGTTTCGTTAATTATCCCTGCTACCGAGTTTGTTCGTTCTGATAGTAAACGGAAAGAGATTTAGAATGACGTTATTAAGTAGTTCAGAGCATAAAATAGGCGGGAATGACGCGCTTCGATAAGGAGGAGGGGCACGCTTTCATCTTTCGGCTCAATGATCACGGGGCCATGGTATTTTCACCATGGAGCTCGCATTTATTCCACAACATTGGACGCTCGAAGCGCCCTCATCACTTTTGATACTAACTGACATCGCGGTTTTTGTCGCATCGGACGAAACATGATAAAAGTATCTCACAGAGAATATAATTTATATTTAATATCATCTCTTGCACGCGCATATACAGGGTGTTAGAAAAGTCTGGAAACGGTCAAATATCTCGAAAACGAAATTTTTATGAGAAAAATGTTTCCAACCAAAGTTGTAGAGCTCTAAGTGGCGCATTATATAATAATATTAGTATGACCTTAAATAGCACCGTCAAGATCATATAAAAATCACTTTTAATTTTTTTAATGGAACCCCCTATTTTTCATTACATATTCTTGTAGCTTATCTCGAGAACTTTCCAAAACATTATAATAAAGTATTTTTTCATTAAGTACTTTTTGAGTTATTCTATATTTTAATCTGACATATTTTGATATAAAAAATATTTCGTAAAATATTCAATTTTCAATAATCTTACCGTAATACTTTTAGGTACAGAATAATGAGACAAATTAATTAATGCCAAAAAAACATAATTATTTAAAAAAATACATTGTAAATAATTTTCTTAAAAACAATTATTTTTTATACTAATTGATTTGTCTCGTTATTCTGTACATAAAAGTATTACGGTAAGATTATCGAAAACTGAATATTTTACAAAATACTTTATTTTTTATATTAAAATATGTCACATTAAAATATAAAATTACTCAAAAAGTACTTAATGAAAAAATACTTTATTATAGTGTTTTGGAAAGCTCTCGAGATAAGAATATATAATGGAAAATAGGGGGTAACATTAAAAAAATTCAGAGTGATTTTTATATGACCTTTACGGTGCTATTTAAGGTCATACTAATATTATTATATAATACGCCATTTAGAGCTCTACAACTTTGGTTGGAAACATTTTTCTCAGAAAAGTTTCATTTTCGAGATATTTGACCGTTTCCAGACTTTTCTAACACCTTGTATATGTACGCGTACAAGTTCCGCAAGCTTTCATTCGAGAAGCGGCGCTGTGTGCTTTTTAAATAATTAATTCTCCTTCCCTCAAAATTCGGGAGGATACATGGACGCTCGTTGTGCCCTTCGTCCCTACGGCATCCGCGCAATGGACGCGATAAATATGAAGTAACTTCCGACAGCCTGGACCGCAAAATGGCTCGGCCAGAGCTTAGAATGGCGCCCGAGAAGAAGAAGTGTTATTGTCTTCGTGGGAATTAGCGGCGACTTAATGCCGGGAATTTTCGCCCCGCGACCGACTTGTTCCACCCTCATACGGATGGATCTCTCGCGTTTCTCGAGGCATGTCACGTAACAATGTCAGGGTAAATCCGGGACCGACACATCGCCGTTGTTGGCGAGAAAATGTCGCGGTTCGCATAAATTTTTTACGTAACAATCGGAGAGACGATTGAAGCTTTTTGTCGCGAAGCGATTTGCCGGAACTAAAAACGCCAGAAGAGAATTATGCCGATGGCTTGGTAAAAATTCGTCCGTTTATCGAATAAATTAAAAATTTATGGCAAAATAATGAAAATTCTAATGAAAATATTCTAGGCGAAAGCATGTATCATTAGCATTTATTACGGCGATGTCGTGAAATTAACTCGCCATTAGCCTTTACTTTCGAGATGGGGAATTAAGACTTGAGACTTTGAGGATAATCTTTTAAGAAGCTAAGAGCCTCTTTGTTAACTAATAATACAGAAATGGAGAAAGATTATTCGTCTCTTCAACGACATAAAGACGCGCCTCATTAACATCGGCTATAAACTCATCAATGTCATCTCGAAGTACTCGATGGGGTATCTCGACAGCCAGAAATTAGCTTGTCATTCGGCTATTCATCGTCCAGCGACATGTGTCCGACCACACATGTACGAGTACCATCCCTCTCCCCGAAAAGATGACTCGACACAATAACGTCATAGAGGATGGATGCGACACGAGGCGTTTCGAAAATATCCGTTCGATCAGCTGATTCGCGATGCGAGATCGATCGTTCGAAATTTCTGCCCGTAGAGGGAGAGAGAAAATTACATGCTCGAGTCGAAGAACACCTGCCTCTCCATCTAGATTATTCCCTGCAGAAGGCGCGCATGGAAATTGGAGTAATTTAAAAATGAGAGGGTTCACACAGACCCGTCCCTTTTCTCTCCCTACTTTGAAGAATATATTCAAATTAAATTTTAATCTTTAATGCGCTTTAAATTCTCCCCCATTTTTGATATTTAAATGTTTAATTGTTCTCTCGCTCCTCTCCTTAAAACGCAAATATTTCACATTTCCATATATTTTAAATTCATTCATATATTTAATATTCTCCGCCGTTGTACACTTACGTCACGCATTGTCTCCGAAGAACGGGAATTAAATACCAACGTTGAGCGATATTGGGCGCTCGAAATTTCTTCGTAATATCTTCATTAGCATAATTTCTTTATTATAATACACTTCCCCTATTCATCTATCTATTCATCCATCTATTTTGCCGAAGTTAAGCTCGACACGCACGTAAAACATTCACACCCGCCACTACATTGTCGATGCTCGCGCATATACACGCCACGGTGTTGGGAATCCCCTACTCTCTCTCTCTCTCCCTCCCGTCCATCCCTCCCTTGGGAAGCGTGCATTTGATATCTACGCATGAGCCGACGCACACGCGTGACACGCTCGAGCGTGTCGCGACGACACGTGAGCGCAGCGTCAGGATCATGCAAAGGGAGGGACGGGAGATGCGAAGATCCATATGCATGTGTGTGTTTGGGTGCGCGTGTACATCTACGAAAGGGGTAGTTAGCCGGTGCTCGATGGTTGCGGCAGATCGAGGGTGCCGCTTTCAACAGTAATGGTAGATGGTAGTAGTGTGGTGGCCCGGGATCGATCCAGGGACCACGGCATCATCCTCCAGCCCTCAACGACCAACTCAACCCGGCCCTTCTCATCCCCCGAGGCTTCGGGAGGGCAGCCACTTCTCTCTCTCTCTCTCTCTCTCTCTCTCTCTCTCTCTCTCTCTCTCTCTCTCTCTCTCTCTCTCTCTCTCTCTCTCTCTCTCTCTCTCTCTCTCTCTCTCTCTCTCTTTCTCTCTTTTCCCCGACCCGTGATCGCCTTATGGAGAGCTTCTCTCTATCAGTCTGCACAAATACAGCCTGCATACGGAGCGTGAGGGTATGCAAAGGGCTCAAACGGGCCTGTGGCGCTGTGAAAATGGAAAAGAATGACTTCAAAGGACGCTTAAGGGGATGCCATGTTCCGAAGAAGGTGAGATGGGAATCTATGAGAAATCTGCGCAATAGTTTCGCCCCTTCAAAACTAGTCGAGTAAAGTTCTTTATCAACCTGGACTCAATCGTTTCTATGAATTAATCCGCAATATATACATATATATGACATCAAAATATATATGCCATCAGTGTGTAATATATATTTCATACAAAATAAAAACGTGCAGCTTTTGATATACTTTTTGAAAAAAGATTCATTTCAATTGATTGGTCTTCAACGCAAAAATATCGTATTGGAGATCATTATTGACACCTTTACTGATCAATCTAATACACACACACACACACATATTAACGCGAAGAAAATGAAAAATGTCGGAATAAACAATAATCTCAAGGTATACTCCTAAGATAAAATTCAAGACAATTTTTTTTTTGAAGATTGATGTCTCGAGCAGTGAAAAAGATGTTGAAATACCTGTGATGGTCGATAGTTGGTTAGCCGCTCTACCATTTCCTTCGACCGCCGCTTGCCGGGAAGCTCTCTCTCCCTCTCCCTTTCTCTCTCTCTCTCTCTCTCTCTCTCTCTCTCTCTCTCTCTCTCTCTCTCTCTCTCTTCTATCTATGTGAGCGAACAGGCTCTCGGGCGTGAGAGCAGCAGGCCTCTCGATCCGATGGGAAAGCTCTCTCGTCAAAATCCTTGCCGACGCGAGCGGATTCGAGCAAACCGACTCAGCCAATAAAAGAACCGTTGCGAACGGATTCGACGGTTTCCCGATATGTAATTTCCCGCGGCGCGCAAAAAAAAAATACAAAAAGAGAAAAGGAGAGAAAAGAGCAGGAAAGAAAACCGAGGAAACATTTCCGCCGTTTATTCCAGCGGGTGACCTCACAAATGAGGCAATCGCGCGGGCTTAAGCGACACGAGCCGAGTTTATCGCATTTCGAACGTATCGAGTACTTTAATGCTGCTAATGATAAAAAACAAAACCTGACTTGGAGAAATAAATCGGAGTGGCAAAAGAAAAAAAGAACATCGAGCGAGCACGGACATGGATAATCGTGGGGATTCACGCGCTTGCGCGAAGAAAATTGTCGCGACATCCGAGATAATCTTTGTAACTCGCAAGATATAAACCGACGATAGAGTTTAAAAATAAAAAATAGGAAATTATTTATCGTATCAGGCGCAGCGAGCGATAATCGCCGTTCGAACCGAGGGAGGGCAACGCAATTTAAAACCGCCTAGAGGGCGCGCGCCCGACAATATAACATATGTTGTAGGCAAGAAACCTTGCGCGAGACTCTAATGGCTATCCGCTGGTTATCGTTCCTGGATCAAGAACTAATGCGATTGCCGCGAAACAGCCGGCGTAATAGTCGGAAAGTAATAGTACACAATTCGACATTGTCGAACGTTTATCGACTTGAGCCACGAGAGTGGTTTCCGAGCTGTTAAAATAATTGCGCGCGCGGGGAGAGGGAACGTTTTTCAGAGCGAATTTTCGCGGCCGATTAGTGCCGGGAACGTGCAATATCCTCTCGAGGAATCTAAATCAAGCCGTTGCCGGTCGGGTTAACGCGCGATTTGCGTGGAAACGAAACGCGATACGTCGCGTTTAAGCTCGAGCTGAAAGGAGGTGAAGTCTGAGTCTGCACCCCCTAGTCCCTTGCGGGAATATCAAGGAACCACGCAATAGTTTCCTGAGTAAGAGACTTCGATCTACTACTACTCCCCCCTTCGTCAGACCGTTTTCTCGGAATGCCATTTTACAGTAACTCGCTGTCGTGACATGATTCTAAAAGGCGGCTGCGCTAAACACGTAGTTTCGTGCACGCTTCATCGTCGTAATCTTTGTAATATCGATCGTAACAATCAGAATAATTCGACATTTATTTATGTCTTCTCTATCTTTATAGAGCGCGCAGTTCAAAATATCGTATGACGTATATTTCTGTCTAATATTCTCGGATGCAACATTTAATTAAGCGTAGAACCTGACGAGAATTCCCAATTGATATCGTTGCATCCGACCGTGGATCGTGTGATGTTCTAAACACCCTGTGGCTCAAACTTGAGATAGGACACGCACACATCCACACGCTCCCGGCGTAACAGCGAACTTCCCCGTCAGTCTTCGTGGGAACTTTCGCGTGTGTTCTAGCTCTTCTTCCAGCAAAAGGTTAAATAATGAGTTTCCGTACGGCGGTCGATTAATAATCAAAGTATCATCGAACGATTATCTCAGCGACGCAAAATGGAAATATATATTCCGTGTCACGGCAAACGAGAATAAAGGAACATCAAGGTGCTGTAATGGCGAACGATCAACCTTGTCTCGGACGCCGATGATAAGTAAAAATTCGCTAATGGAGCTCGAATAATTCTTTTGTCTCTCGTCAATGCGCAAGCTCGCCTCTTCGCTTTTTGCTCAAATTTTGGGCAAATTTGTTCTCTTGCTCGGCAATTTAATTAACAATAAAATTCATAAGTTAAAAAAAATAAAGTAATGTCAACTAGAGAAATGTTAAATAAACTATTGATTAGTTTAAAATTTCTTAAAAAAAAACACTATTATATTATGCGAAATAAAATTAGACAAAAAAATTCAAGTGCATATATTTGAAAAGAAAAATATGAACTTTATTAAAGGATTAGATAAGATGACAGAGTGACTTCTCTACTAGAATCCATCGGGCAGTATATCCATTACATTCCGAAATTCTCGTAAATTGCAGCAAGACTTACGAGTTGAGAGTGCGGTTCTAGTAGTTTATACCGAGATGCGGCAAGCCAGCGGCAACTCTCATTACGCCTTACAAACAGTATCCTGAACTTATGGCTGATTAGGACAAATGGAAACGGGGCTTTCCCGGCGGACCGCGCGAACGCGTTTTATGACGTTGCTGTGTTAAGTCGGCCTCGTTACAGCGACGATGGCAGGATAACGAACGTGGCCACGTGGCAGCTCCTCGCAGGGATAAACGCCGGTTGCTAGGTGACGTAGCACTGCTATATCCCCCCGTGGAAGTCCTCGTACGTCTTTCAGGATTACCGCCTTATTACGGCGCGATTAAAGACCCCGTCTAGCCGGAAATTTTCTTTTTCGCCCTCTCGAAGAACGTTGTAAAACGAGCTGATACTTTACTTCGACATCGTCGCGTTGCGATGTGACCATGATGATATTGCACCCGATTATCATCTAATTAGGGTACGACGACGGCGTCGCCGCAGCTCGCAGCCATGGGGAAGAGAAATTTCCTCCTCTCTCCCTTCTGGCCTATCTTCCTTCACTCGTCTCCGATAAGAAAGACTTTATGGGACGGCGGTGATGTCACTGAGGGCAGGATGCAGCTCATAAAAGCGCTCGTTAAGGTCTACACCGTGATTACGCGCATCCCCTTCCCTCCCTCCTCCCTCCCCGACATTTTCAAGACTGATCTTCATCGAGGAGGATTTCCCGTAATCGGATAAGCGATTAATTCCGTTCTGTAAACGAGAGCCCCGAGTGTCGTTGATTTTTAACATCCCGCAAACGCGAGGAGAAAGGCGTTCTCGTTTCCACAACTTTTCTGAAAATCTTTGAATTTTGAGTAACGTTTCGAGACATAAATTGCGCGAGTACCGTCGTGTGATTTCATTAACAATCCCTAAGATTTACGTAAGGCAAAGAGTATTCGGACGCGGGAGACCGGAACTCATTTTTTGCGGTGATAGAAAAGCGCTTCGAGATTCGAAGTAAATCCATCTCTTATCTCGAGTAACGTTTAGTGTTTTGTAAATTCAACAATCCGTAATAATCCGCGCGTAGCCGCGATATTATCGGAATTAAGTTACTCATTTGGCGTGTTATTCAAAAAGCTGTCACGCGATAATGAGGCACCTATTCAATCGTACGGGGATCAAAATGGAAGGTAAATGGACAGCTTCAAGCGCTCCCGGTATTCAGATGTATCCGATAGGACGATAAAAACGAACGGTCTAATCCTGCGCACCGACGGGGCTCCCTCTCGCGGGGACGTCTCCATCCATTTTCATGGAAGGAAAAGCACCCGCGTCTTATGGAAACCTTCTGTCAGGGGATAATAAGGCTCGCATGCCAAGCACGAAGAGTATGGCATGTCGTTAAACGACCTTCTCGACTTCCTTCTCCTCCCTCTCTTCCCCGCGGAAAAATTCTCTTCTGTCCTCGTCTCCCTCCCCTCGCTCAGTCACTGTCCCCAGAAGAAAGAGGAGGAGGGGAAGGAGACGGTGGGTGCAAGAACACCTGTATTCCGACGAAGGATAACGATTATCGCGGCAGAATGCTTCGGGATACGGCGTAGAACAATTTTTATAGAATATCCTGCCGCGGAATTCCGCAAAAAGTCGTCGCCTCATGAAATTATATAGTGGCGTTAAGCTATGCGGGGGAGATCTTTCTTTTTTCCTCCTCCTCTCGCCCCTCGGTACGCGACAAGGGACGATATGAAGATATTGGTAACGATAAGAATAGAGGAGAACCTCGGATGCGCGTTCATAGCGGAAAATATGCAAAGCTTAAAATTTTGCGAAAGATACCAAGATTGTCTAATATTGAAAAATTTAGAGATGTCTAAATATATTTAGGAAAAAATCCTAGAAAACGTGATCACAGATGTGGTACGTTGGCAGAATTCAGAAAACTCTAAGAATTCCTTATATATACCATACATATAAGGGATTTTATATATATAGACTTGAGAAATATTCCAGAATATTCCTCGTGCTTACGTCTTCGCGTGTCTTATCAACGTCTTTACGCTTATTCCGGGAACATTATTCGGGTATATGGCGTATCATATTCTCGCACGTCCAAAGAGAGAGCTCGGCTCCCGGTTAAGCATTCTGTCGCGAGGTACACGTCGGCTTTTATGTAGCTACACGTTACTTCGCCGGGCAACCCTTCGGTCTTACGAGCCCTTTCTCGTCGTCCATTACGGGAAAATGGGACGCGCGTGCTAAGTGTCGCGCAACATTTCCCCGCTTTCGCGCTCTAATGACTCCTAGCGAGACTCCGATTCGTTCGAGGCTCGTTTAATATAAATATGCTTTTCATCAATCCATTCTTATAGATATTTAGAAAATGATTCGTAAATTATCAAATCGATGCTTATTATCTTCGAGTAAACGCAAGTGTTGAATATTGTGTGAAAACGATTGCTTTTTATCAAACTTTCCCTACAAAAGTACCATATTTAAAAGTTGGTCAAAAAGAAGTACAATCTGCTATTAAATCTTATAGATCCTAATACACGGTTAGATATCCAATCTAATTTTTCTTAGACTCCTTTTGTTTCTAATCGGAGATTACCCGTACCTCGGGAAAAACGCGCTAAATTTATCTCGTAGGCTTGCGCAAGACACATTTGTCTTCAGAATGTACCGCGGGTCCTGGGGGATCCTTCCTCATCATCTACCGCCGACAAGTGGGTCGCACGTGCTGAATGTTACAACAAGCAACATCTCGTGGTTTTGCGCCTCGCTTGACAATTTTGACAGACGGTTAGCATTTACCGAATATAGAGCGCGATAAATAATGTGTAAAGTTGATTATTTTATGTGATAACTTCAAAAAAAAAAATGACATATCTTAATAATGATATAATTAGAAGTTATATTTTATGCATGTACCTATATAAATTAATCATATTCTATTGTTAATTAAATGTGTACAAAAATAATTACTAAGATAATTTAATAAATAATTTTAAGATCAATACTCTCGCGCGTAAAAATGGAGAAGATTCTCCCATCAGCTCGAAGAGCGGCGAGAAGGAAGTGAAGGATGAGCACCGGTATGAATTCCGAATAGCTGACTTGTGTCGAAGCTACACGAGGCGATAAACGTCATGTCAGTCAAGCGACTGACCCCACTGGGATCATCGTGGCGTCAAAATCGATGGATGATGGCGTTATCGAGAACGATGACGTTGACGTTCGGTCTCGTCTGTCGGCGGATACAAGGCTATTCTATCTATAAGGCGATGACAAGGAAATAAAGGAGACGGAATTCTTCGGAAAAGTTACATCTCCGAGAGAATAGTTGAATGATTCGTCGTACAATTTCAATCTTAATTTTTTCGAACTCGCTCATCCCGAGATATTTAAGTCCAACAAAGTTTGCGAAAAGAATGCCGCGCTGTATAAAAAACTTTTATTAAGAAAAAATTACTTATATCTCTCGCGAGAGATATTCGAAAGAGGATGCGTAAATGAAGAACAAAACATCTCGTATTCGGTTAAACTCTCGTTTTTTAACCTTATATTTTTGCGAGAGAAATACCAACTTTACAACTGATCGCTTTTATTAATTCTCCGCCCCGCACTCAGTATTGTTATTAAAATAAAATTACACGCGATCAATAATATCCTCTTCAGTATAATATTTTCGCGCAATTCTTTCTTCGGAGAGCACCCATCTAGGTAGATAGAAGAATATACAGGGTGTCCCATTTTAAAAGTTCCACCCTCATAACTTTTTAGGATCAACGTTTGAAGGAAAACGATTCCAATAAAAGTTGTAGGGAACAAAGGGGGCTATCTAATAGTGACCTCGGATTTGACATTAAAGGTCATTTTCAAGGTCATTTGAAGGTCAACTTCCGTTTTTTAAATGGGAACCCCTATTTTTCGTTACATATTCTTATAGCTTACCTCGAGAGCTTTCCAAGACACTGCAATAAAGTATTTTTTCATTAAGTACTTTTTGAGTTATTTTATATTTTAATCTGACATATTTTGATATAAAAAATTAAATATCTTGTAAAATATTTACTTTTCGATAATCTTATCGTAATACTTTTATGTACAGAATAATAAATTAGACAAATTAATTAGTATAAAAAATAATTGTTTTTGAGAAAATTATTTACAATGTATTTTTTTTAAACAATTATTTGTTTTTTTTCTTTTTGCACTAATTTATTTGTCTCATAATTTATCCGAGTCGTTTTCCTTCAAACGTTGATCCTGAAAAGTTATGAGGGTGGAACTTTTAAAATGAGACAGCCTATATATTCGATTTCTCATTGACATAACAGCGAATATTTTCGTGCGTTAAATGAAAGCGCGGTCGCGCATACATACACACACTTACGTACACACGCATCCCCACACACACATTGTTTCGAAATTACCCGGACGACGCAACGTGAAATAATAACGCGGAGCGTGCTGTTATATCCATTTCCTGCCGATTCCGGGATATATGTATAATCCATCGTTATCGCAGCTTCCGCGCATTAAGTAATGGAATGGACTAATGGCATGATGTAATAAAATAATGGAACGATTTTCGCTGGATGCGTTACAGCGGAAAATGTATCTCGCCCGCTGCTCGTGCAAATTCCTATTATTAAACCTTCTCGACTCGTTTGATCCTCATTCCTAATTCGTTCCAATTTGCCTCCAAGTTTCCCCATTTCTACCCTGTAGCGTATTCTTACTTTTTTCTCTAAAGAGGGAGAGCAGATGCTACTAAACTATTTATTACCTTACCCTCTCTTTGCCTATATATCCTAAGTATCCGATTGTATCTCGAAATAAGCGTGATAAAAACTTTCTGTCGCTCCGTCTCTCTGTCGCAGCTATTCTCGATACGCGCGTCGAGGTATATCGGAAGCGTTACGTCTCCATTACGTCCAAAGTCGGAAGTTGCGCTCGCGACGCGTTCGTGCGGTTTCCGCGGCCGTCGCGGCGTTTACGCTCCGTTTAAGCCGCACCCGCGATAACCGCTCTCGTTGTAATTTGCGGAATCATCCCTTATACCGTCACCTCGCACGACGGACCTCTAAACGCGGTGAAACAGAAACTGTCGAGAAAGCGAGAGGCACCGTTTTCAAGTATTAATGGCTTAACTTCGAACGAGAGACGGATGCAGCGTAATATTTGATCTGTAAAGATACATATTTCATATTTTCCTTTCGAGCTGTTTTTTTTGTAAACGAAACGTATCGTTCCGTAATGTTTCAAATATCGCAATAAACAAGGACATCGAAATAGTTAAACAAAAAAAATTGGAGCATGCAGGGTCGTTTACATGTAAAAGGACGTATATTATTTATAAATATATTTATATGTAAAAGAACAACATTCCCTGTTTTGACGCTGATGCTTTAACCGATACATCTCGCCGACACGTAAATTGCAAAGAACCTTTCCCACACTTATCGCGAGAAAATAAAGTTCCTGTCGGAGCGATTGCGCGTAACGTAGGATTAAAAAGAAACGCGATCGTAAAGAGGGAAAACTTTTCTTTGGATGCGTCAGCGATTTTCGAACAACTCCGATTACCTGTTTCCGATCCGCAGCCATTGGAAAAACCTACATCGATCAATAAAAATCGCTCCGAGAATCCCGAAAGTTGTTTCTCTTATTTCCGTAATACCCGGTCCGTCTGATAACCAAATAAAAGTAATCGCGGTTTTCGTTCGATCGCGAAAGCGTAACCGCGACGAAGTCGTTTTATTCGCCACGAGACAAACCTGCAGGATGTTGCGCGCGCGTCCAAAGTTCGATTGAGATTCATTAAAAAGTGAAAAAAAAAAAACATTTCGACTCACCACATTGTACGGTCAAACTTAATTCTTCCGGAAGGATTTGTACTAAATGTATTCTGACCTTTTCATAATTGTAAACCCAACGGTATATCCTATAAGAAAATACATATCTATCAAGTCATAAGATAATTATCAAAAAATATTTTAAAAAATTGTAAGAAGTATATTGAAAATAATATATTAATATTAATATACATAATATCAATATGCTAAACCTTCGTAAAACCCATCTATATGAAATAATGGGTAAGAATGTCTAATTCTTATGTATTTTTGCCTCCTGAACACGAATATGAAACTTAAAAATGAAGGTCAGACTCGCAAATCGAAGAGAAACGTAAAAATCCAACCAAACGCAATGAAAATTCAACCCATGTCCGAGGGATGCATTTTTATTAATAATAATTGACCCCTGGGATATAGATTTAGGTTAGGTTATATTTTCCGAAAGTGAAGCCCCTCGTAGGGGGGGGGGGGGTGGAATCCACTGAGTCCACGCATATACTTTACAACGCGAAGCGAAGTCCATCCTATAATTATTGTGTGGATGGGAAAGTGTATGCGTGGACACAGTGGGTTCCCTCCCCCCTACGGGGGTCTCCACTTCCGGAAGATATAACCTAACTCAAACTTATTTCTGATTTAAAACTAAAATTTGGTGTGGGTTACGTTGTATAACTCAAACCAAATTTTCAGAAATAGGTTTGGGTTAGGTTATATCTTCCGGAAATGGAGTTCCCCATAGGGGGAGGGGGACTCATTGCGTTCACGCATACACTTTCCCATCCACACAATAATTATAGGATGGACTTCGCTTCGCGTTGTAAAGTATATGCGTGGACACAGTGGATTCCACCCCCCCCCCCCCCTATGGGGGATTTCCACTTCCGGAAGATATAACCTAACCTAAATCTATATCCCAGGGGTAAATTATTACTAATAAAAATGCATCCCTCGGACATGGGTTGAATTTTCGCGTTTGTTTGGATTCTTGCGTTTCTCTTCGATTTGTTTCTTTCCATTTGTAAGTTTCATATTCGTGTTCAAGAGGCAAAAATACATAAGAATTGGGTATTCTTACCCATTATTTCATATAGATGGATTTTCTGGAAGGTTTACCATTAATATATATTAATATAATGCAAAACATTATATTGATATTCAATTTATAATCCTTGGCTACAATATTTTTTGCAATCGTATATTCTTTTTTACTACTACTCGCTTAATGTTGTTAGAGACACGCGATATCCTCTCGAAACAATCCGTTGAAACACGGCTCGTCTGTGGTTTTTGCTCAATCGTGAGGCTTCCGGGCGTGACTTCATATCGCGTTACACCGAGGGTGAAATCTTCCCTCTAGCCACGGATATTTGCCGTCCAATAACATCTCCCCTAGCGCCGTCTGTTTTTTTTCCCCCGAAATAACGAATGCGCCGGCCTCCTCCACCCCTCGCGTCGAGAAAGGATCTTCTTTTTCACCACTAATTACGCCGCCATTCGGCTCCCCTCTATGGGACCTGATGTTTTCGTTTGTAATTTTTCGCAATTAGAGAACGCGAGTGTTTTGGCGAAATTGACACCGCTGGCATTTTTTTACAATGTTTTCGCAATTATATACAGAATATTAAAAAAGTGAACGGTGAAAAAGATATGTTAGAGAAAATTCTACAAAGATAAGATATACATATAAATATATTCGTGTAATCGTATAAATTTACAATTACGCTACTGGAATCTAATTTGCTTTTGAAGAGAACGATTCAATGGGATATCCCAGGCGTCCCATAATGTTATCGAATTTGTGGACGCAGACAGGTTTAAATGGACGGCTCGTATCCATTGGCTCATCGTGACGGCAGGAGAAGCATCGATGGCGTACATTCAATTCGAGATCGTCGGAGTGACGAAAGCCGAGATCCGAAATTATGCGATCGACTCGCCGCCGCTCGCGGCTACATGTCGATACGCGTTTCAGCTTTAGCTTCCACACGCGCGCGTCGAGACGTTCGATTTGCAGGTTAAATTAATCATCGCGAATAATCGATGCGAACGGAACGGGCGAAGAGACGAGCTACTTCGTGCTACATTGAAGCACCGTTCGTATCAATTCTCGACGATTATTCCAACGTGGCAAAGCTTGATGTACAATTTCCGAGCAAAATCTAGAGATATTATTACCGACACGAGTCAGAGGGGGAAAGCGAATCTTCGACACCAAGTATTTGGCGCCACCATTTTGTCGCCCCGAACTCGTGTCATTCCTACAGGAAACTATGTATCTTAAATACTAGAATTTTCTAGAAGGCAAAAACAATATGTGTATATTATTTTACTCGCCAACTTTTGGTATGCCGTAGTATATATTTAAACGCTTGAGACCCGTAGTGTAATTATACTCGTACAAGTACCGATTTAGTCTCGTATTCCGAATTCCGAGAGAGAGTCGGACCTCTCTAGAAGATAATCTGCCTCCACCATCGCGTATGGAAATTTCGTAAAAGCTGTCGCGAACGAAATTTCGTTGCAAGAGCGAAATCTTTGTGCTCGCGGCTCAAGAGAGATATACAGGGTGTTCCATTTTAAAAATTCCACCCTCATAACTTTTCAGGATCAACGTTTGAAGGAAAACGACTCGGATAAAAGTTAGGTTAGGGAACAAAGGGGGATATTTAATAGTGACCTTGGATTTGACATTAAAGGTCATTTTCAAAGTCATTTGAAGGTTAATTTCCATTTTTTAAGTGGAACCCTCTATTTTTCATTACATATTCTTGTAACTTATCTCGAGAGCTTTCCAAAATAATAAAGTATTTTTTTATTAAGTACTTTTTAAGTTATTTTATATTTTAATCTGACATATTTTGATATAAAAAATTAAATATCTCGTAAAAATTTTAGTTTTCGAGAATCTTACCGTAATACTTCTATGTACAGAATAATGAGACAAATCAATTAGTATAAAAAATAATTGTTTTTAAAAAAATTATTTACAATGTATTTTTTTAAACAATTATTTGTTTGTTTTTTTTGCACTAATTGATTTGTCTCATTATTCTGCACATAAAAGTATTACGGTAAGATTATCGAAAACTGAATATTTTACGAAATATTTTATTTTTTATTTCAAAATATGTCAGATTAAAATATAAAATAACTCAAAAAGTACTTAATGAAAAAATACTTTATTATAGTGTTTTGGAAAGCTCTCAAGATAAGCTACAAGGATGTGTAATGAAAAATAGGGGGTTCTATTTAAAAAACGGAAGTTGACCTTCAAATGACCTTGAAAACGACCTTTAATGTCAAATCCAAGGTCGCTATTAAATAGCTCCCTTTGTTTCCTACAACTTTTATTCAAGTCATTTTCCTTCAAACGTTGATCCTGAAAAGTTACGAGGGTGGAACTTTTAAAATGGGGCACCCTGTATATATATATATATATAGAGAGAGAGAGCTTCGTACCTTTGCGAATTTAACCGCGAAATAAAGAACTCGTTCCCAAGAGAAGCATGGCTCTCTCGGCAACACGCTTTGCCATAACGTTCTTGATTTATATCGCCATCTTCGATGTCGAGCGCGCAAGAAAGTTAATTACAAATGTCACGAGTCCCAATTTTAAAGCGCAACTTATCCATGTCACGAAAAAATGTAAAAAGTCGCAATTTTTCCTTTAAAAAATTATCGCAGATATCGAATACCATCTCGAATCGTGCGTCGCGTATACGCAGTTACAGCGTAAGGCAATAGTAATGACGCGAGAATGAACAAGAATTCGATTCAAGCGCGCGTGCGACGATACTAAAATTTAATTTCGCCATTTATGACAATCCGAATGCGAGCACGAGCGCGAATATAAATTCGCGAAACGACGCCGGGAGAAAATTAAGTCGGCGGCCGCGCGCCCTCATCGTCGTTTTGTCGATAGATGCCGAGTGTTGCCGCGGGTGCTCGATCACGAAATTGTAAACGTCGAGCGATGCGCATGATCGATCGATCGATCGCCGCCTTCCACCGTTCGCAATTATTATCGCACGTGTCGACGAATGACCCGAATAAATTATCCCATTTTGCGCGTTCCCACACTAGTCATAATAAATTCCGCCGCTAATATCATCACTACGTGACGTATATTATTCTTCTACTCGCCGAGAAAATACATTCATAGAATATTTCAATAATAAGAGATTCGTGCACGTTTTACATTCGATACGACTTTCATGATTTGACACAAGCGGAAAGAAAAAAGAACCAAAAAATCGCGACTAGAGAAAAGAAAACAGAGACGACTATTCACTAAAAAATCAATGTTGAAAATAAATTTAAAACGAAAAGAGAGAGTTCGCGCGTATAGTTTCCATCCAGTTGGATAATATTTATTCGCGCCGCGGTTGTAAATCAAAGCGCCTAATTTTTATTTCGCGAGTCGAACGGCCGTAAATATCTTTCGTACGGCAAATACAGCGGATTTATCACTGTAATTTCCCGTAAACACGACAGGCGCTATTAATTGATCGCCGTCGCGTATTTGATCAAACGATGCGCGCGCGACTATTCGCTGATCGGCAAACAAGCGAAAAGATTTACTATATGGATTATCGCCGCGACGAGTACACGTGATGCATTCGCGCTGTAATCTGACCAACATTCGAGAAAATCTCGTTGTTATTTCAAAATAGCCAAGCCTATTATCTCGAAGAGAGAGACAATAAATCCGCCAAATAAATTCCGCTCGGTGTCGTCTGTTTGTGGCAATAAATGGAGGATCCAACTTAAGTGAAACAATAATATAGTCGCGAATGTAGTTTCGCGTATCATTTTGCGCGACGAGCAATTACATCGTAAAATATCTAACTTTATGCGAGATGTAAAATAACATTGGTTGAAACGTTTTACAAAATCCGTAATTTTATAAAAGCGAGAAGAGTCTCCTCCTCCGACTTTCGATATTATATTAGTCTTCGAGCAAAATTTGCTCGAATACAAATTGCTCGAGAAAAATAACCGCGATGGAACTTCTCTAGCGAGCCAGCAACCTTTTTGCCACCTTGTCCGGATCTCGAAAGTTTACACCGAGCAGAAAAACAGCCATTAAAGTCAGCGCGAAAGAAATTAAAGATACTTTTGCATCGGGGAACCATCGCGCTTTCCCACGCGAGCTTTTGCGCGACTAAGAGCCGCGCTTGCAGAGTTAACTTAACTCGCGCGGATGTAAACCGCATTATACTGCGACCGGAGGGATCCAAAGAGATATCCTCAGCCCGGTAGTCCAACTGCGAAAGCGCATTTCGAGCAACAATGCAATTTTCGATTCCTTAATATTTCGCGTAAAGCAACGCGTGCTACTTTCAAATAACAGGGAAATATAAAAGAAAAATATTTACAGAGATGTTTAAATTTTTTGTAGAAGCATATATATATATATGTGTGTGTGTGTGTGTGTGTGTGTATTAAGAATATATATGTATTGATGAGCGAAGATTAATGACAAAGCAAATTACATTGCATCAGTTTTCAATGTGCAATATCATTTTGAACGGTTTACTGAGCGAAGCAAGTCCTGAGTTCATAGCGGGGTGAAAAAAAAAAAAGAAAGTAAAACGGATTCACTTCCATTTCAGACCACGGGAACCAGGCGAAATCCTGGGCATATATCTATAACATGCGTTGCAAATGAATACAACCACAAAAGTGCGGCAGCTTCATTATTCAGGTTTCGCGAAAATATACAACGGAATCTACGTAATTAAAATTAACTTTCTCTCTGCTTTTCTGTTTGTTAACCATGTCGCACAAAAATGGCCCAATTTTTAACAAATTCCCAGGGTATGTTTTAAGAGACGGGGGTGTTTCAAAATACAGGGACTGCACGAAATTTACTCTCTGTATATACTTCAATTAATTTTTTCTTTCATACCGGACAATTAGCGGAACGTTTCTTTTTTTACCGCCGTATTTCTCGAGAGACAACAAATATACATAATTTTTCGCATTTCCCAATCAATTCGAGGATAATTTTTCCTCGATAAAAATTTTTTTATCCACCAGGGAATATCCATTGGCCTCTCCAAAAGGTCGCCGTCTCTATTCAGAATTTCACCTTTACGAATTTCACTCACGCTTACCATCGTCTACCATGCGACCACCCGAGCTCGTATCGTTCAGGTAGGTAGATACGAACGCGAAAGGGATAAGGTAGACGAGAGAAAATACGGGTAAGTCCGGGAATCGCTTTTATTTCGTCCTTTTCCCTTCGCGAGACTCGTAGAGCGCTCTCTGTAAATACAACGAAACGACGTCATATTGTGTCACTGGTAATGGCCGCTGCTTGTTTATCGCGATGCTCGCATTCAATGGTCGACGAAATGTACAGGGTGTATCGCCGACCATATCTCCTCCCGGTTACAGAGATTCTCCCGAGGATAGTCAGGGAAAATTCAAAGGAGGGAAATTTCAAAGGAATTATTTTAACTTACGCGTCCACACAACACTCCTGTACTGTTTTTATCTGTGCAACGATAATATATATTTATATAATTAATATATAATTAATATATTTATTAGTATATATTTTGGACGGAGCATTAGAGAGCATTTATAATGTAAAAGCGCATTCCCCATTTCCAATTTATCCGCGTTGTTGGATCCTCATGCGCTAGGAGAGCTATTCCACGTCATCTTAGAGAAGCATTTCAATTTCGAATCGTCGCGAGGACGTGTTTCCTGCATTTTTACGCCGACAGATGCGAAATTCTGCGCGAAATTGCGCGCATGTGCTCCTCTCGCGGCGGCAAGAATTTTTTGCCATTTCCCTGCTGCAATAAGACACGCGTCTATAAGCGGAAGGCAAGTATAAAGAAGAGTAGTGGATATTAATATTTGACGGGATAGAAAACGAAGGAGCACTTCGTATTGAGAAAATGCGTTACAGAACGTAGAAAATCCTCGGCAGCTTCTTCAAGTTTATTGTTTCATAAGTTTCATAAGAGAAAATAAACGATAAAGAGATAGAAAAAGAAAAAGAGAGAGAGAGAGAGAAAGAAAAAGAGAAATCTATTTATTATTCCAAGGTAAATCCTGTTAAAATATAATTGAACGGATAATATAAATATAACAACTGCATGATACATCGATGATTCGTTTTACTATAATACTGTAATACGATGTAACTAAGAAAAAACTTATTATTAATATAAACAAGTTCTTTTTGGACCAAGAGAATGTTTTATCTCTCTCGACCCAACTGGCCCAATGCCCGAGCCAACCTCTAGCAAGAAAATCAATATTATCCTACAGAAGATAAACTTTATAATTTGAAACAAGAAGAGAGAAGAATACAAATGTCTTTTTCTCTAATAAGAGAAAATTTAAAAGACACACATTACTATAAATTTCAAAATTTTAAATTAGGATAAGAGAAAATTAAAGATATTCAAAACACCTCGTTATTATACAGGAAGCGTGTAGGAGACTAAAAAACTAAGACAAGAAGTCCTTTAGAGGTTTGCTCGTTTTTGCTCCATTTTGGAGAAAATCGCAAAAATTCAATCTCTCATTGTCAGTTGCTCTCTTGAGTTGATTGGCACCGAATAAACTTCAAGGTTCCTTACATATGTAAACACTTGATGTTATCCTTTTGTTTCTTTACATTCTTGCTTTCTTCTATGAGTCCTTAATCAGTCTTTAGTCAGTTATTCAGATATTTTGAAGCGAATAACATTAGCCACAATACCGCATACATATTCTAATGTTGAATACGCTGACATAGTTTTCGTGTACGGTTTCTGCAACGGTAATGCTTTAGAAGCGGTGCGAGAGTATGCGCGCCGATTTCCAAACAGAAGAGTGTCTAATTGACGAGTTTTTTCATTGACTTTTAATAGACTACGAGAGACAGAGTCATTTTCACTTCATAAAGAAGGCGACCGATTCCAGGCAGCGTTAGGAACAGATTTTCAGAGAAGAAATTGTATCCAACGCCACTTTGATAACAATCGTGAGACTAGCGTCCAAAGAACATCAGCTGCATTAGGAATACCGCGGCAGATAATATGGAGAACTTTGAAAGGTGATAATCGCTACCCGTATCATCTTCAAAAGGTGCAGAATTTATTACCTCAAGATTATATCAAGAGAATTTTAATAATTGGTTTCTTGAAACAATTCACAGTGATAATTCATTTCCATTAAAAAGAATATGGACCGATGAAGCTATCTTTACAAGAGGAGGAATTCTTAACCAAAAAAATTATCATGTATGGGTTCATGAAAATCCCAGAGCTATTAGAGAATACAAGTTCCCCAGCATAAATTTGCTATAAACGTTTGGCTCGGAATTTGAAACGGATTGCTGGTGGGACCGTATTTCTTACCCGAAAGATTGAATGGAAATAGGGAAAGACTTTTCTAATTATTTAGAGGACATTCCCTTACAGCAGCGGATTGAAATGTACATAGTTATCAGCTCGACGGATGTCCAGCTCATTATAGCAGAGCTGCTCGAGCTGGACATAAATTACCCACAACGATGGATTGGACGTGGAGGAATAGTACCTTGGCCACCTCGATCACCTGATATGACATCCATGGACTTCTTCGTATGGGGAACCTTGAAGCAGAAAGTTTATTCGATGCCAATCAATTGAAGAGAGCAATTAAGAGACCGAATCATAGATGCAGTGCACCAAATATCACTAGAATAATGTCTAGTTGCAATTAATGAGATCAGTGCTAGATGTAATGCTTGCATTGCTGCAAGAGGGCAACATTTTGAACAATATCTGCATTAAATAGATGATAACATAAATAAAATGTAAATAAATAATTAAAAAACGAAAACTTATTTTGTTTCTTTTTTTGTGATTTTCTCCAAAGTGGAGCAGAAAGGAGCAAACCTCTAAAGGACTTTCTGTCTTAGCTTCTCGGTATCCTACACGCTCCTAATTCGTAATAGTTGTCGCTATATCCACGGAAAAATCTTATATATATGAAAGAATCTTGCGAGAGAGCGATTCCAATTCCTCCCGAATTTCTAGCGTCTGTCGTTTATTTTGTTTTGTATTCCGCTTCCGTGGAACATTTCGCGAGAAAACTGGGAATCATTCATACGTTCAGCAACTTTGCTCATCGCGAGGAACACGTATGTCGACATGAAATAAAGATGCATGATACGCTGGATAACGTGCCAAGATTCTTCTACGATGTATCGCACTCGGGATAAAAGTAGCACACGCGAAGGTTAACGCACACACGTATACACCGATAAACTATTGTCGAAGCAACGATATATCGACGAGAATTGCATTTATACTTGATTCAACGCGGATCAAACAAGTTCGCGGACAAATTTCGTTTCGATTGTGGAAAAGCTTTCGATAGTCGGCCACCTTTGTTCGAGCGTTATTGACGAACTTTGATTCAAGTTTGTGCGGGCGAACCAACGAGCTTTGTTCAAACTATTGACATATTTCCAATGTTACGCTACTTTCGAGAAAGTAACGAGCGTATAGATATAGATAGAACATGATGTAGATTAAAGAATGGAACACAACTTATCGTTGAAATTCTTTTCTCTGCTATTCTCTCTCGATCAGATCTTTGAATTTCTCTTAGGGATCACGAGATACTTTAGAAAGCTAATCTAGAGTGTACTCTCCTAATTGTATAAATCCAAAATAAATTCTTTATGTGAAAAACGGTCGATCATGCAAAGATGTGCCGGATTGCAAAACCGAATGATAACGGCGGAGTATGACGTACTCGGTCGACACAGAAAACCCGGCAACCGCAGCGTTTGCCTTTAACGGGGGATCCTCGGAATGAAATACTGTTGGCAGCCAGCGTTTTTACGCAGGCGAGACAATTCATCGTCGCGGTCATCGATGGTAAGAGATATACCAAGTACGAGAACTGTTGCACCGCGTAATTATTTCTCTTGATAATATGAAAATTAAAAGGGTTTAACGAGAGAAAAAAACGGCCAAGAATATTGCTCACCGAGGGAAAATCGATTCTAAACGAGAGAATCTTTACCGTGAGAAAATTAATGCGGGTAGTTCATACGCGCGACGTCTCTCTCTCTCTCTTTCACGAGAACCGGAATGCGAAAATTACGCACTTTGAAGGGCGTGAAATTAATTCACCTGCCTCGTCACCCAGCGTAACCGATTTGAAAGCAGCTTTTCATGATGGTAGCGAATTGATATTTTTTTTTTTATTTCCCTGCGTTTCTCGCCCGTATCGGAATTTTGCGAGGGTTGCGAGGATTGCGGGAATTCGGTACAAAACTTCGTTGCTGAATTATTCGCAGTTAACGCACCCGAGGAATTCCATTTATTTTCCTATCCCGAGGCCGATGGAGGATCGCGTTTTATCTCGATGTGACGGGAATGTAATCATCCCCCTTTTAACTCTTTGGTGACAATTTCTCGATGGTCTTTCTTCCAAGACTATCTTTTTCTCAAGCATCTCGCTATTCCTCTTTGCGCTTCGTACAAAGAAAATGAGAATTTTCAAAAAAATCTGCGATTTAATATTCACGCGGAAAATACTGCGCTTATATCAAGTAAGCATTTATAGGACAATTACGCGCTTATTTCGAGCAAACATTTACTTTACCCCAGCAGCTCTTTCATTCGAACAAACCATCAGCGGATGTTGAAAGCTTGTTAATTACCATTTCCGCATCTTACTCAAATATAAAACTGTAATAATTCTCGAAACGTATGATCAATTATCATACACGTAGGAGAGAAGAGTGAGCTCCTCGCGTATTATCGCCATACAAATATTTTCTTTCGATCTTGAAACACGATCGGTAGACATAAAAATTATTAATCTCTCACAAACTGTCGGGGAGGTTATGGATAAAACGCTTATGGATAAAACAAATACGGCGCCAATTGTTCGACAAAGTAGTCGCGGGTGATCCCGATAGTCCCCCTATACATAATCGCGCGAGTAATCAAAATTAATGAATTCCCGGCAATAACCGAACTATACCGGGCGTTGTAATTGGCGTAAATCTCCTTACGCGTCTGATACGTATTTCAATTTTCCGGACCTTGCGTCTGGCAAGGTGGGAGGGGAACGGAGGGGACGCATGATAACAGGATGAAACTCCCCCTTGTTCCCCCTAGTCGGTCAGTCTGAACTGATTTAGCGAGCGCGAGCCATACATGCTGTAAATTGCAAATTAGCTTAAGCCGGTTTTGATGGGGTTCACTTTCACGGTGGCTGCCTGCGATGAGTCCGAAGAAATATCCGCCCACACATGTGTGTGCATTGCATAATACACGGGTAGCTGTAAAATATGCGCGCGACATGATACCGGTCTTCGAGCGATTTGCATTCGATTTGGTTCCACTTGACGGTTCAGCTGAATTTCATCTCGTCAAAGAGACAAATGGATGAGTCTCCTGTTTCGATTACATTCGCTGGACGGACATTGACGTTGTAAATTTAAGGGACAACAGTCAGTTTTTAATAAGTATTGGGCTATATTGTACGTGCGTGTTTATATGTATATGTGTGTGTACGTCCTATCCTTGTGAAGAAAACAGAAGCGATATTTAGGTCCTTGCTTAATTGCAAGTGGATTTTACCTTAACAAAATTTTAATACAACGCTCTCTCTCTCTCTCTCTCTCTCTCTCTCTCTCTCTCTCTCTCTCTCTTTCTGATTGTCCGACGAATAAAAAAGCGCTGAATAAAGATGATTAAATTTTTGCTCGGGGAAAAATTAACCCCGAACGTTTCGCCGAAGAACGCGCAATCGAGAGAAATTGCGAGACGCGCTCGAGACACCCTCTATGCAAAATTTACACACGTTTCCGCATTGCATGCGGTGGCTCAATAAAACAATGGAAACCGCTATAACCAGAACGAGGATCCGCGGCGGAGCGCTATTAAACGCTCAAGTGATTCTAGACGCGCGTGACATGACGGAAAATCATCCCCTCAGCAGGAAACAGTATTAAAAACAGATACGCTCTCCTTCTCGGCCGGTGCTTCCCCGGCGTTTATTGTTTCAACGCGCGACGATATATATCTGATATAATTAAATACCGAATCGATTTTCTTATGCGCGGGGTTTCCGGTCAATTAAATATTCAAACTCATCTCGAGAATCCTCATCCCCTTCTCCTCCTTAAACCCTTTGAAGACGGATATTTTTTTCAAAAACTTTAAGACTTTTGCAAAATTGAAAACTTTTACCAAATTCATAAAAAATATTCAATGAAAACAAAGATAGTTTTAATTGAAAATGAATTAAAGTATAATATTCCTTGAAGCAAAATCAGTTACACAGAGACCAGCATCATACTCTATACATTCATATCTTGATTAATCTTTTCTTTTCTCTCACTGACTGACTGCAAACGATACATATTTGTTTTCTTTTTTCACCAGGCTCAAATTAAAAGAAAGGAAATGTTTATCAATAAATCTCTTCGGATGTTCTTCTGCACTTGTTCTTCTTTTGGTTCCAATTGACTTCGCATGTTGATTAATGAATAATTTCTCTGACCGATTGAAGATACCAAATTGATTCTATTTTTAGAGAACTTTAAATGTTTGAAGGGAAATCTATCGCTTAAAGTTAAAAACATATATATATATATATATATATATATATATATATATATATGTACGTTTTTAACTTTATATATATATATATACAGGGTGTCCCATTTTAATCTCCTCAGGCAAATATCTCAAAAACCAAGCCCGGAAGAGAAAAGCCAAAAGTTGTTTAGTTTCGAGGGGGCCATAAGATGGTACCATTGGTTTGACCTTGGAAAATCATTTGAAGGTCATGTGAAGGTCAACTTTAAAATCTTAAATGGAAACCACCATTTTTCATTTAGTATTCTTGTAGCTGACATCGAGAGCTTTCCAAAACACTATAATAAAGTATTTTTTCATTAAGTACTTTTTGAGTTATTTTATATTTTAATCTCACATATTTTGATATAAAAAATAAAATATTTCGTAAAATATTCAGTTTTCGATAATCTTACCGTAATACTTTTATGTATAGAATAATGAGACAAATTAATTAGTGCCAAAAAAAAACAAATAATTGTTTAAAAAAATACATTGTAAATAATTTTCTTAAAAACAATTTTTTTTTTTATACTAATTGATTTGTCTCATTATTCTGTACATAGAAGTATTACGGTAAGATTATCAAAAACTAAATATTTTATGAGATATTTAATTTTTTATATCAAAATATGTCGGATTAAAATATAAAATAACTCAAAAAGTACTTAATAAAAAAATACTTTATTATAGTGTTTTGGAAAGCTCTCGATGTCAGCTACAAGAATACTAAATGAAAAATGGGGGTTTCTATTTAAGATTTTAAAGTTGACCTTCACATGACCTTCAAATGATTTTTCAAGGTCAAATCATTGTCATTATCTTATGGCCCCCTCGAAACCAAGCAACTTTTGTCTGAAACATTTTTCTCTTCCGGGCTTGGTTTATGAGATATTTGCTTGAGGAGATTAAAATGGGACACCCTGTATATTTGCTGCCTTTTGAAAAAATGTCGAAAATATATACATATCCGGCTAGAAATGTTTTTTTATCTTTTTATCGCGTCTTACGTCGTACGGCATTTTTTTACAGAGAAAAAGAAAAAGACAATTTTTAAAAAATCTAAGACTACGCGAGATGAAAAGAAACGTTTATAATTCTATATGTAGCGCAATTGCCTTATTCCAGTATATCATTATAGTGTGCCTTTTCGCGTGACAATCTCGCGCGTTAAGTATGCAAACTAACTTAATGCTAATCCAAAGTCTCGCGCGACGAAGACAAACGCGTCGCACAGCTAAAAAGTTTCGGGACGCAAACTGTTAGATCATGCGTGATATGTTTGTGTGTATGTGTGTGTTTGTGTACCATGGACGCGGGTGTTGTCTCAACAAGGCGCTCGCGCGAGAAACAATAGAACTCGCGGGTAGGCGTCGCGACGCCAGCCGCCGTTATATATAGTCAGCGAGCTAAAACCGGAACGAGGATACCGTGTTTGTGCGACGCGCTATTAAACGATTTCCCTTGCTCTCCGTAGCTATCGCTGCAACACTCTCACAGGATCGACAATGGTACGGGCCGCGAAAAGGTTTAGCGATTAGCGACTCGAACTCGGGGATGACGGGGCGAACGGACGAACGGACGGACGGAGAAGAGGGGAAGGTAGAGTCAGGGTTCGCCGTCGTCGTATTATGCGGAATTTCGGCGATTCATCCCGTCGACGACCTAGTATGCCGGTCCACAAATTCTCGGCTCTCCTCCCTCCCCCGAAACGACTATTTAAGACCGGCTTCGTTTCCGAGAGGTCACAGGGTGCCGCTCGTAAATCCATCGCCGACTCCCATCGCGAACGAAACCCGGGGAGAGGAGAGTGCAGTTTATACACGGATAAATATGACATAATGTAATATGTGAAGCCGGTATATCTCCGGGGCAAGGAAGCAGTAGGGCATTTTTAATCATCCCTCGATTCTTCGGTTGGTGTTCAAAGAGATACGGCGGATACGTAAATATTACATTCTTCGATGTATCGCACGAGTCTTTGGTCCTCTCCTCACCGTTGGTTAAAGTTGAATTAAGCCCTCGTATTTTCACGCTGGATAATGCCGGTATTCGAGACAGAGAGGAACAAGTAGCGCAAGTTCTCTGCCTTCGTCGGTGTATTAAACGCGGGAGAGAGTGCGCGCGCTCGCATTGTTTACGTCGGGGGTTACGATAAAATTAATCCTTTCCGTGCGAATACGTAAGCCGATACTTAGTCGTGAAATACAGGCGGGCGGCTTCGCGTAAAGCGCTAAAATATACCGTGTAATTTCGCCGAGAAAGAGAACTGTCATGTATGAAATTGAAACGAAGTTTTCATTTCTGGAAGCGAGCCTGTACCTCGTAAATCCTCCGTCGCGGGGATGGAAGAAGAGACGAGGGAAGAAGAGAGAGAGAGAGAGAGATGGACGCCAGAATTAATAGCGCGTTATACATAGTTAGCGTGATAAAATTAATTCTCGCGGGCCAACTATATGCGCGCCAGCGTCGACATTAACGCGCGTAAAGTAAACGCCATCTTTATCAATCGACTTATTAAATAATTGATATAATGGAAAGCGATGTGGCGCGCAGAAGCGAGAAAGAATTTTACATCGGTACGAAAATATCCTCCCCCAGGAAAACGTAAGGGTTTAAAAATTCAAGAATCCAACAATTTCCTCTTTCGTGATGATGACGAGGAAATGTACCATATATCCTCCCCATCCTCGTCTTCCTTTCTCGTTCGCGAGAATGATCCCATGAAATTTCGTACGCTCGTGGGATCGAGGAACGGTTTGAGACTTGCGAATTCCAATTTCCGCGGACTCGTTATCACGCGCGAGAGCGCCCGCGTTATTAAATGATTACCGTCGCCTTAATTATCGCCGTCGATGTCCTATTCCGCTTACATGACGAGGCTCGCTGTCACCGATTTCGTCTTTGATCTCGACGACGCCATGAATATTGCCGGATGTAAATGACTCTCTCATCGATGAGGTCGGATCGGACGCGGATGCAATATCGGATGGTTGAGAAAGAGAAGGGGGCGAGTCACAAGAGAGGGGGGAGGGGAGACGCGGAAGATAAGCATTCTAAACGGAGCGGGAAAAAGAGGATCGACGGCTCCATCGGGATGAAGGGAGCAAAAGAGAGGGGAAAAAAAAAGAAAAGAAAAAAGAGAAGAGATATCAGCACGACGAGGGAATACATCGTCGTCGTGCAATCTCGGCGACGTCGAATGATCGGAAATGGGAACCGCGTGAAGGAAATGCGGATGCCGTCGAGGATGATTCGCCGTTTAATAGCCAACGGCTTTCGACAGCGCGCGGCGCCGCTTAATTCGCGCGTAAAATTGATTACGCGCTCGGATTCGCGGCCACTCGGAATCTATCGGTGCGCGAAGATGGAAGACTCCGATGAAGGGATCTTCGGGATTTTGTAAAGTCTAAGAGTTTTCTGAGAGAGAGAGAGAGACAGAGTTCTCGAATTGTGTTGCGCGTCGCGTTGAAATTGCGTCTCTGTAAATTCTTTAAATTCCTATAGAAAAATAAAATAAAACTCCGAATGATTGATTGATTGATCTTTATTAGCTTTCTCAGCTATTTGTAATACAAATCTAGTTTACATTAATTACAATATACTCCTTTAACATTCGCTTAAACGGCACAATTCTTTCATTCCGCTTTATTTCAGCTGGCAAGGCGTTATACATTTTCACTCCTTCGTAAAACATACTCTTTTGCGCACTCCTTGTTCTGCGATATTTTATTGCAATATCCCCAGCTTGTCGTGTTTGCCTTTCACTCTCATTTCCCACAATTTCTAACCTATTTCTTAATTGCTCCGGTAACATGTTCCTTAAAACCTTAAAAATAAATATACACGCATTATAATATAACCTCTGTTTTATGGACATAAACTGCAGCGCTTGCAGCATATGCTCCACTTTGGTATGTCTATCACATTGCAATATGATCCTCATGGCCCAGTTTTGTGCTTTTTGTAATTTACTCAGCTGTGTTTCTCCCATATCAATTAACAGCGTCGCACAATACTCAGAGTGAGGTGCTATAATTGTCTTATATACAATACATCTTACTGTCTTATATACAATGCTGAAAGAGAGAGAGAGAAAGAGTGAATATCGTCGAGAATTATTCGTTTCTTATATTAAATTGTTAGATCGGAGAGATTATTTGTTAAATAACTGAGTTAATACGAAATTATATATTTTAAAGATGAAGATATAAGATACTACCTCCACACAAATTGTTGTTGTATCAAATTTAAGCGTAAAAAGAGTGTAATAAATACGGAATTGTCATTTCTCGAAAGAAACATTGACGCATTTTCGAAAACACGACGATAGCGAATGGTTCATAAATTCGGGAAGGACTTATCGCACAAACGAAATTGTGCGCCGAACGTATATGGCGGGTATTGAATTAGGCACTGCAATTTCAAAGTCATCCGAGAGAAAGAGAGAGAGAGAGAGAGAGAGAGAGAGAGAGAGAGAGAGAGAGAGACAGAGAAGAGGGAAACCATTAACATGGTTGGATCTAAGCCAGACCATTGAATTCGTTCCAAGAGCCCTGGGATGACGAGACGGCCTGACGTTTCCTTGCGTCGCGAGGGCCGGTTGAGGATCCTTAAGAGTGGCCGATGTTGCCAAGAATTGTGACGCGCGAACGTAAAGACGGTAACGACGATATAGAAACGGAAGCCCTTCTCTTTCTGTCTCCTAAGATTTTTCTCGTCTCAAGATCGAACTCGCAACGCGACAAAGACTGGAAATTTCTATCCTCCATAATTCGTTGGTGAAGGAGAGAATTTTTTGAAGAAGAAAAAGATATTTAACCGACGCAGAGATATCTTCCGTTTTATCGTCATTGTATTATTATTAAATATCGATATATACACGCGTGATAAAATTAATTTTTAAAAAATCACGTTCTTAGATTTTTAAATAACTCATATGATATTTGAAAATCGTATCATTTACACAGACGGAAGACATCTGTGCGTCGGATAAATACTTTCTTCTTCTTTAAAAAATAGATCTTTACATGCGATTACTCGATTCGCATGGCGAATATATAGTCGAATCGGCGCTTTTACATTTCCGCGATATAATGGGCGTGATAATCACGACGAGAGAGAGAGAGAGAGAAAGAGAAGAAGCAGTCATACGAGTGAATATGAAATCCTCGGACTCATCAAGGGGGATCGTTTGCCTCTCTGTCGAATCGACTGGTCGGGAAAGCCGCCTCATCTCGATGATGGATCAAAGCAATCCCCGCACTTCATTCGCGATCCCGATGCCCGACATTATGGCGCTCATTCGCGGATTAATGCCGATAATAGTCGGTCGGCCGGATATACGATGGATACGCAATTATTCATGGGAAAAGCCGGGAAAATAACGCGGGTCATCGGATTAATTTCTCGCGAAGAGGATAGCGATAATTAAAACGTCCGATTATTAATTGCCGTCCGCCTTTACGGCGGTGGCAGAGAAAAGATAAGCTTTATTGATCGACGATATATAGAACACGTGTGGAGGGACGTATTCCCCTCCCCCCGTATGTCATTTAAAATTTTTAGACAGAGAAATTTCTTGACGAATCCGACACGAAGATAACGCGAGTTTCGGGACTTGCGGTTTCTGTAAGCATCTTAAATCTAGGATTTTTCTCGCTCCACGACGGGGGATTCCCCGCGTGGATTTCGTCGATAATCCGTCGCTCTCTTCTTCCGGTCCGATTGCCCCTTTTTCGAAGAGGCAAATTGAACAAAAAGGAACGATCTTAGCTAGAATTAGGGATGAGGGAGAGTAAACTTCGATTTGGCCTATCGTCTAACATAATAATCTATATACTGCCATGGCAGCGGAACGTATCCGGAATTTCAGCGAAAAAGGACTCGAGTCAGCAAACTTTGCGGGATAAAACGAGATCGCGGAATCTTTTCCTCCTCTTCTTTTTCCCTTTATGCTTTTCCACCCCCGCGATATTCTCATTCCCGTCGGATATTTTTGCGGCAAATTTTTTTTGACCGCGCCCGCTATTTATTCGACATCGAATGTGTTTCGTCGATTTGCCGCAATCCCGAGTACGAATAACGCATGCTGGCGCCTATGGCTATTGCCGATACGCACGATTGACGTGAATTTCGATGAATTTAGATTTTTATGTACATAGCAGAGGGGGAGAAAAAGAGAGAAAGAGCTACTTTATAGCTCGTCGCGCAATGCATTTATTTGCTGAAACATTGTGAAAACTGTTTGTATTTATAGAAGAAAGACCATACACAATTTAGAGTCTATGTTGAAATATCGCTGCGAGAATATTGCGAAATGTGTTTTATCTAAATATATAAATATCGATATATAAATATAATAATGTTTATTTGATATATTAAATCAAAAATATCGTGATTACTCTTATATGTTAGTATGTTCTACAATAAATTATATTGTAATTTATATTAATTGATTTATATTAATATTATATTATAAGTTTTTTTTTTATAAGAACGTGATTTTATATTTATGCAAGAATTTATGCAAGATTTTATTTAAGAATGCAAATACAATTTTTTTTTAATTTTAGATTTTAATATCGCACGAGCTACACTATATTATCGCGATGTAGTCGGGATTCCTAATCGCAGACACGAAGAGGGGATACGTGCAGCGAATCGCTTTGCTCGCGGGAAGAGGGGTAGAGAGGGAGGGAGAGGACCGTTCATGGATAAGATATGCATATCCACGAAGAATGACAGCAAGTTCTTATCATCCTGTTTCCGGTTGATCGCTATACGAGGACTCGATTACGGTGGGGAGGAAGGCAACGGTGGGGAGGAAGGCGACGGTGGCGCCGCCACGATCGTCCGTGAAGCGATTTTTTACCAGGTAATTCCTACGGCGAAACCATCGTATCGGCGTCGAGGCGAAACGGCCAATTCGAGGCTATTTTATCCGGCGATTCAAAAACGCTCGATCGCGCGCGGTGAACGATAAAAAAGAGAGAGAGAGAGAGAGAGAGAGAGAGAGAGAGAGAGAGAGAGAGATATTCGATGGCGCATCGCTTTATTCGTTCGATTTAGAATCAAAGCTGGATGAATCACTGTAAATCAACGTGTGCGCGCGCTGATAATAGCATTGGCGCGAATCAAAACCCTTTAATCTGGATTTTAGTTAAAATGGGTAATTAATTGCTCATTAACTCCCTGATTTTTTATATCTCTAGAAAGAAGCTATTCTTCGCGCCATTTTAATTGGGAAAAGAGAAACGATGATTGCGCAATGTGCAAAATTAAAGATAAATATTATTTTAACAGAGAGAAAAAACTTTTAACTATACTGGCACGCGCGCGTAACCGAAATACTAATGGTAGATAAAATATTTCCGACAAATTACAAAATTTTTTTATCAAAATATTTTTTGTCACATATTTTTCGATTTAAATTACCCAGCATTACACGATTTAATAAATAATCTTTCGCAGAAATTAATTGGCCATGGCGATAGCTGGCTCGATAAATATTTCGCGTAGGTTAAATCAATAAAGCAGTTACGTTCGGTAAATATATTTCCTCCATATTGATTAATCATGACAGCTACCTCGATGAATATATTTTCAGCTCGTCGAACATTTTCGCGGCGATTGGCTGCACCGGCGAATACTTTACTTAAGCTAATTAAATTCTCATCGCAGCCGCGTCAATAATAATCCAATTACCGTTTCTATTTTCTTTATTAAAATCGAAAATCCGATACTACAGTCGCGTTCAAAGCCCCCGCGTTTATTAAACCGAATTTACACACTTGCTTAATGATCGCCTGAAATAAATCACCTGAAACTTATATCCCCCATGTCGATTAGCGCCATTAACAAATTATTCGTGCTTTTTTTTTTTTTTTAGTCAGGTCGATGACAGGATTCATACAAGTATAGCCTTCTTCGCACGATTCGACGGAAGGATGACGATTGAATCGCGTGAAATAGCCATTACGTATCTCCGAAATTTTGGCAGGATACTCCAATGCGCTTGGGATACGGGATTAAATCCCGGCGAGACGCCCGCGTTACGCGTTTCATCGATACGCGAACATTTGCGAAATAAACGGCCGAAAACGGACGGCCGTCGACAAATGACCCGGGTAAATTTATGCCCGACGACAGAGTCGGATGGGAATGTACGCTATGGAGTTTTAGGCGACCGATGGTCGCCACTTTTCCCCGATCGCTCTACTCTGAATATGAAACACGATCGGGAAGAGCGCGCTCGCGCGTGATAGACAGAGAAAAATTACGTTTGACGGCGAATGAGCCGCCGATCGATGAAAGTTTAATTGCTTGGCATCGGAACGCGGATATTGCTTACAAACTCCCCGCGTGCGCGCTACCGCGCGTAAATTTCTAATTTTCCCCGGCGATCGATCGATCGAGTTTCTTGCGCAACGGCAAAAAGGGCTATTAGCTCGCCGGCCGAAGCGGCGCCGGGATTAATTTCCCTTTGGAAAAAAAAAAAAACCGCGCGGGATTGAACACAGCTCATTTCGTGCTAATTAAATCTTTAAAGTCTAGACGGTTCTAGAGTATTACGCATGGGCGCGACGTAAATCTTCTTATATATATATATACTTTTGCCATCGGGATTGCGTGGCGGGTAGCAGTCCCTTTGACTCTCGAAACTGCGATAACGAGCGTATCGGAAAACGATCGCCACGGGCGTGAGATTGACAATCATTAATATCGTCTTTGTACAATGTGTAATGCATACATGCTCGAACTTCGGATGCGCGTTTCGGCCCGGAATGTTCCCATTTCGAGAGAAAACTCGGACCATAAACGAACGCTGTATAAATACGTGTACAAAAGCTTCATATACACGTTTGGCTCGCACATAGCTTTCCAGTAATTCGGCACCATAATAGTCGCATTTTTTTTTTTTTTTTTTACGCGTACCTATTATTACGACATTGAGCGATTAATCGGAATTTTATAATAAAAATATAAATGCGGTCAGAACAATCGGAAATATTACAAAATCGAGATAATTAAGATAATGAAAGTTATTTGCATATAAATCCAACCCGTCCCGATGAGATGTGATTCGTTGGGCAAAATAATTGTGATTTAAATATTCCCTATAGTTATACGCGAAAGCTGTTATTATTTGGAGCTTGTCTGCCTGTAAAGAAATGATCGCGAATTACCTGATCGCGGAAACTGTCTAACTACGTCACATCTGCGCCTTCGGCAACACCGATTCTGTTATTTTGGAATAAAGCAGACAAAAGAGGCATCGATGAGCAAATTCGTTTTTGACGGCCGGCCAGATTTATGAAAATCCGAAATTTCCATGTACGAGAGTCCCGCTGTTTAGCTTCGTCAACGAGATATTACGATAATAATACAGAGTTCGTTTTGTTTAATTTCATTAAATACGCAATTGGCGTTTTGTGCGTGGCTTAATGTAACATCGCGGAAATTCGAAATTTCGCTCGATGACGGTCGATTTCGCAGCATTTCCACGTTCGCTTTTATGTAACGCGAGTGTATAGAACGCTTTTACGAAACGATTAAATTGCCAGGATTCGGTTTTTTTGATACTAGATAGCATTTCTTCATTTATTTCTCTACGCCTCTCGTTCTGCTGACGCACGACACTCGAAATATTTACAGCAGAATAGTTATTTGCAGTTGAAATTCACGCATGCGTTTGAACAAACTATGCTAATTATTGCTCGTGACATTTCCGCCGACTTTCATCTCATTAATATTTAGTCAGCCAATCGGATCCTGCAACGGACGTATTTTGACATGTAAAAATTAGCATTAACATTATTTATCGGTTTAATGTTATTCGATAATGATTAAAATTTGCATTCGTTGTCGCGAGCGATTACTAGCACGTAGTAATAGCCGATTAACTTTTGACGCGCGGATGAATTCTCGTCGAGAGAAAGAGAGTGGGGGGTGGAGCGGGGGAGGGGGTGGGGGAAGTGCGGCAAAAAGCGCGTCATTAACGATGATAACGAATTCACTATAATTAATTCTCGAGAAATTCTCTTAGCCTTAATAAACCCGAATAAAATATTCAAAGCCGCGATGCCGTGATGTTATTAATTTCGAATAAATTTCAACCCCCGTTCGCGAAAAATTTGTTTTTTATCTCTAATACTCATTTCATATATATATATTCGGTTGAGTAAAAAGTCATTGCGTATTTTTGCAACAGATGGCATTAGTTCAGTTTTGGCAGTACTAGAGTCATTCACACATATGTTTGTCATATATCGTTTAACAGCTGACGGTTTAAGCTTCATTCTAAAAAAAAAATTGAGCGATTTGGTTGAGTTTTGGAGATTTTACAACAAGTTGAAGATGGAAGACCAAATTGTGCATTTTCGCCATATTTTACTGTTTTACTTCCGTAAAGGGAAGAACGCGCGTCAAGCTTGTGAAAAATTGCGTAAAGTTTACGGTGACGATGCTCTACAAGAACGTCAGTGCCAAAACTGGTTCAAGAAATTCCGCGCTGGTGATTTTGATCTCAAAGATGCTCCTCGGTCAGGAAGGCCCACCGAGGTTGATGACGACAAAATAAAGGCATTGATCAAGTCAAACCCACGATTACACGACACGAAGGATTGCAGAAACATTGAAGATCAGTCAAAAAAGTGTTCACGTCCACCTAAAGAAGCTGGGATATGTAAGCAAGCTCGATATTTTGTCTCATGAACTCAAAGAAGTTCATTTGACGGCGCGTATAAACATCTGCGATATGCTCATGAAACGTGAAGAAAATGATCCTTTTTTGAAACAAATGATAACTGATGATGAGAAGTGGATTGTTTACAACAATGTGGAACGCAAACGGTCTTAGTCCCGACGTGATGATTCGCCTCAAACGACTTCAAAAGCAGAACTTCATCAGAGGAAGGTTATGCTCTCAGTGTGGTGGGATTGGAAGAGTGTGGTGTTTTTTGAGCTCCTACCAAGGAACCGAACAATCAATTCGGATGTGTACTGTCGGCAATTGGACAGTTTGAACGAATCTGTCATCCAGAAACATCCGGAGCTCGTCAATCGTAAAGGAGTTGTGTTCCATCACGACAACGCGAGACCACACACATCTTTGGCGACCCGTCAAAAATTATTGGAGCTTGGATGGGATGTGTTGCCCCACCCAGCATACTCGCCTGACCTTGCGCCGTCAGACTTCCACTTGTTTCGCTCTCTTCAAAACTCCTTGCGTGGAGTAACGTTAAATTCAGATGAGGCGGTAAATCAGCACCTTGTTCAGTTTTTCGCCAATAAAGACAGGTCCTTCTACGAACGGGGAATTATGAAGCTCACCGAAAGATGGCAAAAGGTCATCGAACAAAACGGAAAATATATCATTGATTGATCTTTGTTCTTTATATAAATAAATGACTTTGAAAAACATACAAAAAATACGCAATGACTTTTTACTCAACCCAATATATATATATATATATATATATATATATATATATATATATATATATATATATATAGAGAGAGAGAGAGAGAGAGAGAGAGAGATGAAGATTCTCTCTTTCTCTCTCTTCGATTTTTTTTACCTAAATAAAATGGTTACTCCAACAACTGCCGACCGTCGAAATGGCAGGTTTGCACATCGATCCATTATAGACTGTAACGGGCGGGAAATGCATTTTTTAACGAACTAATCGGAAAAGTACACATCGAGATTTCGCGCGCTGTCGGAATCAGAGCCGTGCGCTTACCGACGAATTAAATCGAAAAAAGACACGATGGGATTTCGTTCGAAAACGCTGTCGGGATCAGAAAATGCGCCCGGCTTTCGCGAGAATCGTTTAACGGAAGCCACGTTTCCGCCATCAGTCCATGCACACGGCTCTATTATTTTGTGATCGACATTTTGCCGGTCGGGGAAAAAAAAAGGACTCGACTCTCTGGCGCTCTCGCGCGAAAGCCACTCTGCGCTGCAATGCTTTCATTCCCGTCATGATTCGCCCGAGAGCACCGAATTTCCGTCAAACGCGCATTTAACGCTAAATGCCAACTTCCGATCCCGATTTGCGTTATCCGTCCAATGGACGCGAATAATGGTTGCGCGTTTAACGGGAAACGTATGTATATAACAGCGACGTCGAAGGGAAAACGTGCAGCGAAAATATACCGTAAGAACGATTAGACGACTACTATGTGGAATTACCTCCAATCGTCGATATGTCGTCGAGTTTACATGCGTGCTAGGTGGTTCGGGGAATATTATGGATGGGGCAAATAATCGGCTTTGCGGCACCTGGGAAGCTCCCTTAACTCTCGGAAGAGATACGTATCGATAGGTCGCCTGGAGCCGTGTTGCTCGTGTTACAGATAATATTGAACTTTGCGCGCGCGCCATAGGTACAGAAATATCCTCTTTCCAGTATATATGTATTTATTCAAAAGATATATATATATATATGTTTCGTAAATTAATCGACATCGTCGAATCGACATTACATAATTAAGAAAATGTAAAAGACAAAAAGAGTATATATGAGCATGTGAAATCATCTACATTTACGTCAATATTATTATCGAGATTCAAAAGTATACTTTGAATTTTTAAATAAAAATATAATTTTTTACAGCAAGATTTCTGTCGCAAGTACAGTTATTGTATTACTATATATATACCTATATACATACAATATATAACAATAAAAATATTTTTAAAATTAAAATAAAATAATAAAAGCTCTTATGAATGTATCATACAAAAAGGTGAGGGAAGGCAATTAAGAACCAGCGCGATAATTTGTGCGAAAATTTTATTATAATCAAATTATATTAACATAAAGTAGCGATAAATTTAATAATAAAAAGCGTATGTTTTAGTTTTGTTTTTTTTTTGACCATTTTCAGCGTAACTACAAATTAAATAAAGAACAGAAACCGAGCTGTTCAAACGTGATGTCAAAAAGGAGTTGCAAACATAAGATTACACAAAGTTACACGAAGTTAAACGAAGAATGAGTCGCACATGTTGTCAAAAGGCAAATGCCTCAACAAACGCTTGAGACAGACTGTCAAGTCTCTCAATATCGCATATAACATAAAGAAAATAAATATAAAGAAGTCTTTACAAATAAGACAATGTGGCATTGAAAGTTTCGGCATTAGATGAAATATGACGAACAATTCTATTTTAACAGATGATCATTGATTAGAATGCGATCATGATTTTGATTGGGATATGGTATTGAAATTTTGAATCATGAATTTTTGCTTAGAAGACATTTAATTTCTGAAATGGTATATTAAAAAGCAAAAAAAATAGCCTAAATTTAACAGACACAGAATGTTTACGTCATACTTATATAAATGTAATCGATAATTTATCGAAACTTTAAATGTCACACCGTTTTATTTATAAACACTTTTCTGTATTTATTTTCTTTATGTTGTATGCGATATGGAGAAACTTAACAGCCTATCTCGAGCGTTTGTTGTGGCATTTGCCTTTTAACAACATATACGACTCACTCTTCTTCGTTGTAACTTTGTGTAATCTTATGTTTGCGACTCCTTTTCACCATCACGTTTGAACTCGTTTTTTTTTTAATTTGTAATTTCGCTGAAAATGGTCAAAAAAAGGACCGAAATGTATGCTTTTGATAATTATATACTTCAACGGACCCAGCTCTAATGATGTTGATCTTGACATACGTTGTCAAGGACATAATCCTGAGTAACTTTTCCTTATAACTTAATCCTTATAACTTAATTCCTTATAACTTAAAAAAGGCGGTCTTTCATAATTTTTGAGATATTTAAAGTTGAAGTTAGATTAAACCAAAAATTTGGTTCGAGTTATATAACTTAACTTGTATCAAATTTCAGTTTTAAATCAGAAATAGGTTTGGGTTAGGTTATATCTTCCGGAAGTGGAGCTCCCCGTAGGGGGGGGGGGGAATTCACTGTGTCCACGCATATACTTTACAACGCGAAGCGAGATTCACCTCACGATTGTTGTATGAATGAGAAAATGTATGCATGAACGCAGTGGGTTTCACCTCCCCCCCCCCCTACGGCGGGGCTGCACTTCCGGAAGATATAACCTAACCCAAACTTATTTCTGAAAATTTGATTTGATTTATACAACGTAACCCACACCAAATTTTAGTTTTAAATCAGAAATAGGTTTGGGTTAGGTTAAATCTTCCGGAAGTGAAGTCCCACTCTAAAAGAGGGGGGGGGAGGCGAAACCCACTGTGTCAGCCCAGAATTGTTGTGTGAATGGGAAAGTGAATGCGTGAACGCAATGAGTCCTCCTCCCCCTACGGGGAACTCCATTTCCGGAAGATATAACCTAACCCAAACTTATTTCTAAAAATTTGGTTTGAGTTATATAACGTAACCCACACCAAATTTTAGTTTTAAATCAGAAATAGGTTTGGGTTAGGTTATATCTTCCGGAAGTGAAGCCTCCCGTAAGGGGCGGGGGGGCGGAACCCACTGTGTCCACGCATATACTTTACAACGCGAAGCGAGATTCACCTCACGATTGTTGTGT
Source organism: Polyergus mexicanus (assembly GCF_030449975.1). NCBI lineage: Eukaryota > Metazoa > Arthropoda > Insecta > Hymenoptera > Formicidae > Polyergus > Polyergus mexicanus. The sequence goes on along the minus strand of NW_027223338.1, from coordinate 4,009,127 downwards.
GAATGGGAAAGTGTATGGGAAGAGTGTATGGAAGATATAACCTAACCCAAATGTATTTCTGAAAATTTAATTTGAGTTACACAACGTCTTGATGCGGATGGATCTCGCTTCTTGCGTGGAAATTACAAACTTATGTAAAAATTACGTTTTGTTTCTCAAACTTTATTTATTAATAACTTTTTAATAAACGATGACCACCGATTAAATTATAAGGAAAAGTTACTCAGAATTATGTCTTTGACAACATATGTCAAGGTCAACGTCATTGGAGCTGGGTCTGTTATAATAAATCATTATCGGCCACAATTTTACATCAAAAATAATATTATAAGGGCGAGTCCCAACTGCGAACTAAATTAAAGCGCGTGTAGATCTTCCCTCGAGAATACAATAAAGATTTTTCTTTATTGAGAGAGTAAGTTTAACCTCCCCTGGAGCGAGAGAAATCTTTTTTCGTGGCGTGACCGGGATGGAAAAGATTTCGTCCTGTTGCAAGCACTCCTGGATTCGACCGTGAGTTCCGAGAGTGTCGCGCGGCGAGTTCTCGCGCGCGTGTTATGCCGCTATTGTTCGACATTGTCGAAATCAGAAACGACCGCAATAAAGGCTGCGACTCCGAAACTCCAGGGAGAACAATCCATCGTTCTTCGTGGAATTTCTCCGGGGCCGCGGGCCAGCCGATTGATAATCGTTGCCGCCCACCGATCGTTATCAGACCGTCAAAGTTATCGCCAACCCGATCTCGTAGAGACTCCTTTATACCCTTTATTCGTATTTATGATGTCGTTACGATATCAAAATCGTATATCTGTATCTATTGTACGATTAGATATGTCACATGATAACCGATGTAAATTATCTATCGAATTTAAAAGGGACTTTTATCGATTTATTTTTATATTCCGAGAGAGACAATGACTGTAAAATTTTATGCGTTATTTGTGTATTAAAAATAAGTATGACAATCAACAATATAAGTCGTGATTCTCCACAGAACGCCTGATTGCAACAGTCAGAAATGCAGGAGGTTCAAGATTCCGCGACCGACCTCTAATTGGTGTTGGTCGAGAACGGCTACTGGGTCGTTATTAAACCAAGTTTGAATCGAGCGACGGTGTGTAAAGCGTCCGTTTCACGATGCAGCTGGGATTCGGTCAATCGGAGCGAATAAATTGTTGAAATGCATTTTGCACGATGAAACGCGACGCGAACCCCAGGGGTTAAACGGAGCGAATCAAGCTGAAATAGGCTGCGTCGACACGCAATTGAACTTTGTAATATACTGGAAGAAAATTTCACTATCGCGTAAAAGGCGAAAACTTCAGCATCGATCAATCGCGATAGATCGTTAAGCGTCAATTGTATTGCGGTAAAAAATTCAAATTAATCAGTACGCTTATCTGGAAGCGCTAATTAAAGAAACTTAACGTCTTTAATTAATGAACCTTTCGCCCTTTTCGAATCGCGCATATTGATCGCGCGCAAATTATTCGTACATAGCAATTGTGTATTTTATACTTATCGGCTACATGTAATCTCGATTAGCAGAAACTGAGGAGATCGCACAGAACAATCGCTGCTTTCGGTGAACACAACATGGCTCCGCCAGAAACAATAGGACCTGTTTCAGACCGTTACTCAGTTATCCGCGATTTTGGTAAATCTCGACTAAATAGAATCCTAGAATGCAATGCTCTCGGAAATGTCTCCCAATGTTTCCTCCGAAATTCTCGCTTGATCGTATTTGCTGGATTCCACGACGTGTATAGGATGTTTCAGAATCCAATGAACCCGGGATCTAAGAGATTACGGGTCCGAAAGTCCAAGAATCTTGAAATGGGAAGAATTTAAGATTCGTTTTACAGATATCACTGATGTCTCAACAATGAGATACCTCGAGTCCGCTTTAAGAAGGTGCAACCAACTCTTTCCCTCCTCATCCTCCTCTCAATTCCAAAATACCCCGTACCACCTTGCACACTCTTCGTAGATTCAACAGATAAGCGAGACAACAGTAGTCGACTTTGCACGCCAACTTCGTTAACGTTGAAAATAGGCCGAGCCCTGAATTTTCCTATCTACATCCGTTTAATCGATTACCTCTGCGAGAAACACTTTCGAGATACCTCGCGTGAGATAATTTGTTTTACATTAGGATCATCAGCCCTATAAAAATCTGCGCCGATTGTGAGAATCGACTGCTGCGCGATCTGCTTTTCTACTGATTATTATCCCTTAACATATTCGAAATGATAAAAGCAAAAATGAAAGAGAGTTGACGTATGACGATTTTCTCAGTTTTTGGATGCAAATACTTTGTAAGTTTCTACGAATTAAAATTTCACCTCCTTTTCAGAAATGGGATATATGTATTATTTTTTCAAGAGAATTCTAAATTTGCTCTCGAGGATTCTCATCGGAAAATAAAAATGGGATGCTAACTTGAGATAGATCAATAAAAGGTACTTACTTCCCTGACACATGCGCACAAAATTCGCTACATATTATATTTGCAAATTGTTTTTAATAATTCGTTTAAAACTTTCACAAACTTTTAAAATAAACTCATGATGAATCGAGTCGAAGCGAAAGAGCGTGTCGATTTTATTCACGGCTAATAGAACTTTTAAAACAGAAGTTACTATGAATCGATACGTGCCCGGAAGTGGCACGCTCTGTTTATCGCGAAGCGTTTGTACGTTATCGGCGAATTTCGGCGGAGTATCTGTTTCATGTCTGTTAAATGGAGTCCTCGGTCGTGATGTGTCCCGAAACGTCTCAATGCGTTCGATCACGAGACTTGCCCTCTCTCCAACGCTAAATACATATATAGGATATACAGGATTTACAGCAACTTAGATGGAGTGGTATCTTCCCCACGGAAATCGCCCACGTTGCTATTACCAGAGGGCATCAACGACCTGTCGGTCCGAATTCCATCTATTACATATATATTTGCGCTCTCCAGTTTCTCTAGAATCCCTAGGATCTCAGCATCTCAGCGCTATATGAGTTCTAGAACTTTAGAATCTTGACTCTTTATCTCATCGTTGAAATTCTGGAATATCGAAATTTGATCCAACTGCTTTGAATATTTTAGATATACCACGGATTCGAGTATTAAATTGTAGAATCTTAAAATTTCTGTGTGTATATGTGTTGTGAGAGAGAGAAAGATGTTTTTATAATTTAAAACAATATAGATTTAATAAATTGTATAATCTTTAAATCTCCACGAGTTTGTGTTGAAAGATGTCTCTATAATTTAGATATTTAGAACAATATAGATTTTTCTCTCGGGTTAACGGGTGAACAGTAACATTGGATCGAACTTATCTGTTGATTAATGCAAGCTTCATACTCGAAAGCCATTTAATCGCTTAGGGATATACGTACTTAGGAGCCGTTATTAATCTTCAACGGAGGAACTTTACGAAGGCTTCGATCGCGCTATTATCGGACACTAGTTTCGGAACACCCGGTACGTAAGCAATAGCGTCGCCTATAGCGGTGGCAACCTATTTTACACGGGTCGCCGAACCCCACGAATTATTGGCCGGCTCCCAGTCAATAAGGATACGCCGGACGTTATCGCAGGACTGCCAGGATGCGAACGGACGCGTTACAAGACCGGCAAAGAATCGCATTTGTTTTCCCCAGCTTTCATCGCTTTACGACGCGCGGCTTAATATCGTGAAATATCGTATCTATCGTACGCGATATATGAATATTTGAGATACATAAAGAAGCGCCATATATATCGGAAACCTTTTATCTGAAAAATCTATCGATATTTAAAGGCGAAATAATTTTGCAATAAATATAATGATAACGTCCCGTAGAGAAATTAATTTACGTTGGATTACATTATTCTTATACGAGTGGAAATTATTTGCGCTGCTGAATTTTCCTTCTCAGAAAATTCTCCGCGAGACTCTGCGAGCTCGTATATTTATACGGAACATTTAATATTAGTAACACTTGTCTGCCTGAAAGCGCACGTTTTTTCGCAATTTTCGCGTAATACATCCCTGATTACATCGCGAAGGAAAGAGATTTCTCCTAGCTCGGGACTACTTTTGCCTCGTACAATGTTATTATTACTGTTGTTATAGAGAGAGAAGGAGATAGATAGAGAGAGAAAATCGTACGGCGAGACGTGGAAAATTGCCGGTGATTGAAATAACGCCGGAATAATTGAATATTAATTATGGGCGCCACGCATTAAGCGCGATTTTAATCGCATCCATCGGGTAAATATTAAAATGTGCAAATACGACCTCTTCTCTCTTTCTCTCATTACAGATACGACAAGGAGAATACCGAGGGATTCCCGGTGCGAATATATCGAGCGCGCAAAAATGGTGATAACATGCCGCCGCGAGACGTTATAACTTTATAATTAGGATGGTATTCTTGAATACTCAGCCGAATACTGATCTTTCTTAATTTTTTTCTTTCTCCTTTTTTTTTATCTCTTTAGACTATTAAAGGCCGCCCCGCAAAAACAAAGCGAGTAGGGGTAGAATATTTGCGCGCTTACGTTTCATGGCGACCATTCCGGCACATTTCCGGCGGAATGTACAGCACAAATTATTTCGCGACTAATTACCTAGGCGCACCTGCAAATTAGTACGACTATAACTGCGACGAATACACGCGGATATATTCGCACGCGAGAGAGCTTGCATCTAACGGAGAAAAAGGGAGGGAAAAATAGTGGGCACGCCGCAGGATACATATACATATGTATGTATATATATATATATATATATATATATATATATATATATACATATAATATATATACGAATTGGTGCGCGCGTGCTTCCTCGCTACTTATGCGAGCTGTTTTGCAATTTAGAGGAGCATCGAGTGCGGTGATTTTCATACCGCCGTCGGTAATTCGTGGAGAAGCCGCGAGATGCCGCGCTCAAAGAAATACTCCGAGAGCGGAGATACAGGGACGGTATATTTTAAGGGCGACGGCGCAAGGATCCGCCGCGAAGTGTGCATATGCAAATTATTTTTCAGCCACGAGGCGACCGCCTTCCTCTCCGGAGAAAAGGAGATTTTTCTCAAATGTGAGAGCATGAAAATTCTCTTGCGGAATCCCGACGGAACGCTGTTTCTCTTGCGGTAAAGGTGATCTTGATGGCAATTAAGGGCCATCTCCAAGTACGCTTCTAAAATATCCAACCCTCATATCTCAGAGGACGAGCGAGCAAATGGATAAACTTGTTTCGGTTTCAGTATAATTGGTAAATATACGGGACCATTATATATAACCATGTAACTTGCAATTGTATAAACTAATAACTTTATAAAATATTGACATTGATTTATTTCGAGAAATAATATAATTACTGTAATATTCATCTCGATAGAAACGTATATTTGCAACTCTAGTTTGTTTTTAAAATTTTTCTTTTTTTTTCCAGATACATGACATACTTTATCACGAAATCACGCTCGATATATCATCTAAACGTTTATTATCTCGCATGTCTCTCTCATGACGTGCTTTTTGTTATTTTCCCTTATCGTTGTACAACGTAATCCCTGGTCGCCATCTTTCCACCTCAAGCGAGTCTCCTTTATGGGGTAAAGCGGCAGTTACTTTCATTCCGGAGGTGTTAAGTAAAGTGGACCATCCGTTCCAATCGTCGGGAAGATTTAAAGAGCTCGCAAGGAAATTTCGCCGACTACTTTCAGGGTCGATTTTTTTATCATTATCAAAAAAAAAAAAATGATATATATTGCAAGTATCTATAAATCTGTCAAGCCGCAAAATTCAAGATTTAATAGTTCAAAAATCGGGAAAAGTTCAAAAATATTTTCTTCGCCGAGATGCTTCGAGATTGATGTCTTTGCGACACACGACAGACAATCAGGACATTATTAATGCACGCAATAAACGACGCCGGAGAAAAATATAGAACCCGTGCAACATATCGCTGGAACATACATTTTTTGCGAATTTCCATTTCTCTGTAACCGCAGCGATCGATATGCCTCGAACTCGGTTGTACGGAATTATTTATCCGGTCACGCGTCCGGAATAATTTATTACCGAAGGCAGTCGGCATCAACGGTCAATCGTAGTAGTCTGAATCCCAAAATCAAAACCCCTTTATACGCAGTAGGGATGTTCCGAATATTCGTATCCGTTTTAGTGGATATTCGCCTTACTTTACTGTATTCTGCCGAATAGTCAAATCTCGGAAGGTATTGATTTTTTTGAAAAATGTTTGAAACAAACATAGTAGGGTTTTACAAAATCTGTTAGTTGGTGACATTATTTGTGAATTTTGAATGACCTTGAAAAGCTCCGTGAACAAAAATTTTTATGTGTCACAGCAGAGATAAGGACCCCACGGTTCGTCACTCCCGTAGTATTTTTTGACTCCAAACCCTCTCTGCTGTGTATGTATGTGTGTGTGTGTATGTGTGGGGTAATAAAATAAATAATCTTATTGTATATTACTCATCATTTGGATCCTCCTGTTGTGGTCTCTGAGCGGCATCTAATATTGTGTTCAATAATGATGAAGAGGGATAACGAACATTGGGCTGGTGTCGTGCATATCCTAAATACCACAATACGCTGGTTACATGTGCACATGTACCCACAGTCCGTGCGCCTGACTTACAGGTGCAGTAATAACCAAAAATCGCCTCCCTCTCATCATCTATATTATCTGCATCTCTTATGTTGTAAGCTATAAATATTTGATGTTTTGTAGCATTACGGAATCGTGAAAACACTCGCACCCTTATGAAACCTTGTTCATCAAACAACGAATCCAATTGAAATTCTTCTTGTGCATCACGCTGCATCTTATCTTGAATATAAGATCTTGCTAGACGAACCTGAAATGTACCAATAGTCAAATCTCGTAAATATTCTAATGTTAGGCGTGGAAAGTCACGTAATTGTCCTTCATGTAAATGTATCCATTGTGCATTTCTATAGCACATCCTTTCTACTTCAACTCGCGCTTGAACAATATTAACCTCTCTAGATTTATCAAGAAGTTCTCTTGCTAATCCTGCATTAGCTTCTTCCATTAAAACTAAAGGATATCTATTAATTATAGCACCTGCAATGTTATAAAACTCGCCCAAGTGATGAAGATGAGGCATTATAATTGTATGATCAAAAAACTTGAACATAGACTTGATATGTCCATTTCTAGTCAATTATATTAGTTCTCAAGAAGTTTTAGTAGAAAAAAGGTTCATCAAAAATATTTTGAAAATGTCTCGAATTTAGCTACATGAATATAATAAAAAATAGGCATTTTTGTGGAAGATTTTTGTTCACGGAGCTTTTCAAGGTCATTCAAAATTCACAAATAATGTCACCAACTAACAGATTTTGTAAAACCCTACTATGTTTGTTTCAAACATTTTTCAAAAAAATCAATATCTTCCGAGATTTGACTATTCGGCAGTCCGAATTTTTCATGTTTGACTGGTTATAACTCGATAACTGTCCATTATTGAGCTTTGTGCTCATTACATCTTTTGTTCAGTAGGTCATAAGCTACAACATATGTAAAAATCAATTGATTTGACCGGGACAGATTTTCCATATGATTAGTGCGGGGTTCTTTCCTTTTGTGTTTAAATTTTTAATGATTTTTTAAAGCAGAGGTACTACCTGCCTTTCTTAAAAAATTGTTATTACACTCATTACACTTTGCAAAATCGTTGTCTTTTATACTAAAGTACTTCCAAATCCAACTTGTAAATTTTTTCGACGTCATTCACAAATTATCAGTACAGTATAGGTAAACAACAAATAATTGAAAGGATTAGTAAGTTATTTCTACCAACTATATACTATGTAATATAACGTACTGCAACTACTTCACTATGTAAAGACTCGATTGAAAATGTCAATAAAGGACGCCGCTAATGCCCGCGAATCGCCCGATCTATGCAAATTTTGACAAGTTGAATCACATGCGGGCGCGTGCGGACATCTGACAGAGAAGGAGAACACGGGTCAAGGTCAAAGTATTCGTATTCGTATTCGCAAATACAGATTTTTGTATATTCGGAACATCCCTAATACGCAGGACTCTCCAATCGAGCGAATAAAACGTCCATCTCCATGGAAAAACTATTCAAAGTGGGGGATAATCTTTGAATACGCGACTTTTCTCGTACTAAAGGAAAAGTACGCGAGAGAAAATAAATTTAGGGGCATTATCGATTTCGAATTAGTCAATGTACAATATATATTTCCAGGTGAAAATCCCCGATGCATTTATCGGCATCTCAACTAGCGCGCGCGCGCGGACACCCTACTCTTTCCGATCTTCGTAATAAAAGAAGTTTACTTTTGGTCGGCGACAAAGTCAGAATAGCAACTTTGTTTGACGATTAATTAATGATTAAAACTCTCTCGTCTCTACAATTTAAACACTGCGCGCTTGCCGAGAATCTAGCGTCGATCTATTTTTCGGACCGAGGACCGAGACGCTGCCAGGAACACCTGTCTCGCTCTTAATTAACATCGATAATCCGCATCTTCCCTCCTTCTTCTGTTCTCAAAAGCGCCTTATGTGCTTGAAGGATCTTTCCTGGACGATCCCGAAACTCGAAACTATTTAAAGTTTCGTCATCGTAAAACGCCGCCAGTCGTAAAAAAGTACCGTCAGAATGAAACCGGTCGTTTTACGAGGCGACTTTTATCTTTCGATTATTCCTCGACGATAATTCGATTGCTTCTGCCGAGAGATTCGCGTCGAATTCAGAGGATATGGTTAAGTTCAAGAAATTATCGATATCCCTTATATCTTCGTAACGCGTGTCAATTATTTGCATTGATTTTTACCAATTATTACAAGCACTACGGATGCTATACGTAACATAGAAGAATGACGAATGAATATCTTTTATTAACCGACTAAAAATATAGCATCTTGATACTATCGTGATATCGTAATATCCTATTCAAAGATGGACACACGCGGAGCCGATCATTATGGTATCCCGAGATTCGGATTCAATCGTGCGCCTGATAACGGGTATTTTGTATCTCCTGAGAGAGATAATGCTCGAAGCATTTGTAATATCGGGTGGATTATTAGATTACGTAGTAAATCCGTAAAGGATGTCGCGTTTCACCCCAAGGAATTTCGCCGTGGAAATAATTCCCTCCCTCGGCGAAATTATTTCACCGTTAATTTTTCAATTCCATGCATTGTCATAATTCTTTTTATAATCTTATAATTCTCCGGAAAATTTCGATTATACGAGAAAATATCGAGTCTTCAAAATGTCGCTCGTAGAAACTCGAAGTAAAAGAAAGGCTTTCTATCGCGAAAAGCTTCGGCCTCTTTGACGCGAAAAGCTCGCATCACCGGTGAGCAAATCGCGCTCTTTTCACGCGCGAGCATTATGTATTTACTTAAGTTCGCAGAAAAGTAGACAATGGGACGTAAATTCACGCGGACTTCCATCTCGATTGGGGACGCTCTCAATGTTGAAAAATTGGAGTCGTGGAACACTTCATGGAACACCGCTCCAAAAATGGAGAATCACGGCTGCGACAGTTTGCCGAACAAAAAAATCAAATAAGCGTCGATCACAAATTCGCGTGTCGTGATTAATTGGACGGTCATGCTACAGTGGACCGGTGGACAAAAATACTATTTTCCTCTCGCAATTCAAGTATCGAATATGAAGTTAACCGGTTATCTATTGCACGCAACGATAAAATGCAGTATTTTTTTCGCAAAACTTTCGCGTTTGTTTTTCGCAACGATCGTTCAATAGCCCTTTTCTAATTGGAATGCTCCTCCTCGCTTCGAAATACGCCGGGCGCAATTTTCATTGTTACGCATCGATCGACACTCATCTGTTTAAACAATTTGCGCCAGCACAAAGAAGAACCAGGGACCGCGATTCTTCTTCCGGTAACTAAATGTTGATATTGACAGGAGGGCGAATTCCATAAATGACAGACAAAGAAGGAACGCTCGTGTACCGAGGAATATTTAATGTCCTCTTCTCTTGGAAGGAGGCAAAAGGCGGAAGTGATTTCCATTGGACAAAAGGGGCCAAGCAAATATTATGTCCTGTGCGGGTCGCCGGATCGCTTTGTGCTCTCTTTGACGGAAGACACGAAAGAAGTTTACTCTCTCAAAGCCTCCCTTGTAAACATTGTTACTTTGCGAGCGAATGAAAATCGCGCGAGCCAACGGGATGAGCGCGGACGAACGCGCGCATACACATGTGAAAAACAATGGCAGAGATCTCGGTGAACTCGGACAGAAAAGATGTTGAAGATTCTTGGCCGGAAAGAAAGCCAGTTTAGATCGCGTCGACGGTTCAAACGCGGTTACAAAAACGCGGCATAAATGTCCTCCTTTTTCAATTTTGCGCGTGCGTTATTAATTTTCATATTTCAATTTAGAAACAAAATTATAAATTAATGTTGAAATAAAAAGAGACTTCTCTTCGAATTTTTTATATTATATAAAAAGAAAATAGTTGAGTTAAAAAGTCGATTTGCGGAGAAATCGTATCTTGCTTTATTTTACCCGCGAGGATAAATGATTTTCTCAATCGCTCTTTTCGTTCTACATTTCATAAAAAAGTAAGGCATACTGGTAATCTGTCTTTCTCCCCCCCCCCCCCTCTCTCTCTCTCTCTCTCTCTCTCTGAAGATAGTAAAACTTTTCAAATTCGCTACTCGCTTTTTTTTCTGTTCCTCACAAAAGTATGAAAATGGAGAACTCTCGGCTTTACGTCCGACTCGTAGTCAAGCTCGTACTTTATTGCCCCGATTCCTCTACCGAACTTTCTTCTTTTTCCCCAAAGAAAATCCAGGATTTCCGTTTCGGATCGATCAAAACGCTTCAACGAAGGGGAGTAACCCGATACTTGTCATTACCGCCGTTCTTGGATTTCACGAAGCGTGCTGAATCGCGATGGAAGAAAAGCGATGGACGTATCGAATATCGCGAGTCTTACCAAGGAGGGGAGAAGGAGATTGGAGAGGGGCACGAGCGAGCAAGTGGGGCACCCTGCCAGTTTATCTTTCAGATTCTCGTAAAGGAGTTTAAGTCCACATTTATAGCCGTCCCGTTATCGTCCCGCCGAGAGGAAAGTATATCACTTGATTTATGTGCCCGGGCGTGCCGCGACAACCTGACTACGATGCTGATGCTACCTAACTCCTATAAGCGCATCGATAATGACAGTCCGATAATGGTGGAAAGATGGAGGGATGCATTATCCTACGACATGAGTCGCGGCAGGTCATCGATTAAACTTTTAACAATTATAAACCGTCACGACGTATAATATGATAGTAGTGTAAACATAAAAATTTGTGCGCATTATACATATGTATATAATATATGTATGATTGCAGTTAATTACATGCCTTCTACGTTGGAAACTGTTATAATACATCAATATATAAATGTATAATACAATTGTATATAACGACTTACTATATTATTAAATTATTGTAGAAAAATTAAATATAATATTGTAAAATTGCAATTACCTTATTATCGCGATTGTATGAATCTAATTTTAATTCGAACGCGGTTATGAAAACGTGACATAAATGTTCATTTTTTTTTTTTTTTTTTTCGATTTTACGAAGTGTGTATCATTAATTTTTATATTTGAATTCAAAAATAAAACTATGAAACGAAATGTAATAATAAATGTACGCATTTAATGAAATATTTAAATAGATGAAATATTCAAATATGGAATGTAACATCGAGTGTAAAATTGTTTTTTTCTTTCCGTAAAGTACAATCTTTTAGATGGATGCTAGAGAGAGAAAGAGGGGGGGGAGCGGAACGCTTCATAGACTACTTCTCTGATTGAAATTGAGTATCGGTCCCACAATCGTACGCGGGACACTATCTTCCGCCAAAATATTTGTAGCCAAGGACGAAGGAGAGGTAACTCTTCCTGTCTCTCTCTCTCTCTCTCTCTCTCTCTCTCTCTCTCTCTCTCTCTCTCTCTCTCTCTCTCTCTCTCTTTCCCACTCCTCGTATCCTAATCCTTTGAGACAGCGGGGAGATAAACGAGATCCTATCGACGTGAAATAGCGCAACGCTCGGCAGCGATCTTCTGAGAGGGATCGCATTGTTGCGATATCCGCCATTACGGGAAACGTGCGTTTGGTAGCAGTAACAATAGCGGCTGTAACCTCTGTGTGCGAGAGTATTTGTACGCGAGTGTTTGTACGAGCTGCGTGCTAAAGAAGGATGCGTCTTTCTTTTACTACGGCTACTAACGTAAAGTATCGCTCCGTGAAACCACCTGCTTCTTTGATCCTCGCATCTTGACTCATTGTCAGATATGTATTGTGAAAAATTGAACGCTCTCTGCTTGCTGTATATCGCAAGACAATAGCAAAAACAAAAAGATAAACTATATCCCTCTTCCGATTTTCGCCCCAGATTTATCTCCGAAATAATTTCAAAATATACCGATAAATTGACTCTCTACGTCGGGGACAAAAGAAAAATTTCTCCTTTCTTGTCGTCTACTCTTTCCAACGTAATCGCCAATTAATATCATCGAGCCGTAATTGATAATAACTCGCACGATAATGAATGAGCTTCGTTAAAAATGGCAATACAGTACCGGGAACTTCGTGACTAATTAAAGATCGCTTTTACGCGCGCGTATAATTATATATCATTCGACTTCGTGCAATGATATGAAAACAATTCAGGAAGCATATATGTCGAAGAAGATGACGAGAGAGAATGAAAATGCTAGAGAACAAAAGTGCACGGAGAAATTTTAAGAAAATACAATTGGGGGATTGCAACGACTACAATATCAAATTATTATCGTCGATGTTCGCCGAATCTCTTAGAAACACTCTATACTCTATACCATGCTTATATATATATATATTATTTCTTTACCATATTTATTATTATGTATTTTATATTTTATCATTTTATTTATTGTTTTAATTTACTACATATTTTATTTATGTTTATTTATATTATTTTTTATATTATATACTATGCAAAAAAATTAAAGGGCCACTTTATTCCTTTCAATTTTCACGTGGCTGCAACTTTGTCGCATATAATCGGATTGAGATCAATAAAAAAGCATTACAAAGCTTGAAGTTTCTAATTTCAAAATCTTTTAGTGGAGTTGGATTTTCTTTTTATTTATTATAAAATTACATTATGAAAAAGCAACGTCTGTCAATTGATCAAATTTTTTAAAAGTTTATCAAAGTGTACCGGAGAAAAAAGAAATTGTAGCACAATCTCATTAATTGGATTTTAAAGAACAGAGTTTTATCTTTGATTTTCTTTTTCAATGAATGTCCTACGATTTTTTTTCGCCGAGTTATTCAGACTACTGAAGTAAAAACAATCTATTGACTTTGAGCATTCATAACTAATGAAAAAATTATCGCACAATTATTAAAAAAGCAATTTAAAGAGAAAAGTCGGCACTTTAAAATGCACTAATTGCTTTTTCAATCAATATCCATTGTTAAAATGTAATCGTTACTTGTCAATAAATCGATTTTACTTCAATAGTGAATAAGTCGGTGAAAAAAAAATCGTAGGACATTCATCAAAAAAAACAAATTAAAACTCTGCTCTTTAGAAACCAGTTAACGAAATTATGCTACAATTCTTTTTTCTTCGGCATACTTCGACAAACTTTTGAAAAATTTGGTCAATTGACGGACGTCGCTCTTTTATAATGTAATTTTGTAACAAATAAAAAGAATTGAACTCGACTGAAAGATTCTGAAACTAGAAACTTCAAGCTTTCTAACGCTTTTTTATTGATCTCAATCCGATTATATGCGACAAAGTTGCAGCCACGTGAAAATTGCCTTTTCTGTAGAAGAAAAAAAGTGGCCCTTTAATTTTTTTCGGTATTATATTTTTTTATCGTATTTATTATATATATTTACACGCGTTGTTAGTGTATATATTATTATTATTATTGCTTCTCACATTCTATGCATACGGACTCGCAAACCACTCGATGCGTATTGCTAAGAATTGATAATCAATGTTACGCAGCAAACACACGTGACGAACGGAAAGAGTGCACATTGTCCGCAGCCTTAGCATATGCCCTACAATGCGTCAAATTGCGTGTGCCTTTGAACGGGTCGTCACGCATGTTGCGCCGCGTTTCGATTGTTCGATACAGGAAGCGGACCGCGTTTCCGTCACCTGCCTCGAACTTTCCGGCCTATTCCCGACCTGCTGGTCGCATAGAAATTACTATGGAATTATTATTACACGCGATAAAAAACACTAAGAAAATAATATATATTTTTACGATGTACATATATTCTTAGTATTAAAAATGTATTAGGTGTAGAACTTTGCTTTCGCCGTTTTCCTATAGATGGCTTTAGCGGTAAGTAGTGGTCGAAATAAATAGATCATAGACGTCATGCGATAAACTTGGGCATCCGTCAACATAACCTCATAGAAACATTAGTCGATTTGTGTCCGCATCATAAAGTTATTCTCGATTGAAAATGTCAGTTTACGAGCCAAATTCTCGTCATTTGCGGGAGGTTTTAATTTTCTGCTTCAGTATGAAGAAATCTGCGGCTGAGGCTCATCGAATGCTCTCAAATACTTATGGTGAAACCGCTATTAGTGAAAGAACGTGTCGTGAGTGGTTTCAACGCTTCAAGAACGGTGATTTTCACGTCGAAGACCGGCATAGCGGTGGAAGAGAGAAGGTTTTCGAAGATGCAGAATTGGAGGCATTAACTTAATGAAGACTCGAGTCAAAGTCAAAAAGAATTGGCACGATCATTGGGAGTGGACAATACTTTGAATCATAAATGTATAATCAGTTTTTTACAATAAAGCCTCGAATTTCGGAAAAAAACGGCGGAAGCAAAGTTGTATACCTAATATTATTAATATCAATATATTTAGCATTATATTTCATTAATGTTAATATACATTCAGCAACCTATTATTAATATTAAGTAGTTCCCTAATATTGATTTGACAATTTATCCTCGTTAACCGTAGGAGAAATTGCATTTACGCGTAACGACAAAGAGTCAGCGACAATTATGTTTATCATAATATACGAAAGGGTTTATACGCGGCGTAAAATTTGCGTGAAAATGGGATATGATCGCGAAACTTTGAGGGTTGCGGTATCATCGACGAGATTCCGCTCGTATGAAGGAAAATCATGGCAATGCGTGTAACAACGCAATTTATATGCGTCCTGCTGAATTTACATGTGAAAGAAGGCGCGGCGTAACAACGGATATTTACGTCGCGACGTATTTTTCGCGGTTTCTACGAGGTGTCCCGGGATATATCTCGCGACGACGACGTTGTGTCAGTGGTGCCAGTCGACAAATAAATTCCCATTCTCTCTACCCCCCTCCCCCCCTTTCGATCTGGATATCTTTCGGCAAACTCGGAGATCCGACCTTAAAAAGAGGATGGTTGCTACGAAAGAATCGCGCAACTCTCGTTATCTTTGTTTGGGATTTGGAAATCAGGAGAGTTTCAAGCGAGTTAAAAGGCAAACACGCCGACCGACAGAGATATGTTAATCCACCCCTGTAATGACGCTCTGATTCTTATGTAATACGCTCGTATTAATACGATATCTTCCCGAAAACAAGCAACAAAATTTAATACTAATCTAAATGCACTATCACCGGTAAACAAGTTGACCGGGCATCGCTTTACAATTATAATAGGTATTGTTTATACTAATTAATATCGCATCAATATTAATTATTGCCACTCGGATACCATTACTAATGCATTTTCCCTCAACGCAATTCAATCTCGGCCGAGCCGGAAAGGATTTTAATGGTTTCCCGTTATCATATTCCCCGTCTCATATAAAATTATTTACGCTACAGTTATTTTTAGAACCTTTTTCTAAAAGAGCGAGAAACGTGTCCTTTCTCCATTATTCAATCACTTTTTTGCTCAACAGGCACGAGCAAAATGAAACGATTATATTCGATCGAAATGTATTAAAGAAATCGATAAATCCTGTTTACTTAGCCAGCTGCGCGTGTCAAAATCCGTCGGAAATTCAAGTGGAAAAAGTCGACACCGCGCAGCCGAGTCGCCGGCCCGAAAAACCAGACCGCCACTTGGTCGATAACCCCCGCTCGCAGTCTAGGACTGCATCGCGTGTCGGGTTACTAAGGGTTACGAAAAAAAAAAAAAAACTCTCAAGTCTCACCCGTCGCGCCAAAACAATTACATAAGTGACGCGACGGATCGAAAGCGCTAATATTAAAAACTCGCTCGACGCGATGAATTTCACTTTCCTAAAAGTAAAGGAAAATTGAGAAATACACGCATGCCTCAAATCGCGCATATTTTTTTATCGCTCTCGCCAGCTTCACATTATATTAAACTGTTTAATAAAAAAATATTTTTTTTATTCTTTACGTGTTCACATTTGAACAATAATTTATCATATTGGATATCAATATTTTATACATGTTCGTTATTAAATTTCGATATTACGTTTCGTTATTCATTAAAAATTCGATCGTCGTTTGAATACATAATGATTAAAAATAAACGAGGTTTTATTTTGCCTGGCGGCATTAATGCTCAACAACCGTCGCGTCGGCGAGTCTCGAGATGTGATTTATGTAAAATTATCTCAAAAAAAAAAAAAAAAAAAAAAAAAAAAAAAATTACTGCCGCGACTGCGAAAAAGTTGGCTGGATGCTCTTCTCAGAGGCCGCCGCAAGATTTCTCGACACGCGTCACGTCTCACGCGAAAGTGGAAAGTTTTCCACGTGACTGCGAATGGCGTAAGTTTCCGCGATGGATTACTCGCCGATAGTGTCATCTGCATATGAATAACAAAGGCGGATTAAGTTCCATTATATATCACGCGCGTTTCACGCTTCAGGCCGCATCGCGGAGATTCGCGATATTTCGTGGATCTTAAATTCTCTGGTAATACCTACTACCTACATAGATATCTCTCGCGGAGCTTCCATCTAGAATTCTATCGAAAAGCCTAGGCTTTCGCGAAAATCGCGAGGTTTCGCGACGAACCCTCAAGCTTCCACGCAAGCTTGCCAAATCATCATCGGCGCGCAAACAATAGCATCGCGAATCCTAGCACAGGTTCCGCAGAGAGATTTCTTCCTTTTGCAGAAATCTTTACAAACTTTGCTCGTCTCGCGCTGTGATCCTGTCTTTTATATATATTAGATTCCATAGCTCCCGCAAACAATCTAACACTAATAATAAAATCAATGATATTGACTATAATTGCATGGTAAAAAAGTTATAGGTAGGATACTCATTTTTATCTCTCTAAATTTCTTAGAATGAAATTCAACTCCAAACAAGTGAATATTCACTTCAAGCGATAGCGGAAGTACTACCACTCGTAATTAGTGAAAATTCACTTTTCACAAAAATGAACTGTTTAACTTTGAAGTAAAGTGAATGTGTTACTCGTTTTGAAGTGAATAATTCACTCTATCAGAGAATGGAGTCATCACTGTTTTGTCAAGAGAATTTTTCATTCAATTGTTACGAGCGAACAGATTCACTCTTAGGAAATATAAATCTTAATTCTAAACCGGCTTTCACACTGAGATAGCATGCTACGTGCAACGTGAAGCTTCGATAAGTTGAAATGAGAAACAGTGTCATTGCTTCTCACTTCAAATAATCGAAACTGCATATCGCACATAGCATTTCATTATCTCAGTGTAAAAGCCAGTTAAGTCTCCTTTTTTCTTATCTCCTACCAAGTACACGCGCAACGAAAATGATACCGTCGAGAGACAGCGAGACGATAGTGTTTTTTCTTTTTTTGCTAATGGCGGACTCATGCATGCTTCACGTGCGCTTCACTCACTCTTCACGATTAAAAATATTCACTCTATAATACATAGAGTGACAATATTCACTCTATAAAATAGAGTATACATATTTACTCAATTTTGTAGAGTGATTTTTTTCATTCTACAATAAAAAGTGGGAGAATTCACTCCTATGAGTGAAAAATCACTCTAACTCGAGTGATTCGACCAGTCATTCAATTTTTCGAGTGCATTTTCGCTCTAAGAAATTTAGAGCGTATAGTCATCATTACCATTTTTATAGTAAATTCTATTATATTATAATATTAGTAATATCAACCATATATGCATGTACTACATACTATATACAACCATATACTATAAATTATAGTGAATTTATAGTAATATCAATTATATTTTTTTATCAATGAACGTTCGAAGCTACTCCCCCATCCGCAGTTTCTACAAATCGCAACTTTCGCGAATCCGAGCTTTCCTGGTAAAATCTATCCATAACTCTCCTATTTCCCCTTTTTTCCTCTCTTTCTCTCTCTCTCTCCCGGCCTTCTCTCCATCTCTTTTATAGCTCCAACGTTGCGCTCTTAAATTTCACGAATCCCTGGATATCGCAGCGTATCCCAGTCTGCGAATATTCGTCCCTTCACGAAGATGTCGTTATGACCGGAACATTCTACAAAGAGAATGAGAGGGAGAAAAAGACATTCGGCCACAAAGATGAAAAAAGTGGGCACGAGTCCGACGAGAAAGTGCATCTCCTCCCCTTTTTCCATCCTCGCCACTCTTCTCCTCTAATTGCCTCGACCGGCACCGTGGCGAAGTCATTAATTTCGTTTAATCGACTGCTCTTCTTCTCGTTGCCAATGAGAAAGATAAATAGAGAGAGAGAGAAAGGGGGAACTCCCATCGGTCGATCTCCCGGCGAGCGATTTCCGAAGGGAGGAAACTCCGAGGACGAGATGGAGGGAAGAGGAGACGGGCAGAATGGTGTTGCGTGATTTCCGCGCCAGATGATGAATTCGGCGAGATGGGAGATAAGTAAATGTAGATGCGATGCACCGGAATCGTAATAATCAAGGACGATGAAAAAGCCAGCGCATGTTTATGCCAATTAATAAGCGTGATGCAACAGAAATTATGGCGTCGTGATACATAACGTCGACGGTGCAATTATGTTACAAGCAAGAAGCGACGAACTGCCTGCAGTGATTATGAGGAGCGAATTCTAACAGCGATAGATAGATAGAGAGCGAAAGATAGATAGAGAGAGAGAGAGAGAGAGAGAGAGAGAAAGAAAGAGAGAGACAGACAGACAGACAGGCAGCCAGACAAACAGACAGACAGACAGACAGAGTGCGTCGCCAAGTATCGCTATCGATTAAAGTAGCGGGATTGATACAACTATTGTATATCACTCACGCAAGAATTGAAGGTTCTCCGGTGATTTTAACCGGAAGACGGATTACATACGTCGTTAACGCTATTACGATTCCGCCGGCTAATGGGATAAAGGATTTCGAATGAACGATTATACAAAGGGGGCAACGATCCCTCTCCAACCTGCTCTATCTTATCGCCCTTGTAGCATCGTCATTAGTTTCGACGAAACGACGAACTACAAATTCGGCCTGCTCGATTCATTACAGATGTAACAGTAGAGACCACACGGGGTCGCCGCATAATGGTACTCGCGCCACTTTACACGAGAGAGATGAAGTCGAGCGTGTCTAAGTGGATACAGCAAATTCTGGGCTGAATTATTGCATCGTCGCGATTCGGCTTGCATGTCACCCTCTATTGGTTGACTACCCTATTGTGATTAAATTTACGGCGCTCTTTACAGATTCGCTCGTGAAACGGCATTTTAATTTACGTCCCTCCCTTATTTTCTCTCTTTCCAAAGCCTACAATTGAATCTAACACGACACCCTTTATGACACGATTTACCTACTCAAATTTTTAATTAAATTTAACAAAAACAGGATCGTCTTTTTATAATTTCTACTCCAACTCGTTACTGAAAATAAAATCCACGATGGTCTTTAAATTTCTTGATCGAGTTCACGATACTCTTCAACTTTCCCGATCAAACTCCCGGCGCAATTAAATTTATACGCCTCAGATTCCCAAACAAGTCATTAACTAAATTTATGTTTCCTTTTCATTTTCTACGCTCTAACTCTCAAATTTATATATGGGGGGCGATGCGTGGCGCCGGGCGTAGAGTCGCAGGCTGGTAATCGAAAGATTCCAGGTTCGATTCTGCTCGGGTCCCATCCTCCCATATGACTCAAAAAGAGGTTTTCACACATTATCCTATATAATGCCTATAATTGGTTTATCATATATTATCCTATCCAATACCTATATTAGTTTATCATATATTAACCTATCTAATACCTATACCTAGTTAATGGTGTATAGACAATTCCTTTCGGAAAGTCTCCCAGCCATATCAGAAGAAGAAGAAGAAATTTATATATGTACATACTACTCAACGAAAGTACTTGGAGACTTGTATCATGCAAGGCATGATACTCAATGAGATCGCGGTGTCCTTTGCGTAAACGAGGTGATCGCAGGATAAAATGATCCTCGCGTTCTTTTTTCCTTTTTCGGCAATGAGTACGAATCGAAATTCAAACCACTTACCACTCGCAAATCGTCACGAGACACCGTTCGCCATGACCACCGATATCCTCAAAGGAAAGCGTCTTCCAGTATCCCTCGAGATCGCACGAGACAGGGCACAAGATCTACATCCTTCCAAAAGCACTGCTGGCTTTCGACGACGCAAGTTTTCGTGGAGAGCACACGCGAAAACAATCACCCTCTCTCCAAAGATCGCGGAAAAATGGAATCACGTGTGTGAATCGAGAGAATCTCTCGATTTCGATCGACGGTGAGAAAGAGAGAGACGGAGAGAAGGAGGGACCGAAAAAAAGGCTCACGAGAACGACAGAAAACTCGAGTTCAGCGTTCGCGCAGCGACTGGCGCCCGACACCACCACCCTTCCGACAACACCCCAACCACCCCCTCACGCGGGCTAGATGGGAAGGGGGTCAGGGACCAGAGAGGGGAACGCACGAGGAACGACGGAGAAGACCGAGCGAGACGATTCTCGCCACGAACGGCGCTGGCAGTGGGATGTAGGGTCGAGGGACAGAGAAAGGGAGTATGAGCGAGAGGGAGTAGGGATTGGTTAGCTTGGTGGATCGTATGGTGAATCCGTACGGTTTGGCGAACGACGCGGCGGCAAGGGGGCGCCCCCCTCGAAAATGGTCTTGCGCTCTTCCCTCGCCCCCTCCCCTCCTCTCCTCACTATTCCTCTCTACAACGAGGGGATTTCCCGCGACGGGGGACCGGACGCGGGGCGCACGCGCGCAGCGTCCTAGATTTCGTCTCGCCTCCTGATTTTTCGTAATAAAAACGTTTGTCTTGCCGAATAGCACGGCTCGCATATCTCCGACGTAGTGTGCAGCGCGCGCTACACGCGCGGCGCGTGTCTCTCGTGTCTACATCCCCGTCTCTCTCCTTCCCCCCCCCCCCTTATTCCTTCACTCCTTCCGACGGGTATACAAAACGGGGGATGTGCGAAACCGGGACGCGTTCGCGCGCGCGAGACGAAAATCGAGAGGGAACGAGAATCGATGATGGAGTGACACGTCTCCCGCGCACCGAGTACGACGACAGGGAAAGTTGGTCGAGTGTTAAGGGGGGGTGTGGCTAATTCTTAAGTACGCGCGCCAGGAGTGGAATTTCCGCCCGCTCATGCGAGAAGAATGTCCCGGCATTTGTCTTGCGCCACGTGACAAAGGGGATCGAGTTGATTTAGAGATCCTGAAGACCCCTTGCTGTGTTCGCTAATAGCGCCTTACGATTTCGAAGTTTTTACCAATGAGGCTACGGTGTGAAGAAGAAGTGTGAGGAAGACGTATAAAGGAGGAATCTTCCAAAAAAAGCTAAGCTTAATTCGATGCGTTAAGCTGTGCGCAACGGGATAGAAAATGAAAATGATTTTATCAGTGCTTACTCGAAACTAAAATATATTCCAGGAAAAGGACGAAAAAAAAAAGATTGTTGCGTATACACTTTGACATCGGACACTATCTTCTAGCTTCTCTCTTTCTCGATCGAGAAGCATCCAACTCAATTGTGTAATTTAAACTGTAATTTATATATATCCGTGTGAATATCCGGCAGAACATCTAGAGTTTGTGGTCCAAACTACTTCGCGAAACCCACTTTAACACGCTGCTCTCGCGATGCAACGTTCCGCATATAATGATAAGCGTCAAAATTACCACAGCAGCCGCAACGTCGACCGCGTAAGAAATAGTTGGGGGTAATTTGTATATAGCCTAGAGTAGAGAGTAATTGGCTCGTTATTAAAATACAAGTTGTCTTTCGCCAATTATACATATAGTTATGCGATAATTACATATTTTTTAATAAACAAGGAGATAAAAATTAATTTATATAAAACCTAAACAAGCTATTAACTCTTATACAGACAAAACTGTGTCTAATATACATATATATATATATATATATATTGTATATATTGTATATATATTGCGAAAATATTCTGATCGTTCTTAGCGGAAAGGATCTGCTCCCGAAGGACGAAGCAGGCAACTGGAAAGTTAAATAGAAGCCCGTAATAACGAACCCAAGACGTGCTTCAATTGCAAGCGGACTATTTTCATATTTATCTCTTGCGTCGTAACGATACGCCGAAGCCAAGGAGCTCGTCTTTGTCGTCAATTAGTAGGACTCGAAACGCAAAAAGAGATGAATTGCATAGTTTCTTAACGATACTGAAAGAAGACGAGAGGAGTCATTACATAGGACTGTCGTGCATAATGGCATATTGATGAGAATTGTTCTTTAAGGACTGTTGGCGACTTGCGGAAGGTGGCTTTAATAAGAATCGTCCGAAGCCTCGACAACAATTAACAGATTAAAATATTTTTCCGAGAGACGACGGGTTCCCTCGCTCCTTCTTAGAGAGGATTTCGCTTCCCGCCAAAGGCAAAAGAGAAACTAATGATAAGCTTACCAAGTTATACCAAGAGAGAGTGCATTTCCGATGCAAAACATACTCTATTTAGAGGAACACAGAAAGAAATCTCAGATTATGCGATTTCCGTTTTTGTTTTTTTTTTATTTTTTTTTTTTTGTTTTTTGTTTGTTTTTTTCGATGAGAGCAACATCGAACGCGCAGAAATCGCGAATTTACACAGCGTGCATAAAATCCGATCCAAACCAAATTCAAATGGAAATTAAAAACAGTTACGCGATTTAAAGCCGGCGCGGAAAACACGCTCGATTTATAAATTACAGTATACAAGGCAGTTTAATAAAACGCGCGGTCTCTGTATTTTGAGTTAACCAGACCGCAGGTTGGACAATTGTTTCCTCGCTTTTTTTCCCAGTCCACCAACGGACTATTAAGCGGATGTTTCCAATTTATTTTTAAGCAATTTCTCAACCGGTGATTATTGTTCCACAAATTAAAAGTTAGTTTATGTTACTTTGTAGGAAATTATTTTGCTCCTTCAAAATTCAAAACAAAAGAAATTGTATAAATCCATCAATATATATAACCGTCCAGATAAAATTAAATACATATAAAACGAATATTCCTTATTTATGTATCTGTAAAAGTGCAACGTATCTATAAACGCGTCATACGTATGTGTGACAAGGACATTATGCGAAACTGCAAATTCATTTTGAACCCCGAAATATATTGGAAGACTGAAACGTGATGGCGGTTTGTATCAACCGAGAAGGACGATGCTTCATCCGATGCTGAATTATGCAGACGCTTCTACACGGCGTCGTTATCGGCGAAAATCGGGTCACCAGCCATCCGGGAGGATACCACGAGAAGATTGGGAAGGAGGAGGAAGAGGAAGAGGAGGCGACACGTACAAATGCGCCCTTAATATTAACCCCTTCGAACTAGTAGGAGCTACGAGTTCCGCGTATCCTTTTGAACCACTGGGAGAATTTTCCTAACGCAGAGTCTCGTCGGAAATACACGGAAGTTCGTTGTCGCAAGCTGAAAAATATATATTTGCGGAATGTACGGGACACGCATTCCAGTATATTTTTTTTCGCGAATACTTGACTTTTCAGAGGCAAGAGAGTTCGCTCCTTTATAAAACGGACGAATATCGTCGAGACGAAGGAATAGAGCGATGAGGAATTCGTGCTTTTTTCCTATTTTTTTCCCCTCCTCTTTTGACAAGTTCTGCGAACTATGTGCATTGAAGAATCTGCGAAACGCTAAATCAAGAAAACCAAGAAAATAATGGAATCAAAGAAATGAGCAAATACTAACGTGTGTAACCAACGGTTTGCAAGAATCGAGAAATTAATAAGAACGAGAGACCTTTTGTCAAGAGAAACTATATTTTAAAAAATTCATTCGTTATAATGAGACTGCGCCTCTGAAATTTCTTTTCAAAAATAGATACGGACGATTGGAGTATCGCGTCCCTTTGACAGCAAGGCGCGCGAGGAATATTGAATTAAAAATGTAAACAACAAATGTGTTGATGCAACTTCTCAAACTGGATTGTGTCCGTTCTGTATGCACGAGGAGTGGCGGCAAAAGCATTGTATAAAGTCGGCTTTCGTTCCAGTTTCGTAAACCGCGAGTATATTCTCGGGACTTTTCCTTTATAATCGCGTTGACTTTATTCGCCGAGGACCTTCGCGCGCCACGAAAAAATCCACAAGCTATTTTCCGATTTACACGGAAACACGGAGAACAATTTTCATTTTAAAAAATCTAGCTATTTGTTTTACGCAAATTTGTTCTCTTTTTGTCATGCGGTTTGCCAGGAAATTTTACATAAATATAAAATAATCGGCAAAGTGTGATTAAAAAAAAAACTAAAACTATAAATATCATTATTAAAAATAATAAAAAAAATATATATATAATATAATTTTATATAATTAATATATATATATATATATATATATATATATATATATATATATATATATGTATATATGTATATACTTTATTTAACTTCAGCCATAGAAGAACTTTAGTCAAGAAGCGAACTTGGTTTACAAATTCTCCTTATCCACACATACCTCACGCATACACTTTCATATCTCTTACGATCCTAAGACTAGCTAGGACTAGCTTATTTATTCTATTTTATTTTATTTTATTTTTACGTCTCTACTTTCTTTTCCTATTTTTTATTATTAATTTCTTTTCCAACCACAATTTCCGCAGTATCCTACCTTTCATATTATTTAACTCATCGTTCCAAATCTTATCTTCTATTTCCTTACAATTCTTTCCTAAGTCTTTAAGCCAATCTTTTATCTGTTTACATTCTTTTACATAGTGACTCATACAATCTTTACCATCGCCGTAAAATAAACACATTGTCTCCTCTTCTTCTAACCAATATTTATTTCCCTCTTCCATATTTCCGCACCTTAACCTTAACAATACCCTTATCATATCTCCTGTACTGCCTTTGTGTACACTACTTTTCCTCAGATAACTTGTTCCTTCATCACCTATTTCCAATTCCTTATATTTCTTATTGTACCTGGCCTCTCTAATTTTGCCTTCCTCTGTTTGCCTTTGCATCACCCAATGTTTCTCCTCTAGCTCCTTCCTTAAATCAATTCCCCCCTTTTTTAAGTCTTCTAGTGCTTCTATACCCCATCTATTCCTATTATAATATCTCTCCCTCTCCCTACTGTACATATCTTTCCATCCATTCTTTTTTTTTCAATCCAGCACCTTTTTATCCATCTATTTTCATCCAGCTCTCCTATCTTTTCCTCGTATTTAACTGCCCTTAATCCCCATTCAATTCTTAATTTATTCAGTCTTAATTCTCTTGTCATTAGGTGCACCTTGGTATACAAACATCTAACCTGAAAATCCATCTTACATAATCCAGCATTATTCTCTCTAATTCTTTTTTCTCTTCCCATCCCCATATTTCCACCCCGTAAGACATTACACTTTGAACCAAATACCTAAACAACCCCCACCTTCTAGTAAAATCGTCCCTGCATATCCGCTCTCCAACCCCCATGTTTTATTAGCTGCCAACCTTCTCTTATTACTTATATCCCTTATATGATCCTTATAATTACCTTTATTGTTAAACACGAAGCCTAAATATTTGAAAACATTTACCTCTTTTATTTCTTTTCCTCTCCATTTCTAACTTTCCTTCCTTTCTCTGTTTCCTCTATTGAAAACTAACATTTTTGTCTTCTCTGTACATAAAGTCAAATTCCTTTATTTAGAAATCTCTTCACTGTATCATATCTAATAATGCCTCCCTGTTCTTTGCCAAAAGCATCATATCTTCTGCATACTCTAAAGACCATAATCTCTTATCACCTATACCCCCTTATGTTCCGCATTTCCAGCTTTTTACCTATATCCGCTATATATAGATTAAACAGAAGTGGGCTCATCACACATCCCTGGCGCACTCCTTTCATTATTCTAAACTTTGCTGTGACTTCTTCCTTTACTCTTACCGCCACCTTTATTTCTTCGTATATCCTTTCCATCCTCCAGACAAGGTCCGCTGCTACTCCTTTTCCTTTAAGTATATTCCATAACTGTTCTCTCTCCACATTATCAAAAGCTGCTTTTAAATCCATGAACAAGGCACTCTATGTAATTAATATTATATTCTCTCAAATATATAAAATATAATTTTAAAGGACGCGCAACTTTTAAAAATATATATGCATAGCCTGTTCTAACGTGACAAGAGAGAAACGGCCGCCTGTTAAGGATAAGATGTAAATGCAAAACATTGTGGGAGAAACCAGAGGATCCTTTATCGCGGCGAGAAGGGTCGAGTTCCTTGATCTCGACTCGAGAATTTCTCATATGAAAACGATGTCGAAGATTATTATAAGTCCAATGGATTTCGCGAACGAAGATGCGTTCACGCGTCGTACGCTTTTATAAAATTCACATCGCAAATATAGACTCGCTCGTTTCAAGGAGGACAAAAACTAAGGTTTTAACAAACTACATGGCATATTAAAGCAATACCGATCTCTTTCAATCTGTAAGATATCTTTAATTGCAAAGAAACGTTTTTACGATAAAAAGTAAAGAGTCATAATGATTCTTTTTCGCACTTTATGTTACGATAATCCGAATAATAAAATTGATATTTTCCGAAACTATTGTAAAGTATCAAACTTTTATATACAGGTTGTCCAATTTTAAAAGTTCCACCCTCATAACTTTTCAGGATCAACGTTTGAAGGAAAACGACTCGGATAAAAATTGTAGGGAACAAAGGGGGCTATCTAATAGTAACCTTGGATTTGACATTAAAGGTCATTTTCAAGGTCACTTGAAGGTCAACTTCCGTTTTTTAAATGGAACCCCCTATTTTTCATAACATATTCTTGTAGCTTATCTCGAGAGCTTTCCAAAACACTATAATAAAGTATTTTTTTATTAAGTACTTTTTAAGTTATTTTATATTTTAATCTGACATATTTTGATATAAAAAATTAAATACTATATCTCGTAAAATATTTAGTTTTCGATAATTTTATCGTAATACTTCTATGTACAGAATAATGAGACAAATCAATTAGTATAAAAAATAATTGTTTTTAAGAAAATTATTTACGATGTATCTTTTCAAACAATTATTTGTTTTTTTTTTTTTTTTTGCAGTAATTGATTTGTCTCATTATTCTGTACATAAAAGTATTACGGTAAGATTATCGAAAACTGAATATTTTACGAAATATTTTATTTTTTATTTCAAAATGTCAGATTAAAATATAAAAAACTCAAAAAGTACTTAATGAAAAAATACTTTATTATAGTGTTTTGGAAAGCTCTCGAGATAAGCTACAAGAATATATAATGAAAAATAGGGGGTTCCATTTAAAAAAAGGAAACCTTCAAATGACCTTGAAAATGGCCTTTAATGTCAAATCCAAGGTCACTATTAGATAGCCCCCTTTGTTCCCTACAACTTTTATCTGAGTCGTTTTCCTTTAAACGTTGATCCTGAAAAGTTATGAGGGTGGAACTTTTAAAATGGGACACCCTGTATATAAATTATCCGACTAAGAAAAATAAGATATTTTCAGTCGCGTTATTCTCTGATTTTTCCTAGAGAGCGAGCTCAGTAGGATTGTATCGTTTACGAGGGAGTTATTCCCGGTCTCTATAATATAAACTAGCTGCCCCGTATAAAACGGCCGCTGCGGGGCAACGAATTCATCGTCGTTAAATTAAGCGACATCGCCGAGATCTCTCTCGCGCGGTAGAGAGACTTCTTGAGGGGGAGGGACGCGCCTCTTTCATTTTTATTTATACACCTCCCGGCTTTCCTGCTAAATGGCCCAGACGAGTTTCAATTGAAATTTTAAACAGACCTGAAGAGGATACGCCTCTTTTATTCAATGCGTTTATTTCAATCGGCGAATCTAGCATAGAGTGTACAAGAAGCGCTTTAACAGATAGTATTATGTAATATGTAATTGATACACAATTATGCGCGATATGATCTTAGAAATCAGACTTGGAGGCTGGCTGGTAACTCGTCGACCAAAACTATTAGTGTCTCGCGCAAGTTGGCGAACGTAAGAACGAGTACGGCGTTACACAGGGGACGAACTTCTGGTCGCCTTAAGTTCCGTTCTACGATAGAATAAAGTAGCAATTAGACGAGCGCGAGCGCGACGCTTGTTTTACAAACTTTATTAAGCGAATTTACGCCCGAATTCATTCTCAGCTTGGTATTGCTTACGACGAATTTACCGGATTCGCTGCTCGTCATTCGGCAAACGTTCAAATTGCATGTACTAGATGTGAACGGAGATTCGTTGTTTGCAGATACATCGCTAGAAATTAGACATCTGATGTTTAATCCGAATTCGCGTAGTTTTGACAAAATGCGATTACCTTTATGATACTTTAAACTAGCGGGATATTGTCGTTATAAAAATATTTTTAATTAAACGTGACAATTTTCTCGATACCGTAAAGTTTTAACATAGATGTTTTATATAACATAAAAACATATCCAGTTAATCGTGAAAATAATCAATTTTCAGGATCAAATCGTACAAAGCCCTATATTAACTGCGCTAAATATTGTCAATAATTACAGAGATTCTCTATCAAAGAGTTATCGGGACATGAATCCTCCGACAAAGAGTGACCAAGCACAATTAGCTAATCGGCTATACTGCCTAATAACCAGCAATATTCATTTCGCGAGCAACAGCGTTCATTTAACGAGATTCCTTTTGAACCAACGATTCTCGATTACCTGCCACATTGCGAAAGTTTATTTAACTATACTATGCGTGCTGTATATAGCATAATTTTCCGAACGCGTGCTAACGTCAATTGTAACGAAGTTGTCCAAGAGGGAGCCATTGGTATAATTATTATTATCATCACACTTCGAATAAAACTGTTCCGATTAATTCCCCGTTGGACTAAAAATATATTTCAATTATGTACAATATATTTGGAAAAGATATCGCGCGAAATATTTCTTTCTAAAAATATTACGCTGTAATCCTTATGGATTACATATATTGTAATTATGCCAATGGTATAATCAATTTATTCGCTTTATTTTTTTAAATTTAATTTTTTTAATTAACTTTATTTAATTATCCTTCCAATTAAGCATAATCCAACACATTTTTTTAAATTAAATTTTTTAATCTTAGAATTTATATAAAATTTTGAACTTTTTATTGTAAACAATTTAAACTTTGTCAATATTTCTATTTCAGCCTATATTTAAAAAACAATCAATTATGTTATCTTAGCACTCAATGTAGAGTCTGATTTCGCAATATATACATATATTGCAGCTAAAAATGTAATTCTTTTCAAATTATCGAACAGAACAAATTTTAATGTGTATAATTAAAAAATCATGTTTTTGTTAAATCTAGGAACATAATTTTATCTTAAATTAAAAATCAATTTTATTTATCTCTTATTCTTTTAATAAATATAAATTTTTGATTCTTTTTTATTCAAATTTCACTTCTAATTTCTCTATCCTTCATTTTAGAATATATTTCATTCTTGTAAAAAGAGGGAGAGATATATGCCTTCTTTTATATAGTTTTAATAAGTATGAATATATAAATCCCACATGACTTTTTAAACGTTAATCAAATTTGTCGGCGAATAAACATTGTTGACACAAAAATTTTTTTCTCTCTCTGCTCTCCCAATGGGAAAAGCAACAAATCGCGCGGGGAATTCGTCGACACTAATTTCCCGCGATTCACCGCACTGGGATTCTCGATAACCCGAAGGTCGATTCTACTCTCTCTTCCCGGGACTCCCCTTCCGCTATAACAAAAAGTCTGCTCGACGCTGTCGTCGTTGTCGTCGATGGTGACGCCAACGTCGCCACGATCATCGTGCTCGGCTCGAACGAAGGAAGGGAATGGAGGGTGACTAAAGTAAATCCGAAATATTTCGTATCCGGATCACATCCCGCAACAAAATACGAAAGGCGAAAGGGGATGGAACAAAAAAAAAAAATCCGTTGTAATAAATAAATTCACAGCATGGGCGACATATGAATTTATAAACATTGAATCGTTAACCATTACAAAAAAAAAACAAAATGCAATAAATAATACATAATGCATTTAATTTCTTCATATCTTGAGAAAAGAAGGAGCTAATGAAAAAGATAAAGAAATCGACCCGAATTTTTTTTCGAGGTGGACGATGGGGCAGGATTTCTCTGCGCTATCTCTTCCTTTTCCGCCGCCCCCATCACGATTACCCCGGGTCCGATCCTCTATTTTATCTTACCCCTTGCTATTCTCGTGACTTCGTTTCAGCGGTTCTAGGAAGCGGATGGGCGAAATCAGAAGGACGGGCGTCGCCTAATTTCAAATTGCGAGACACGACTAACGATCAGAGCCGTCAGAGACGTCTGCGATTGCATCCACGTGCGTTGCATCTGCACGTGTGCAATTCATGTTTTCCATCTGCGATTCATCCAAGCGTGTCGCAATCACACGGAACGCGGCACGTCTCATCGCAAAACGTCATTTAAATACGGCGAATATTGTATATTTCGAAAATCCGGCAAGAAAAAAGAAACGAAAGCATTTTTCGTCAAATATACATTTGATTTCAAAATAAACAATATTGAAACGCGCGCATGAGAATTGGTGCGTGCGCGCGTATATTTATTTAGATTATAACTTAATGCAGAAATCCCGCATCAATTATTGCTATTTAGCGATTCGATAAACTGGCAAATTGACTACAAATTTGTTTAATTACGCATAACTCATATAATTTGGAATATACATATATATCTCTTTCGAAAAAATCGCCAATCGTTCCCCCACCGCTGTCCCGATCACAAATTATGCTCCCGTAAATCTCCATAAATATGCATATATAATATCTTCCCGGTGCGAATCAAGCGCCGATGCTGCTGTAACTCGATTCGGTTGCCGTACGAGTATTGGGCGCGCTATCGAATTTCCATTTTAAAGTACCAAATGCCGTGTGTTTCGACCGTGTAACGATATTGCAATCCGTATCAACGATAATCGTCGAAGGCGAGTCACGATTTGCGACGAAGTTGCAGTCAAGCGAAAAACGTCGCTTTTTAAACCTGTAATACGATTATAGTAAACAGTAGTACAATACTATTATATATAAAACATGCATCTATATATCATGTTATTAACATCAGAAAAAAAGTACAGTAAACATGTAATATGAAACGTCATATGAATTTATGCGAAATAATAATATCGACACACGACTTCAATTACCCCTTGCTTCTGCGAAGAATTGAGACGAGAAGGAATCTGAAATGGACCGGGCGAAAAGATGGCGCCTCTCTTTTACATTCCCATTGCGTGAGACCCCGGGGGGCAAACTCAATCTGGAACAAACGTTCCATTACAGAAATGGCCGTGACAGCCGGCGGACACGACAAAGCCACGACGCGTACACACGTATCATCTCGTAACGTTGGTATCCCCGCCCGTTTAGAGCCTATAATCCTGGCGCTATACAGTGCATAAGACGGAACACCACCTAATCTCGCCTCCGAACATTGTGCCAAGCATGACGCGGGGGAGAACGTTAAATCGAGATCTAAATTGGAGATCAGCTCAGCGTCGGGATGGTCGTCGGTCAGTTGGGACACGAGAGCGCAGGTGAATGCGAGATGAATCGTGCCGGATTTGGCAAGTAGACGGAAAAATAATACATTGATACATAAAGTCAAAATTTCGTAATAGATTCATTGATGAAAAATTCTCTTTTTGCATAAATTATAACGAAATTTTAATAAATTACATTGCGAATTATGGATTAAACGTTTAAGGGAGATACCTTTTTTTGAAACCTCGAAAAATGAATACATTTTCTAGATTTTCTTGTAGAGCAACGACTTGATAAAAATTTTTAATTTTTTTACAATATTAATACAATATTATTAACTACTTAAATCAAACTTTCCAGCTTAAAAAAAGATGTTTTTTTTTTAGTTACGGAAATATTTGCAGATCTCCAAATTTTAGGTGGCTGCACGGTGTATAAAGATATTCGTAGATCATATCCGAAATAAAAAATGCAAGCTTTTTTATTAAACATATTAATAGTTATCTACTATCCAAGCGTTTTTTTTTAATTTAGAAAAAATAAAAGCTTTTAAATAAAATAATAGCGGTGTGTTGAAAGTTTCGTTTTTTTTTAAATCCATCTCTTTTTGTTTATAACAAAAAAATAGGAAATCGGATTTAAAAAAGGCTTCGTTAGCAAATGCGAAATCTTATTAGGAACTCGCATACAAAATTTGAAGTCAATCCGTCGAATGTAGCCCGAGTTTTCGTGCATGAAAACATAAATTTGCAAATATTTGCATAACTTTAAAAAAAAAATTTAACTGAGAATTTTTATTTAAGTACTTAATAATATTGTATTAATATTGTAAAAAAAAGTTTTTATTATTTTTTATTGTTGCACTGCAAAAAATCTAGAAAATTTACTCATTTTTCGAAGGTTCAAACGGGTATGTCCTCTTAAGAGAGAGAGAAAATAATCCTGTGAAAAAAATAATTTAAAAAAAATAATGGTCATGTATACTCATATACTTTCCCTTAAAATCTTCTATTAGTTTATTGACAATTGTAAATTGAAAATTTTGGAATAATCTTAAATTTCATAAAAATCCAAATATTCATTGACGAAAATTGAAAATTTTGGAATAATCTTAAATTTCATAAAAGTCAAAACTTTGCACCAAAAATAGAACTTTTTACAAATGAGCAAGCGTCGCAGTTCGGAATTGCACGGGCTAATATGGGTGCGGTACAAGCGCGACGGAATTTACGAGAGCGAGCACGGGCGCATAAGAAACAGATTAACGTTCACGTGGATTAAGAGTCGTTTCCAGAACCGGTGTCTGAAAGCGAGCTTATGAGAGCACGTTAACGTCAGAGACTCCTTCGCAGAGAAAGGCGTGCGCAAGGAGGGATACGCGTACGCGATGGAGTAAATGTTTCTACGAACATGAAAGTGTAAACAGAAGTAAAAATACAGAGAGAAACCGGAAAGTGGATGGAAATGGAAATTCTAATTACGGAAAATGGCCGTGTCAGCTAGAGAATGTAACGAAGCTCGGACCACCCTCGACAATGAAAGGTCAGCACATGCGGCGAGGCTTATCCCGGTACTTACGCAGGGATCAGAAAATGAAGGACGTTTTAACCCTTAACTTTAATCGCAAAAGGAGCATCTTTTTAAAATGTAATAATCTCAGGAATTAATGAGTATTTGCCCATCTCTTTTCGAAATAACAGCGTATATTATATTTTTAATCATCTCAAAATGATTAAATTTTTATAACTAATAGTTTCAACAAATAATTATATATTTTAATTATATATTAATTAATCTAAGAATTTAAGAATTCCAATCTACAACAATTTAAAAATTTGAAGCGATTCCAATGATTTAAAATCTTAAAAGAATGCATAATAAAAAAATAGAAACAAAAGAAAAAAAGGAAAAGAAACTTTCGCGTTTTTCGTTATACCTGTATTAATAATATATGTCACTTTTTATTACATTTACAGTGACGTGTCAAATGTCAAAATTAATGAAAACGTGATTCATTATATTTCGCTCATGCAGCTCGGAATTCTGCCAAGTTGATGGCACGATGATATTCAACGTGAAATTGATCACGTTGTAACGTACACCTTTAAATACTAATTACAGAAATAGGTATTCCGCCAGATAGATAAAGCCGGTAATATGCGACCAAGTAGATGACAGAAACAGCACATATACTAAGCCGGGAACATATGCGACAGTCTTGTACTACTAAAACTCCGAGTACGTAATTCGAATTGAACTCCTGATATTCTCCTGAATCCCATAAATAATTTTTACGTTAATTATATTACGACGCAAAACGTATATCTTGACTTGCGCAACAATATGGAGAAAATAAGCAATTTTCACTAATTATAAAATAGATTCTTTAAAAAACCTGATAAGCCATATGTATATATATTATACATATACCACTAGAAATCTTGCTTTAATATATAATTTTACATATTGTAATATATAATAATAAAATTCTAAAGGCTCACAATGTTAAATAACAATTGTATTTCGCGCCTTTTCCTCAAGATAACAAGTAGTAGTCCCCAATTCTATGCCGTGGCGCCACAATCTTTAAAGCTAGAGCGAAAGCAATTAATCCATTTAAGGCCGGTATTCATAGTCAGTTCTTATTTCAAGACCGTCTTAAGTAATGTCTTAAGATGCTAATACGACTCTGTGATTGGTTTAGAACATCTTAAGATTGTGTGTCAACTGCGTTGTCTGCAGTCGACCTAACCTAATCTAACCTAACCGGCCTATGGCCAGTATCCATAGTCAGTTCTTATATTTAAAACCGTCTTAAGCACAATCTTAAGATGTCCTAAACCAATCACAGAGCCGTATTAGCATCTTAAGACATTACTTAAGACGGTCTTGAAATAAGAACTGACTATGAATACCGGCCTAGGCTCCTTCCACACATCTCAGGTTCCATGAATCATTCTTCTTTTTTGTGCCGAGATAGTTACATCGCTAGAGTAAGAATATCATTAAGATGGGTAAAAGAAAGCACAGAAAATCGGATTTGGATGATGAATCCAAAGAGAATAAAATTGTCAAGAAGATGTAAAAGAAACGTCCAAGTAAGTATATCTGAGAATAATGATGGTAAATTAACCCCTCAAAAAGGAGAGGGGAGGAGAAGAGTATGGAAAGAAAAATTGTTGCACTTAGACAAAATTTTCCCTTGGGTTTTTTTTTTGGACACTGTCATCATGTCATAGGCGCTAACCCATAGACGGCCGCAGGCTTTAACCTAAAAGCGAGCTTTGTCTCAATGACGAAAGGCATACACTGCCTTCCTAAGTATATATTATAGACGGTTTAAGGTACACGCTTGTTACATCGTGGGTCTAACCCATCGACGAGCCACAGGCTCTAACCCGATGGTGAGCTGAGTAAGACGAGGGACACATCGAACCCGCTTTCCTTTTGTACTACATGTCTTGAATAAATCAACGCATTAAAAATTTTTGTATCATACAATAATGTAGATAATATTCTGGAAATTATGCTTACAATAAGATTATGGTTATTAGATGACTCGAGATCGGAACGCGAAGGTTATGAACGATCAAAACCATTCATGAGTAAGATCTCGCAGAATCTATCACAAAGACCTAGTAGATCTCCTTCGAGCTCTCCGCAGATCTCATTAAATAGGATCCACAAGTCGCCTTCGGCGACGGAAAGACTCATTCAAGAGAAGACTTCAACAGAAATTGATTCCGATGGAATTTCACCAGAGTATAATCAAGAACCACCTAATAACATTGACGAAACACAAGCAACGCTGGGTGTAGGTAGTCAAGAGGTAGAAATTTCAAGAGAAGATCTATCCTCCCTGGAAATTCAAAAGACAGATCCGGTAAGACAAGAAAACGAATCTATCATTGAAGACCTAGATCTGGACATTTTAGAAGTTATTGGCAAAAGGGTAGTAGAAGACAGGGTACTGGCCCCAGCTATCCCAAAAAGTATCACGGTGCGGTTTGAAGATATTTTAAAGAAAGGCCTTCCAAAAAAAGAGAAGGAAAAATTAATCAAGGAATATGCGCCGCCGAAAAATTGTATCCTGATCGATCCTCCAAAACTCAATGAAGAAATTAAGATATCTGTAAGTGAAATGGCTACGAAACGAAATGATCGAATCTTAGAGAAACAGAAAAAAATCTCTCCTTGTCTGGCTTTGTTGGGCAGCGCCGTTGTGGATGTTATCAACAACGAAAGATCCGATAATCTGAAGGTATCAAACCCGCAAATGGCTTTGATTTGAAAGCTTAGTGAAGCAGCACGTTTATTGGCGGACTTGCAAAAAGACGAGACCCTAACCCGGAGAAGCCTCATCTTGGCCGCTATAACTAGCTTACAAAAAGAAACATTGGATTCAGTTACAGCAGATGAATGGTTCTTTGGACATAAATTGGGCGAGCGATTGAAAGTGGCAAAAACTATTGAAAAGTCGGGCAAGGATCTGAAGGTTATATATAAAAATTTGGGAAGATTAAAGAACTCCAAAATCCCGCCTTGATGTCAGCCCTTCAAATCCAGGACGTCGGGCAGGTATCGAAACAAAACCTACAATCAGAATCAGCCTTGAGAATTTAGAGAATCTAGAGGAATCTGAGCGGAAGAGATCGCAACAGCTTTCGATTTCAGGCGGCAACAGATCAGCAGAAGAAAGCGTAGTTTTAAACGACCTAAGTAGTTTAGCTGGCAGATTGATAGGATATATAGAAAGCTGGAAGAAATTAACTACCGATGCTAGAGTTTTAGAATGGATAGAAAAATATAAAATCCCCTTTACAAAATCAGTGATGCAAAACAAAGCCCCTAGGGAACCTTCGTGGTCCTTAAAAGCAAGGGAGCTAATTAGAGAACATATAAAAAAGTTAATTGCGAAAGGATCCATTAGTAAGTTTCTACCACAGGAGAACCAATTCTTATCTAATATATTTTTGATTCCCAAAACGAATGGTTCAAGCAGATTAATTCTGAATCTTAAAAAATTAAACGATTTTATTAAAACAGCTCATTTTAAATTGGAAGATCATAAAGTAGCTTGTAAGTTAATGAGTCGCGATTGTTTCATGGAAAAATTAGATCTAAAAGATGCGTATTACTTAATTTCTATTGATGTAGATTATATAAAATATTTCGTTTGAGGATAACCTCTTTGAGTTTAATTGTTTATCGTTCGGCCTCAACACAGCTCCGTACGTTTTCACGAAGGTTATGAAGCCTGTGATAGAACATTTAGGAGGTTTAGATCTTTTATCAGTCATTTATTTAGATGACCTAGCGTTTGGGAACATTTATTCTGATTGTTTAAAGAACATTAATGCATTGGTAGAATTATTAGAGAGTCTTGGGTTCATTATAAATGATAAAAAGAGTGGTAAGATTCCATCACAGACTTGTTGTTTCTTGGTGTTTATGTTAAATTTCCTAAAAATGACAATGGAATTACCAGCGGATAAGAGACTCAAGATTTGTGATCGAGTCAAGAAGTTCAAGAGGTTAAAGTGTTGTAAAATTAAGGAACTTGCTTAATTAATAGGCTCTCTAGTATCATGTTGCCCAGCTGTCAAATACAGTTGGGCACACATTAAGATTCCTGAGAGAGAGAAATATTTAGCCCTTTTAAAGAAAAGAAATAATTATGAAGCAGATATGCAATTAAACCAAGAATTACAGAAGGATCTTGCCTGGTGGGAGAAAAATATTTTATATAGTTTTGAGTATTATAAATCGCGAGTTCAGCTCAGTTATTTTCTCAGACGCATCTCTCACCGGTTGGGGCATTTCGTGTGGTGATATTAGGACACATGGCCTATGGAGTCAAGTCAAAAGAATATAGCACATTAATTACCTAACTGTTATCAGCCTTTTTTGGATTAAAATGTCTTACCAATAATCAAAAAAACTGTAATATTCTTTTAAGAATCGATAACACCACAGCAATTTCATATATGTATAAATCGCATGGGAGGTGTAAGATTCCAAAAACTCAGTAATCTAGCAAGAACAAATTGGGAATGGTGCGAAGAACGCGAAATATTCATTTTTTGCGTCATATATAATCTCGAAGGATAATGTCGAGGCAGATTTCGAATCCATAAAAAGGAATTTTGAGACTGAGTTTGAGCTATCGGATGTAGCCTTTCAAAAGATAGTAGAAAAATTCGGCCCTGAGATAGATTTATTTGCGTCGAAAATTAACACGAAATGCGAGAAATATGTATCTTGGACAAAAGACCCAGAGTCATTCGCTGTAGATGCCTTCACCATAAGTTGGAAGGAACGTTTTTTTACGCATTTCCGCCATGTATTTTAATCACAAAAATCCTGCAAAAAATTAAGGCGGAAAAAGTAGAAGGTATAGTGGTAGCATCACAATGACCGGCACAGCCGTAGTTTCCATTATTTCTATCATTGTTAAAGATCAGAAGTTTTAACTTTTAAGCCAAAAAGTAATACTTTACTTTCACCCGATAAGAAACCAGACCCTCTGTGGAAATCGCTTATCCTAGTGGCTGGAAGGTTATCAGGGAGGCTTTCCAGTGGAGAGGCATACCAAAGGAATTCATAACAGTCTCTATGTCGTCACTGAGCGAATCTTCATTGATATGATCAGTACGACTGTTCATTAAAGAAATGGTGAAAATACTGCAGAGCAAGAAAAATATCCCCTTATGATACGGATTTAATAAATATCATAAAATTTTTAATGGAAGAATTCGAAAGAGGTGTGTCGTATGGATCGGTCAATAGCATGAGATTGGCTATTTCACTCTCGATAGGACCAGAGATAGGGCAGAAATTATAAAGAGGTTTTTCAAAGATGTAGCAAACTTAAGGCCCCCAAAGCCTAAGTACGAGTCCATACATAGACCCCGAAGATAATCTTAGATTATTTCGAAAACTTATTTAACGAGAAATTATCATTAGAATTATTGAGTAAAAAATTAGTGACCTTACTAGCATTAGTAACAGGCCGGAGGATCCAGACTCTATCCCTAATTGATATAGAGAATATCGTAGTTAAGAAAGAGTTAATAGAGATTAAGGCGGAGGGAATTAAAATCTCTAAGCTGGGGAGAAATCAACCGATTTTATTCTTGCCATTCTTTAAAGAAAATTTAAACATATGCCCGGCAAATACTCTTTTGTGTTATATTAGAAGGACCAAAGATCTCAGAAGTAGCTCAGTTCTTTTCATTTCATTTAAGAAACCTTTTAAAAGAGCTTCTACTCAAACGCTTAGCCGTTAGGTAAAAGAGGTTTTGTTCGAAAGTGGAGTAGACACTGATGTTTTCGCAGCACATGACCTTTTCTTTTATTTGTGACGTACGTCTTTTATCTGGATTACATATATTGTTTTTATCCACTTTCTTGTAATATTTATCACACCGTTTATCATATATAATTTTCAGTTATGGACGACTTTTGACATTTTTTTATATGTATACTGAAGATAGCCAGAAGATGGACCGAAATGTTTATATGTATATTAAATTATTAGTTTTAATCTTTAGATCTATTTTGCATCCTCTATCTTGCGCATGGCTCCTATTAGCCCTCTATAATATTATTGTTATTTAATATATAATTTTTATACATATAGGATATCCCGCAATATATGAGATCACTTGAGATACTTGAGAAATTCAAAATAATTAAAAGATCAATGTTAAAACGTTTACAGACGCAGATTTAAATGTCAAATGCTCATTCTGAGAAGTTGCCTTTTGCAAAGATAAATAGATACAAATTGCTAAAATATTGATCTCGAAAATAAGATCAAATCAGATATACATATCTACATGTAGGGGAAAGTTGGATAAAACCGGGTACGTGGGTCAAATCGGATACCTCTGTTTTTTCGTAATAATAACCGCTATCTATGGCTAACTTGTGTTATTGTAGGTTGACCTACAACCCATCATTATTTTAAAACAAACCGAGCCCCTATGCATATGATATTTTTTTTTAAATAAAAGTTCAAAGTTTTTAACTCCCCAAAGATCGATATCGAGGCAAGAATCGAATCATCGTGCACTTTTTCTACATAGAGCATCTGTTTCGATCAATGTGGCATTGCATTCTGTACATATTAGAGAGTATATCATATTAGTTTTGATCGACATTTTGTACGCCGAAATATACAGTCACCGTATTTGTTACTTTCCTTGTGGTGGGGCAAAACTGGGTACTTACACATGTCATATAATGAAAAGAGGAGAACTGACTTTGTCTCTCTACAAAGAGCAGTTGAAAACGAAAACTAACGTTGAGAAAAAGAAATCATTAAAAAAAAAGCTTTTCGAGATCCCTAAAGTTAAAAAGTTAAATAAGGGAGTCCTGCAGCAATATCGCGCGAGGATATTTTTGCTTGTGATTTTTGTCAATAGAATACATCTTTATATTGATTTTGATCAAAATAAATCTAGATTTTGTAATTACACGATGTTTTGCATATTTTCAAATAGAACCCAGTTTGATCCTACCGGTAGGACAAAACCGGATACTTTGACTTCTCCACAAAATCTTGTTAT
Organism: Polyergus mexicanus; assembly: GCF_030449975.1. Classification (NCBI taxonomy): domain Eukaryota; kingdom Metazoa; phylum Arthropoda; class Insecta; order Hymenoptera; family Formicidae; genus Polyergus; species Polyergus mexicanus. The sequence goes on along the minus strand of NW_027223338.1, from coordinate 3,968,526 downwards.
TCTTGATATCCAAAAATTTTTTTTTCAGCAATTAGCTTTATTTTCTCATAGTTTAAGGTTCTCTAAAGACTACTGTCGACTAACAGTCGGCAAATTTTTTCATACTCTCAGATTTTTTGTAGGAAGACAAATCTAAAAAGGTGCCCGGTTTTACCCTACTTTCCCCTATATATGAACTTTTTTATTGTTTTTAAGTGCTAAATTCATTCCTGAAATGGATCTCACATATTATGCGACATTCTGTACATATAATTAATTATAATTACGTTATAATATTATCATTAATTATTGTAATAGAATTAATGCGATTAATTTCTATGTTAATTAATATTGAGATACGCTGATTAATATTGAAGTAAAAAGACAAAATAAAATAGAAAACTAAAGGAATTTCAAAACTTTTCTCTGAAAATATATATATATATATATCTATATATATATATAAATTACAAATTTTGAAAATAAATTCTTCTCTTGCTATCCTTTAATATTTTTTCTTTTTTGATATGCAAACCAGTTAATTGAAAGAATAATAAATTAAATTGTGTTATTATAAATTTGCATCTATGCGAATTTAGACGTTTTCAAAAAATATTTTCCGCACAAGAGTTGGGAATTATTCTCGTACAATTTTATATATATATATATATATATGTATATATATATATATATATATATATATATATATATATATATATATAATTTTGCACCTGTTATTTACAACTTTATACAATTTTTATTTTTATGCAACTCGCAGGGGATTCATCAAACCTCGCACAAAACTGTTTCGCAACATTTTAATATCATTTTATGTTTATGCAAATTGTTATACACAAGAGTTTTATCAAATGCAAAATTTCACTGAACAGTTTATGCAAATATCAGTTAAAAGCTACTTTTTTAGAAAAATGGAAGAGAATGTTTACAGATTACTTACGTGATCTGTGCTGCGAGTTTACGTTTCCTGTCTGCATCCTGTCCCGGTTTGATCGGCACCGAATGACGATATAACCTCTCTTGTCCATCTGTCTAAGGCAACATCAAACATCATCCATGTCGATCTATGCAACGTAGAGTCTCCGTAGTTTCGTTCGCACTGCACTCCCAATTTTCGGCGTCGCATTCGCATGAACACTCACGAAAATCGACATTTCGAGCTTGAAGCATATATGCCAAGCAGCATGAAATAATATGTTTCAAACGCGTCGCGATATATTCACGTTGTACGTACGTTTTTCATTCCGATTTTCCAAGAGCAGCTTCTGAAAGCAGAGGATAACTTTGAAACAGTCCTGAGAGTCAGAATCTTTTAACTTTTCATCGCATGCATCACGAATTATAAAATATTACGCACATACGTATGTAGATTAACTTGATGTAAGCGACATCTTGGCAACGACGTCTTTACGGTTAATTTTACTTTCCTTTGATCTCACTTTCCTTCAATCCGTCGAATCAGCGGAATTAATCTGCGACTTCGAGATGTCACGATACGCTTATATCTTATTCCGATAGCGTCGTGTAGCAGAAGGTTATGCAAGAACATTTTCGCGTCAACATTACTCAATTTTCTACTTTACTCGCGCACAAAACTGCAAATTGTAAGGCGTTATTGTAGTCAATATAGCCTCGATCGGCACTTCACGTTCAACGCATTACAATTAGTTGGGAACTAATTTCACTCTCCTTCGATCTCGCGCCATCAATACTGCGTCAATGTCAAAATGTCACGATATACTCACGTAATACATCTTACTCGTATTTTTCCGATATTCTATAGTAGATAACGGATCGGTAATAGTTTCAAGTTGCAGTTGGACGATTATTTTCCTCGTACACGCAGAAAATCGCGAATTACGAGACACTATGTATGGATTTTATGTTTCGTGTTGCTTGAACTTTTTGCACTCAACATCTTTGCTTTCACTCTCTTCAACATCCGAATATATATTTATCTCGTTTTCAATGCAAAAGTTTTTGGGAATTTCAAGCAACGCGAACAAACCCTACTACGAATACATCCATCGGTATGAGACGATAGGCTTCGAATGAGTCCTCTAGTTTAGTTTTTTTTCGGTTGTTATCGTAGGTACTAACAAAGTCCTACGCGTCCTATTTTTTTAGTCGCGGTTTGTGTACTAAAATTATACGCAATATTTCAAGAGTCTGCTTATCTCTCTCTTTCTTTAACTCAGATAAAGCTATAAATTCCTTTTTATAAAAAATCGAAAGAAAACATGGAAATCCATCTCTATGTTTATTGATGTTGCTTTCCTCAAATAACCCCTGTATTCTTACATTTGAGAGAGAAAGCTAGACTCCTTTCGCAAGCTCCCTTTCTCTTTCTAATTTTGACGCAACGTTTGATCGATATACGCGCATGATCTACACTTATTATATGTCTATGGTTATTATGGTCACTTATATGTCTATGATTACTACACTTGATTTTGCGTCATCCCACGCATTTAAAATATCGCGAAAATCATCTCACTTATAGAAATTATTTCGATTCATAATCGTCTGATATTTGGTCTTACGCGACATTGTATATAAAGAAGTATCCGTCGTCGCGCGGGCGATATGTGGCGCTGGACGTAAAGTCACAGGCTGGTAATCGAAAAATTCCAGGTTCGATTCCGCTCGGGTCCCATCCTCCCATATGCCTCAAAAAAAGATTTTCACATATTATCCTATATAATACCTATATTGGTTTATCATATATTATCCTATCTAATACCTATATTCGTTTATCATGTATATTAACGTATCTAATACCAGGGTTGGGAAGTAACGCGTTACTTGTAACGCCGTTACCGTTACAGTTACTTTTTTTCGGTAACTGTAATGGTAATGGCGTTACAAATTTTATTTGTAACGGAAAAAGTAACTTCGTTACATTTTTCGGTAACGAGTAACGAATTTAACAATTACTTTTATCGTTACTTTTTTCAAATTTTTTGATTTATTTAAGATATTATTCTTGCTATTGTGCGTGATAAAATTTTTATCTTAACCGTAAAGCCGTAAGCAAATCGACCAATTAGCATTCTTATTATGTTGTAAAAATGCTTGAATGTGATTGATCAACTTATGGCTCTTGCAGACCAGTGCGATGACGCGACGCACGATATCCAATGAGAGCTTTATCTTTTCGGAAAAGCAGAGCTCTCATTTACTACCAGTTCTAAGTACCTTGCAACGAAAATTAGAAAATCTCAATAAATCTGACCTTATAGATTGCCATTCATTAGTTGAAGCTATTCAGCAAGGTTTAAATAAAAAGTAACTTATTAATTTGATTAATACATATGTTATTTAATTTTAAATAAGGATTTAATTGAAAAATATTATTTTATTTTAAACTATTGATTCAAAAGTATTAATTTCAATAAAACAAACAATATCGCTTAATTTACTATATTTGATTTTAGATTTCGTACAATATTTGAAACAGAAGAAATAATAATAGCAGCATGTTTACATCCAAAATTTAAGTTAAACTGGTTAACCGGAGAAAAAAGAAAACGTGCTGAAAATTACTTGGAGGATTTATTGGGAATCCGATCAACTGAAAATTCTTCAAAAGCTGGAAAATCTGACGATCACGATGATTTTTTCATTTTTGAGCAAAAAACGGTGCAGAATGAATCTGAACAAGAAGAATTGCAACAGTTTTTAAAATCAAATAATTGTAATATAGAAATGTTAAACGACTATCCAAAACTTAAAAAACTTTTTATTAAATATAATACAGCTCTACCAAGCAGTGCATCTGTAGAAAGAATGTTTAGCATCGGTGGCTCTGTATTAACACCACAAAGAGGGCATTTAAATGATGATACTATGGAGCAACAAATTTTATTAAAATTTAATAAAGAATTTCGATAAAATTTAATCATTTATTTTGTAATAAACCTTGAATGAAATCTTGCTTACAATTTTTTAAAAGTTTTTCTTATGCAAAATAATTTATTAGTTTGTATTGTAAAAAAGTAACAGAAATTGTAACGACTCGTTACTTTTTAGTAACTGTAACGGTAACGAGTTACTTTTTAAAATTGGTAACGAGTAACAGTAACGAGTTACTTTTTAGAAAAAATGACGGTAACGGTAACGAGTTACTTTTATAAAGTAACTTTCCCAACCCTGTCTAATACCTATATCTAGTTACCAGTAGATGGCCGTGTGACGAGTATTCGTCGGAGCCAATTCCTACACGAAGAAGAAGAAGAAGAAGATTCGTCGTCGCGAAGATTTGTGTGTCAAATGCCTGGAATGTAAACAAGGTCGTTAAGGATCGCAGGCATTCAACAATAGACTTGACTATCAATTGACTTCTTATCGTCGCCACATTTTGCAGCAAGAATATTCAGGTATGTGTATTATATTAGATTAATAATCGATAACTTAAAAAGACATTGCCTGCATCTATTTACTCTACAGACTTCTATATATTATATCTATATTATTATTTATATTATATTATTATATTATATTATATTATATTATATTATATTATATTATATTATATTATATTATATTATACTATAATATACTTTTATATATTATGTGATATAATATATAGAAGAGAGAGAGAGAGAGAGAAAGAGAGAGAGAGAGAGTCTAATTTACTCTGCGTTATATTTTAAGTAGTACGAATGTTTTCCAATATAAAGGAAAGACAGAGAGAGAAAAGTGATATAACAAACAAAATAATGAAATTTAGTTATATGATAAAAACAAAACAACGGAGTTGTATGTTGCGATTGAAGTATCGCTGACAATTTCCACAATTCGAGGATGCTTCATAAGAAGCGGCGAATATTTGGAATTCATCAAGCACGGTATTTTCATTCTCGGAATGCTTGGAATCGATCAATGACTTTTAAAGGATAGCTTCAGATCATTTATTTAGTTACTGCCTGTTACTACCTTTTAGTAATTTTATGCGCGCGATTAAATTTACAGCTTCGGGATTATACACGCGTTATAATAACAAACTCATCGCTGTTTTCAAGCAGTTTTATTGACATTTTTTTCATTTGTTATTTTCGAAAGGACATTCCTCATAATTTTGACATATTCACGATATACATATAATTCCCCTCATTAATCTCATCAACAAGTATATCGCGGATACGAATCGCGCGATTCTCGTTGATTATAATTTCCTACTTAACAAGGGGCGAAGGCGAGGTAAGGAGGCGGGGACAAGAAAGTAATCAGGTACTTGTCGACAGGTGCTTCGAAGGATGCGTAGAACTCCCAACCTGTTGAAGAGTGCTGGATATCCGTTTCCTACGAGTGCCCCGCCGAGTCGATGACATTCGGATTTCAATCCGATCGACGATCTGAGGGAAAATTTTCCCGTTGAGTGGCGGCACGCAGAGATTGAATTTTCTCAAACCGCGGCAAATTTTCCACTTCCTCCGGAGTCTCGCGCGCTCTCGCGAATTTTCCTCCTCGATTTGCGCGATCGCCTGAGTGACCTCTCAGTTCCCTCCCCCCACCCCAACCCGTCGTCCCCCTCAGTCCGTCGCGGTGCATTTAAATCGACTGCTTAAGTTGACTATGCACTAATCTCGTAATTCATTTACATATTTAACACGCGCGTCGACAAAGTTTGCTGTCCGTGGAAGGGAAGAGGAGGAGAAGGAGGTAGAGGGGGACACGAAAGGAAGGCGTGACGAAGGAAATAATTAGTTATGCACGTGTCACTTATCTGACGAGAGACGTGAACTCTGAGGCTTCTTTAATTTAATAACGCACGCGGGGCGGAACGAAAATCGAATACCGAGTCGAAAACAAACAAGTACGACGGAGAAACAAAGATATCTCTCGGTTTTATATATCTACGGTTAGGATAAAACGTAGAAAATGTTTAGTCAATTCCTCGAGAAATGATCGGAATTCAATCTACACGAACAGAATCACGCGCGTATAGTCGGTTCTCTCGTTAGTTCGCATGCAACTTTGATAACTCACAGTCTCGCCAGAAGTTGACTCGGTCGTTACCTGACTGAACGATATCGATTATCGTCGGACGTTCTTGTTCCTCGACAATGAAATACATCTTTCGCCAGGATGCGGCTGGGAGGTGAGGGAGGGGGGGGGGGGACGGAAGGAGGGTTCGCTTTCTCGCGAGTAGAAGGATCGGGGCGTTTTGCTCGATGTAGAGCACGATGGAAATACAAAATCGGGTTTCCGGCGAGCTTCTCGAATGGGCGAGTCATATAGGTACATATATCTCATATTGGACAGCGTCAGGAAATTAAGCGAGGCGGTCTCAAGGGCGACGTTCGGACTTCAAACTTCGGCCGGGGAACTTTTCTCGGCATTGTGCCTGGATTTATCTCTTCCCGAAGTGTCGAACTGCTTTCGGGGGAGAAGAGCCGCGGAAACCGAGAAATATATTATTGCCGGCCGTGACTGGTATACAAACGTTGTTTGCCCGTCAAACGAAGAGACAGAGGTAAGGAGAAGCGGGAAGAGAAAGGAGAGGAGGAGACTAGACTTATAAATGATCGATGACAATAATTGGACTATCGTATAATTGACTAAATAACGCAAATATCATAATATCCTTTTAAACGGATCCGTTTATTATATTCACTATAACATATTAAAACAAAAGTTCTTTCCTTATAGCTTCCAATATTCCGTTCAAAGAACTAAATAGAGTTGTAAAAACAATTGCGAAAAACTAATGGATTTATTTAATCCGCGCGGTGTAGAAAAATAGGGAAGACAGAAGGGAGATAAGAAAATTTAAATTATTCATGCTTTTATATTGCGCTTCTCAAATTCATCCTCGTACTTGTGAGAGAATTCACCAGTAGGATCATACTTCTTCTTAAGTTGCTCCCATGTTTCTGGTTTCTGCAATAAAACATATGGTCAAATGAGCAATCGTTCTTTCATAATAAAAAATGTACAAGATTGCCTTCATCGATAAAATGAAATGTGTTGTCGACTATTGTGTCGGTATAAAGTCATATAAACATTTTTATTCTAAAAATTTTTCAATTTTTTTGTTTTAAACGTTTCTCATATCAAGAGACATACTAAATTATATCGCTGCTACATGAACATTATTTTGAAATTCGTATTACTTAAACAAGCTATAAAAATACAATAGTAAAAATACAATAAAGCCATCTAATTTCAAAAACAAAATCTTATATATCTTTGAAAGACAAATCTTTATACATATAGTCTTTGAGCGCGCTTAAAGCTCCGTATTCGTACCGACCGTAAAAATATGTTTAATGTTTCAAGAACCGCGGAAAATACGGTGAACGTAACACGAACCGGATTGAAACCCCTCTAAGGGAAACGACTGGCCGACCGGGGATGAAATCGGTTTTCGAAGGAGGTTTACGGAGGCGGATTCGCATCGCCGGTAAATTATTTGGCTACGGATGCGAGAGTTTTCCTGGCGCAACGAATCACTGGGATACCCCTCGTCGCACCACCCCGGCAATCCAGAGAGCATTAACCCGTCTCTACATGAAAGTCAAACTAGTTTCGCGACATTTAAACCGGCTCGACGTATCCTTTCCCAAAGAGAACGTTCTCTCATCCACCACCCTCTGGTGTCAACTCATTACGCGCGACCCTGCGTTTCATTAGCCCGGTGAAAAGTGACAGGCGGTGACGTATATATACGAATGCAAAAGCGTGTACCTTGTTAACTAGAAACCGGATGACCTTCTCGGAGCTATTCTTTTGCTTCTCGCTGCACTTGCTACACCCGGTCTCCAATGCGTCCGGAAGGTGCTCTGAAAGAATCGCAACAGGAATTCAGATCAGGGACGTATCTGTGTGACAAGGTATAACGATCTTGAGACGAAGGCAAGCACGGAATCGATTAGCATTACGGAACGTCGATTTAAATATTCTTTAAAATAGTTGAACCTGGATTTTCTTATTTTTTATCCCGATTCTAAATTTATATTTTTTCTCGTTAGAGATACTTTGACACATAAACTCTTCAATGTGTGCGCGCAGATCGTTTTCACTGGGAGACCAAGTTCTGCGACGTAGAGCGTAGTTCATAATAATGTATGTTATTTCTCGGATATTCGATGTCGTGCAGAATTCGCCCCAACGTTTTTGCCGTCCCGCGTCATTTGCGCCAGCTGCTATGGTCAGCTGGTCGCACACCCGCGCATATCGCTCGTGAATTTTCGTGAGAGACAAGGACTATATATCTTCGGTAACGTATTATCGTCCATCGCGCGTTTTATCTCGTTCTATGGGATAACCATGCTGAGAAAAAAAGAAACTCGAGAAGAGAAAGAAGACGATAAATGTGATTTTCTGATAAATGGCGAGAAAATAAAAATCAAGTTATTGGTAATTAATATAATTTACAGAAATGCGCCGATAAAAATCGATTGACTTCTAGTTCCCATTTGCATGAGATTCTGTGTAGATGAATTTAATATACAGAATGTTTCAAAGTATATTTTTAATAGTAAATTCTCTGATCATTTTGGAGACGAATTATCTTTAAGAAAAATATTAAGGTTAATAAATTCCGAGTTATAAGCGATTAAAAAAAAAGAAGGGCTTTCCGCAAACTAAACTTTATATAGAGAGTTGAAAGGTGAACAAAATTACATCCTTTAATTAATTTCAAGTCAATTTCAGGTTTACTTTACTTTAATAGAAAATTTTAACTTTAGATTTAGTTACAAAGATATATGATGTGGAAAATGATTGGAAACTTGCAAACAATGATGTTCCTTCCTCGACAATTTTGTCAAGGAAGATCTGTTCTAAATTCGCCAGAGTATCTACTATCAAAAGAACATCCGATAGTTTTTATACGGGACACTTTGGCGCATAGAAAACGCGTTACATTCGTCTGTGGGGGAGCAGAGTTTTTACGTGAAAAAAATTGACAATAATTATTTGCGCCGCTAACCGCAAACATATGTTTGCGCAAATATCTCCCCGACGACGTGTACTTTTTTTGCCGAAATCTTCTCGGCGACAATCGGCGACTGCGGTGTATTATTCATATCTCTAAAGGAAGCGCGATATGCGCGCGCTTCTCGTACATACGTACCATCGTTAACAAAACGATCTCGCATCGTGCATCCTTCGATGGGGATGAGACGGATTAAAAAATAAAATATTTCGTAAAATATTCAGTTTTCGATAATCGTATCGTAATACTTCTATCTACAGAATAATGAGACAAATCAATTAGTGCCAAAAAAAAAAAACAAATAATTGTTTAAAAAAATACATTGTAAATAACTTTTTTAAAAACAACTATTTTTTATACTAATTGATTTGTCTCATTATCCTGTACATAAAAGTATCACGGTAAGATTATCGAAAACTAAATATTTTACGAGATATTAGGTGTACAACTTTGCTTCCGCCGTTTTCCTATAGATGGCTTTAGCGGTAAGTAGTGGTCGAAATAAATAGATCATAGACGTTATGCAATAAACTTGGGCATCTGTCAACATAACCCCATAGAAACATTAGTCGATTTGTGTCTGCATCATAAAGTTATTCTCGATTGAAAATGTCAGTTTACGAGCCAAATTCTCGTCATTTGCGAGAGGTTTTAATTTTTTGTTTCAATATGAAGAAATCTGCGGCTGAGGCTCATCGAATGCACTCAAATACTTATGGTGAAGCCGCTATTAACGAAAGAACGTGTCGTGAGTGGTTTCAACTCTTCAAGAACGGTGATTTTCACGTCGAAGATCGGCATAGCGGTGGAAGAAAGGTTTTCGAAGATGCAGAATTGGAGGCATTACTTAATGAAGATTCGAGTCAAAGTCAAAAAGAATTGGCACGATCATTGGGAGTGACTCAACAAGCAATTTCAAAACGCCTCAAAGACATATAACCAGTTTTTTACAATAGCCTCGAATTTCGGAAAAAAACGGCGGAAGCAAAGTTGTACACCTAATATTTAATTTTTTATATCAAAATATGTCAGATTAAAATATAAAATAACTTAAAAAGTACTTAATAAAAAAATACTTTATTATAATGTTTTGGAAAGCTCTCGAGATAAGCTATAAGAATATGTAATGAAAAATAGGGGGTTCCATTAAAAAAATTCAAAGTGATTTTTATATGACCTTGACGGTGCTATTTAGGTCATACTAATATTATTACATAATGGCCACTTAGATCTCTGCAACATGCAACTTTGGTTGGAAACATTTTTCTCAGAAAAGTTTCGTTTTCGAGATATTTGACCGTTTCCAGACTTTTCTAACACCCTGCCCAGACAGCACAAAACATGCTCAGGATCATTCTGAATATGTCCAGGACGGTTCAGGACATTTGTAGGATGTTTTAAGATATTATTATAAATATATTTATAAAAATTTAATATGCATACATAATTATGTTTAGTTGTGTCGGCTATTTAATATAATTTAGAAATCTTAAGTATTATAATAAGTATTAATGTCCTATAAATGTCCACTGGATAATCCCTGGATGTCTGTAGGATATATCTGCCCTGTTTATTATATTGGATGTCTTTTGGATTTCCAGAGGACATATATATGTGCAATTAATTGTTAACATTAATTTCGTTTAATATTAATAATTGAATTTGATGCGCACATTTTCATATATCCAAAATTATTATTTATTTAATATTTCATAAGAAATGTTACTGTTCGCAACATTCCAAAAACTTTACAAACAATAGTATTCAACCAGTAGTTCGTTGGTTTACCGCTATGCGACACGCGAACTCGTATTTGAGATTTGGTCATGAGAATTATATAAAGCTTGCAAAGAGCAACTGACAGGAAATTACAAATGTAATTATTTTCTATCAGTTCAATTTCTGATTCAATCCTAACATAGGGAATTCAGATATTGGATTGTTTAGAAAATATTACACAACTCAAACCCGGGAGCCAAACTTAAAATATTCATGTACAGCACGAAAGCCTCAAATATTAAAGAACGGTGAACTATTTTTAATATTAGATTTTTAATATTGGCAGTAAATAACAAAACATAATTTTAATTTATATTGAAATTTTTAAATTTGCTCCTTGAAACATACGAAAAATATCCCTAACATATCCTATAAAAATCCTTAGGATGTTCCACAGGATCTCCCTGGATTCTCTAGAGGTTAATATACGGCTATCATTTACTCTTCCTCAGGACATCCAGAGGAGATCTGAGGATACCATACATGTATGTCCTGGATGTCCTTTGGACGTCCTAAGGACATCCTTGTGCTGTCTGGGTCTATATCATATCATTAGTGTGCCAAGGCTGATTCTCGCGCGCGTTGGAAAGCATGTGAGAGATCGTTTCATTACCGTTTCATTTCATCGTACGTGTTTTGTCGCATTATCGCGCACAGATGAGATGCGCAGGCAATCAAGCGCTGTGTTCCTCCAGAGTTCGCTTTACGTTTACGTTATTATTATGTTTTCATATTGTGTAGGTCGCGCGTTACAAGAATTGCGTGTTGTATCATAAAGGATAACGATACAATTTTAAGATTAACGTTTCGATAGCGAGGCTAACGATTAATGAAATATCTCACCTTTGAGTTCCTTGGCATCGGGCGTGCAGCTTCCCTTCTCCAGCAGGCAATTCACATAGTTCTTGAGCAGACGCTCGCTCCTCAGGATCGAATCTATGTCGACATTGTCGAATTTGGTCGTATATTTGTCCTCCGCTAGAGCGCAAGCTACCGCGATGAGGAGTACAGCCAGTACCTGGATCAAATATTAGAAGAATTTCTCGCGATATACGATAGAAACTATCCCGAAATCTCGGGATGCTGTTTACAGCATCCCGATATCGATGTCTGTATGAAAGAGTGAGGTAGGTGTGCGAGGTTTGAACGAGGCGCCAAATCTCCGCCCATGAATTCCCGCGGGATTTCGCGAGATAAACGCGAGAGACTCGCGACGTCGGTTGACAATGAGCAAAATGTTGGGACAGATACGGCTTCGCTTTTCACGTTAAATGTCGAGCATGACCAAATGTTTGCGGCCGAAACGCGGCGAATCGTATGCGGACGTATTTAACGCAACGACGTGAATACCAACGAGCGCACGTATATATTATATCGTATGTGCGTGATATATATATATATATATATATATATATATATATTTCTCTCTCTCTCTCTCTCTCTCTCTCTCTCTCTCTCTCTCTCTCGCGTGATGGTATTTCTATAGAAATTCCTCTATAGGCCCCTAGTGAAAATACAGGCCCCTAAAGGCTTGCAGAAAATAGAAGCGAGCGTCGCACGTCTCATTAGTAGGTAAAGACGAGAGTGAAGGACCAGTGAGACGTACAGAGCTCTTCGTTTAGAAATCAATTCAATTACACAGAGTGTGTCAAACGCTTTCTCAAGCGCGACTGCACGGAGCGTTAACAGACACTTCTATGCGTGCGGAACATCAAAGTCACGTTTCTCTCGTATATCGTATTCTCTCTCTCATGCGCGATATAACGTATATAAAATACATCGAGATAGTCTATTTTTTCGAGAACGAAAATTTTTGGAATAAATCAATTTCTTTTAAGACACAGCTCGTTAAAATAATTAAATCCGTGTATTTTATTTAAATTATCACGTTTGTAGATATCACGTTGAAGAATTATTATTATTATTTAGACGAACGATGGGGGGGGGGGGAGAGAAATGTAAATATATTACACATAGAAAAAACTGGAACAATAAATGTTTCACGTTGCGCGAAAGAAGAAAGAAGATATTCTCGCATATAGGACACTTGTCTCTTTTTAGCTCCATCATAAAATGGTATTGATTGTTCTAGTTTTAAGATATCTCATATCAATTATCGTTTCGCGCAAGAAATCTGAGAAATTGAATAGACCTTGAATTACATAAACTATCCAATCCAGTCTGATATAGAAGAAGAGAGAAACAAGTTCTCAGTTCATAAGATGGATTTATAATCTTTAAACGTTTTGCATCTACTTTCTATTTTAATTACTGATTTAAATTAAGAATTTAAATTATTCAGATTTATATTAAAAATAAAATAAAAGGAAAGAACAAAAGAACATAAAAAAGATTTACGTTTTCGTGTGTGATATCTAATTCCATAAGATATGATATAGAGAGAGAAAGATAGATGGAGAGATGGAGATCTCAAATAATTTTAATAAACATTTTACGAGAAACGTAATTTTTTTGTTTTGGATTTTGATTTTTTTTTTTTTTTTTTCAAAATTAGTGATTCGATTCGACGAAAATGCAAATCGTGACAGCTTCGACGAGTTGGTTCAAACTCGAAGCGAGGGAATTTCTCACCCCCTCGAAGACCGCGAGCAGATGGTTACGCTAGTACATAACGGGTTAATGCCAGAGAGTTAGTTAGGACGTTAATTAGTATAGAATAGACCTGTTGTAGAGAAGTACGTGATACCCACTATACTTTGGTGAAGAGCAAAACGCGCGAAGGGTAGCGACCGGAATGATGTTATCCTGTAGACCCGCCCAGAGACATTCGGCTCTTCCAAAGTGATAAGATTGCCGTGACGTTTAATATATGAAGCTACGTCTATATATGAGATATGTAATTGCATCGCGTGTCAGTAAGAGTCTTTTAAACAAACCGGGAAAAAATCAAAATTACGCTATAATAGATTTGATCGTGAGATTCAATTGAGAAATATAATATTTAATTCAGTTGATTTATAAATTTCTATTTAAAAACACATTACGATTATCGACTAATACCAGCGACGATCGTTTAGCAAAGATCTTGCCAAATAGAAACGGAAATGTTTTATCGATCAAGATGGAATCTAGACGCGCGTTCCAGATGACGGGAGAAAGAAAATTATTTACACACGGCTTACGCACGCTTTTGTGTGTAAGCCTCATTACGCAATCAAGCCGCCATTACCACCACGAACAACGTTTCCTGACGCCTTTCACTCTCGTGAAGAAATTTCACCTCGATTCGACGCGAGTCGTTCGCGATTCAAGACGCCGACGACAGAGTCGCAAAAACGTACACGCGCGGCGGATTAACGGCGAATTTTTGCAACGATGTACAAAGACAGACGTTTTGAATCACTGTAGGAGACTCTTAAATGGTCTCCGAGGTCGTTAACGACGTGAAACAACCTCGACGAAGGCCAAAGAGCTCACGCTGCATTATTCACTTTTGGATCTCTCGAGACCGGATTTTCACCGAATAAAACGTGGAAATTAACGTCTATGCGATCCCCCACGTGGTAAGGAAAAAGTAAAAAAATAAAAGAAAAAAAAATTCAGGAATCAAAAATTATATAACAAGAAAGAAGATTTTAAATTTTAAATATCTGCAATCAGAAAATATATGAAGGACAGCTAGAGAAGAAACATTATTGAATAACATTGAATCGAAGCCATTTGAAATTCCCATTAGACAATATTCGCAACATGTTGCTTATAAACACGTTAATTATAAGGAGGAAAATCAGCGCTCCATTTGCGTTATATATTTTCATTTACATAAAACGTTATAAAAAAAACTTGCGTAAAGGAAACGTAATAAAAAATTACAATTACGATTAATGTTATATGACGACAATAATCTTTCAAAAATTCAAAAAATGGACAGACACGGGATAACCGAACGAATGTAGAAAAAACACAAAAGACGAGAGAGAGAGAGAGAAAGAGAGACGCCATTATATATACAATATATAATAAGAGGAAGGATTACCAAAGGTCAAACGAGGACAGGTACAAAATAAAGAAGAAAGGGCGGATGGGGAAGCCAAGGTGAACAAAGGAGAGAGAATTACGCTTACCTTCATGTTCGAGCGAAGTTAGACTACTGATGCTGACAGCGGCGCCGATCAGCTGTTTTATACCCGGGCCCCTCGCATGACTGGACCCCGAATTCGTCGAATCGGCCTCACTCGCGGATCTCTTCGGGGACCCCTTCCTTCCTCCTCCCCCCCCCCGCCCCTCCTTTTTCCCCTTCGTCTCTTTACGTCCTCGCGAAGAGAGGATGGGAGGAGGTGCGAAACGATGCGCGTCACAGGTGAGCAAACCTCGGATGTTCGCCTTGCATCTGCGCGAATCACTCTATGTCGTGTAAATATTGCCGGATATACACAAGGGGTTTCTAAATCGATTTAAAAACTCCTCTCGGCTCCCGCGAATACCCCAACTTTAATTCTGTTTGCATTTCGTCGCAGAAGTTTTCGACTTTTTAACTAGAAAAACGCAGAAAAATTATTCTTCCTTCTCTCCCCTTCTACCTCTCCGTTTATAACGATGATTTTGTTCCCGAGAAATTCTCATCGAGGTGCTCTCGTTCCTCAAGATATTTACTAGAAGAAGAAAAATCACAAAATTATGGATTAACGCGTTACAAGAATTTTGCATGCGATATTAGAGACAGAGAGAGAGAAGAGAGAGAGAGAGAGAGAGAGAGTGCGCGCGCGTCAGCGCTTTTGCACGAGTGCGCGTTCATTAGCGGCATTCAGCGGCAATTGCAAAAGTAATATTTAACCAACGTTGAGTTAATCGATTTGTACCTTTTTAAAGTAGCGCGGCACGCCGCGGACGAATTATATGTTGCTTTTCCGATAATGGCAACGAAAACAGTGCGACACACATGCGAGAAAAATCGGAGTTCCGAGACGGGATTTAGCGCGAGCGTTGCGCAAGCCTCTGCATAAGGAGTGTCACATCTTGCGGGTTAAACGATTATGCATTCTCTCAAGGATGCGCGTTATTTGCCGAACTAATTCGCGATAGGATGCTAGTTGTGTAATATTTCATCTCTAAAATCATCCAATAAAAATTATACGTACAAAATAACGCGACTTGAATAATAATAATAAAATATATATGTTCAATATATATACATAAATTTATAAATTATATATATATATATATATATATATATTTACAAATAAATTATAAATTATATATGTATATATAAATTTATATATAAATTTATATATAAATATATATATATATATATATATATATATATATATATATGTATAAACTATATATATAAATTTATGTATACAATTTATAAAATATATTCCTAAATAAATTTTTCATTTGCAAACTGCTGATTCATCGAAACTCACATTAAATTTTTTCGCGTACATCGATTTTATAACTCGCTCAAAACTTGTATAATAATGAAGAGATGCGTATATAAAATTATCTATTAATCCTGCTTTGTAAAAAGCAACTTTGATCGAACGTCCTAATTAACAACGAATAAAGGTCTAGCGTTGATTGAAAATACTATGCAACTATTACATATATAATTTATCTTTTTATAGCGCCTTGAGAGAATGCGCGTGGTCTGTTTATCGTTTAGGATTTTATAGCTCGTAATAAATTTATCCGACCGTGAATATAATAGAACATGGAATATTGTATTATTATATCCAGAGGTCGGGCGGGCGTGTGCACCTGTTACGGACATCTCCCGCGTAATCCATATTTTACAAACGCAATATCGATAGCCGCCAGCGAGAGATATTTCCTTTGTTCTGCCTAGAATTAACATCATTAATAAATTACAGCATCGAGAATGACTAGCAGCTCGGACTCGCGGCGCGTTATTTGCGAAGAACAATCGTAGAGATGAGTGCCATCCGGAATATGCGCAAAAAGAGAGAGAATACCGAGTTATATAAAATTTGCGATACCATCCGCGAGAGGCGCAATTACGACGCATACGACGACTGCCAAAAATTTCTCTCGCGCGAGCTTTAATCCTTTTGTTATTTTAAAACAAGAACAGTTCTCTGTAACAGAACTGAAAAATGTAAATACGTAACGACATATATTTTGTAATTTCTGTTCATCTACAATTTACGCTATAGAAAATAAACTGTGTACAACGATAACGCAAACAAATTATTAACAGTCCGCATTTCCTGGCAATCTGGACGTCTAATTAACCTAATTGTTTATTATTAATTCATTTGATAGCGTTATTCAAATTAATACATGGATGAAACCTGAAAATCAATTGCATACGCAAAGATGAGATATGCGTAACTAAATATGACAAAATATAACGAAAGTTTATATTCAGAGAAAGAGAGAGAGAGAGAGAGAGAGAGAGAGAGAGAGAGAGAGAGAGAGAGATCAAAATCGGTATATCAAAGATATTATTCGCATATTGTATAAATTTTACGTAATCAAGAATATGCAAAATAAAATTTTAAATAGAGGCACTCCTTCCGATATTATATTGACGTCATGTAATTTGCAAGTTATCGCAGATTTATAATCCACTTCTCATATCTCACTTCGTATCTTTCATTATTGAGAAAAAAACGAATATACGCATAAACTCCATATCATTTGCGATTGAGATATTAATAATAATTTGTCTAAGAAATATATAAATTTTTCCGTTCGTAAAGATTAAAATCACTCATGTTTTTTTTACATTTGTCATTCGGCGCGAAAGATGATTCAGAGGAAATGAAGAATGGCCGTTTTTTTTTTGATTTTTTTTTGTTTTTCATCTGGCGTATTAAAATTTATGTTAATATTTTCGACAAAAAGCAGATTTTTATCTTTTTTGATATGATAATATTAAACAGGATCTACGCAAGACGAAATCTTTCGTTATGCTATACGTTAGCTGATTTAAGATCACGTTTTGCAATTTCTTTTTAACCTTAATAGTATGATGTATGATTATCTGTTTGACAAGATGAATAAAAATGATCCTGCTATATTTATTTCATCGCGAGAAGCAACAGCGCGTGAAAATAAGCTTCAACCACTTTAGGAAACGTATGTTTACGCATTCTTTTTAATCATGAGCTATTTACTGACCGTGCGTATGTATTTACCATAAATTATCGCCAAAGACATCAATTCTCAATAAAACCTATTGCGAAACGACAATTACAGAACGCGAGAGAGACGTGAGTTTCAGAAAAATTAAAAATAAGAAAGTAAGTAGAAAGAGATGGATATAGTCATCAATTTGTTAACTTTCTGTACAATACAATCGAAGTAAAATCGACACGGTAAAGATCGAACAAATAAAATAAGATCGACATGATATAGAGAGAAACGATAAAGTTACAGTCGGTACTTCTCCGAATATCTTCTCTCTCGAAATTATAAAAAGCAATGACAGCGGGATTGATGTTACGGAGAGAGATATCAAAAAGTTACGAAAAATAAATACATATGAAAATCTAGAATTAAAAACTTTGGCGAGAGATAACGGAGAGTGTAATTGGAATATAAAACTCTGATATGGCAAAAAGTTGCGATAAGTGTATACCGCCGCGGGAAAGCGCGTCCTTTGAGAAACTTGAGAAAAGTCGGATTGGAGAAATTTCGCGTCCTATTCTCACGCGACTCGAGATCACCTGGCGCCCCCGCTCCCTCCCCCTTCCCCTCCCCGCTCACCTGTGCTTTAACGGCCGGCTTTTAGATACTTTTAGCACAAAACCAAGGGCTTTGTGAATTCGCGCGTGGAATATTCTATGCGAAATCCAGACGTAACCTGAGAGCCCTGCCCTCGCCCGTGCGTGTGCGTGTCTGGGTATGTTTTGTCCTCGTTCGTTTTGAATTTATTATAACTTTGCGTACAAGGATATCTGTCGAACTCCCCCTTTTACGGCGCGCGCGCCTTTAGGTCATTCCTGCAGAAATTCAATTCGTTATAACGCCCCTTCGCGCATTATTTTATTATGTTCAAATTATGTTCTCTCCGCGAAAGAATGACGCGGGGGATGCGCAAACTTGCCTTCCTTTCGAGGTCGACATTCTTCCAGTTTCGCACACCCTCTCTCTTTACCTCTCGATCTATGTGTACCAAGAAAAAAAATACTCATCGTTTGTTTTGATAATCGAGGCTTTGATAATTCTCTTGAATTATAAATGGGGGGTGAGGGGGGGGGGGAGAGATTATTCCCACACAGCACAGAACATTGCAATTACATTGCAGCAATGTTACAATCTTGCAAGTTGCAATGAAATATTGTTGAGACATTATTGGAATATGGAATTGTAATATTTTATGAGAATGTTACAGCAACATTTCAAAAACATTACAAAAGACAGTTTTTGATAATCGCTACTTCGTTCGTTTACCACTATGCGGCGCGCGTTGCGTTATCTATCCCGTATTTAAGTTTTAATCACGATGGTTATATAAAGCTTGCAAAAAGCGATTAGTAATATTAAAGGTATAATAACTATTTTTATCAGATTAATTTGTCTGATACAATCCCAACACAGGAAATTCAGATATTGAATTGAGTGTTCAGAAATCGGACAAATAATTATCCGAAAAAAGTTAAAATTATCCGTTTATTGTCTACTTGAGATATGGAGTTTAATATTTATATAAATAAAATTTTAATTTTTATGAATTAAATTTTTTAATCATTATCAATTTCTTAAACTTGTAAATAATTTATAAAATAGCGATGTTAATTAGATAACAGAAAATTGTTTAATAGTTCCCATTTTTATATAAAAGCAAAAATTTGATAATAATTTTTCAATATGCACAGAATGCTTCAAATTTAATAAATAAACTTGGAGAATATATAAAGACATCCAAGAGAGACGAGAAAAAACTCGTTGTAATTGCGTAAATTCACAATCTTTTTTCTTATCTCTCTTGGATGTTTTTATATGTTCTCAAAGTTTATGTATTAAATTTGAAGCGTTTTGCACATTTGTAGCAATGTATTTAAATATTACAAATACATTGCACCGTAACATTACTGTAGTCTTACATTGAAATATTTCTGAGGGCGGACATTTCAACGTTGCCGCAGGCTTGCAGTAACATTGCAGAAACATTTCGCAACTTCTATGCAATATTACAATGTTTCAATGTAAGATCTATGCAACGTTTTGCAATCTTTCGGTGCTGTATGGGTTATATCATATTATATTATATATTATATAATTTTCTAAGATTGTTATTAAGATTAATTCGCGAAATCCGATTGTAGTTCTCCAAATATCTAATTCTGAAGAAACAAAAACTTCTCGTATATGGTATATTCTTGCTATGTCATTTGTAAAATTAGACCTTATGTTTGCGACACCATATAGTCTTTTCTTTCTTTCTATCCTTTAATTTTGACTCCATGTGAATCCATGCGTCAAATAGAAAACCGATCATTGTGCGTATAGTATATAGCTCGAAGGAGCCCTAACGTGCAAAATGTGTAAATACGTATCTACGCGTACATGATGCGTCGCTATGTCGCGGTGACACAAAGGTTGTTTCAGGATACCTAATATTTGACACGCCAAGTGTATAGTGAAAATTAACGTACCTTGCGTGGGCATAC
>NW_027223338.1:3800704-3943204 GCF_030449975.1 Polyergus mexicanus | reverse complement strand
TACCATACTCGACGCTTAGAATTATAGAAGCATAAAAAAAATTACAAAATAAGTAGAGAAGAAGTTCCGTGAGAAATCTGCGGTCGGCGGGTTAAAGAACACCTCGGGCACCCGGTATAATGTTTTAATTTCGCGGAAAATCTGACGATGTAATTTCTGGAGTAAAGCGACGCCCGGCAATTGTTTCAGCCGGCTTTCACCCCCGCATTATTCATGAGTCGACCTCTCTTTTTTCGCCAACAAGAGGGACGGGACGATCCCTCTGCACTTGCCAGTCTCTCTTCTTCGTCTGGTTCTCTTACTTTTTCCTCTAAGGGTGATCATTTTAGCGGAGTCTTCGGTTCATATAGCATATTTGAACGTTGTTAACCTTCGTATTAGTCTCAAGGGGAAATCGATCCTCTGGGGAAACTCTCTTTACTACAGAAAATTATCCATTCTTTCTCAGAATATGTCGCAATTTTTTATTTATCAAAAGCCAATGTATTGGTTTGTCTGTTTGCTCGTAAATGACATCCCGTATCCGCGTGCATTCACGTGGTCGTAATGACAATTTGTAAATTCAAATTATAGTCGCGGACCAATTTTAATTGCACTAATTGGCATAATTTCAACGGATTCGCGAATTCCCGGATAGCCATCGCCGGAAATCGCCGTAATTCGGAACACTAGTACGCGAAATAGCGTTTTCCATCCCCCCGTGAAATTCCATAATAGTATATATCACCTCTCATAATTTCCTGGGAGACTTTATGGCCCTTTTCCCACGAAACACAATATAAATATATAAAACATAAAAATATATAGAGTGATTCATAAATGTGTACACTAAAGACAAAGAGAGAGAGAGAGAGAGAGAGAGAGAGAGAGAGAGAGAGAGAGACGCGTATGATAATATAGTAGAATTTATCACAAAATTTATCAGAAAATATGGCACATTCGGATAATAAATCATTTTTTACGGAAATTTTATTATAAATGATACTTACATCTTCTTTGTATATGCGTTAATTAATTCACAATAAATAAAACAATAATTTTAAATTAGCATTATTCATTGTGCTCGCTGCAATTTAATTTCAGCCATTACTTTCTAAAGTCTGTTTAATTGTATCGTATATATATTGCCAATATTATATCTTCTTATAAATGTCATCGGATATTGTTCCGTATATTTCCACAAAAGCTAAATAAAAATCCCGAATCTTGTCCTGAACTGATGCGTAAACTCTAAATTAGATTTTTTAAACATTTCCATTGCGTCATCATCTCGATTAGAAAGCTATGATTTCATTTTAAAGCTTTTATTGCATTTTTATCACGTTTTTTCGCACCAAAGGGAATTTCTAGTGTCTCTTTTTATAAAATTATTTTATTTATTTATTATCGCAGAAAAAATGTCTCGGATTATATAAATCTGAAACCGATATTTCTATTCAACAACAAATTAATAATAATTATATATATATATATATATATATACAGTAAAAAATATATATAATAATAAAATATATATAATAAATAAAATATATATACAGTAAAAAATGGAGGTTTCCATTTAAGATTTTAAAGTTGACCTTCGCATGACCTTCAAATGATTTTCCAAGGTCAAATAATTGTCACCATCTTATGGCCTCCTTGAAACCACCCAACTTTTGTTTGAAACTTTTTTATGTCAGATTATTGTAAGTGCCTTAAAAATCGTGGCGACAGTTACGAGGACCACCCTGTATATCGGCGTATATATTAAACTTTAAACATTCCCAAACTCGGTCAGTAGTTACTATTCCCGAATAGCGTTTACATGCTAATATGCGCTTCCGAGCGATCGATCGACGCACAGCTTCCTCAGCAGTTGCGGCGTCGCCGAAGCACATTCGTAATGACAAGTTAAATTAATAAGCCTCGCACACAGTCAGAGAGAGCTCAGGTATTATTCAGTCGAACGGCGAGGAGACGTCATAACGCGATCGTAGGATCTCCTCCCTCGTCTCTCGTTAGCGGTACAGTTAACAGCGCGCAAACGAGGCGAACCACAATTTCGAAGCGTTACGATTTCCCTCTTCGAATCGAGCGGGTAAAAGGGCTGACGAGGAAATAGCTTGTACATAGCAAGCGCGAGTCCTTTTAGAGACCCGCTGCCGCAGGATAATCAGCCTAGGAGAGCGCTCGTCTATTAATTATTCGTGCAAATACATCTATTAGAGCACCTTTTCTGTACTGATGGATTCTGTGACACTATAAACAGCGTTTAATTTAATAGACTAAAAATATATAACGGAAATTTTATATTGTATAATTCTAACCGACCTCGAGAATAATTTTTTATTTTAAGATAAACATATTAAATCTATAAGAGGGAAGTTGTAATCAAAAAGTTTGCGCAATTGTGATTAAAAATTATTAATGGAAAATTTAATCATAATCACATGAATTTCATACATTTGTTTTAAATATTTTATTATTATATTACTTTTAAAAAGTCCTCTCCCCTCTCTGAATCTTACAAATATACAATTTCATGGATTTAATAAAAAATATGAAAACTTCTCGATAAAGAATGCATCTGGAAGATAAAATCTGAAACGGAAAATATTTTCTCATGAAAAAAAAGACATAATTCTTCAAATATTACAAAATTAAAATTTTATTCTCAGATGGCAAATACTAATATATAAAATCATAGCATTCAGAGATTTTGGTGATTATTATAACATCATTTTAATTTCGATTATATATAAGGAGATATAAAAGCTTAAGAATCATAGAGAAATATCTACAATTTTAAGCTATTATATTATTTCTGGAAATCGCAGACAATTTAAATAATAAAATAAATATTAGTCAAGATTGCTACTATTCTTAAATTTGAAACTATCAATGATAATCAGTTAGCAATTAGCAAATAAATGTATGTACTACTACATAAATCTGTATAAATCATGGCTGTGTAATTCATACATCTTCTTCTGGCTAAAACTATTATCGTTTTCAAACATTATATTATGATACAGTGAAAAAATAAAACGTAATAAATAAAAATTATTTGTAGTCTTTAATGACTGATCATAAATTCCATGAGTTTAGCAAATTTCTGAAACATAAATAAACAATTCTGTTTGTTAATGAAGAATATTATTTATAAATATTGTTGAATTTAATAAAGTCAGAAGTAGCAAATTGTAAAATCATGGCATTCAGAGAGGTTGGTGATAATTATAACATCATTTTACTTTAATTTTCATATATAGAAAATGATATAGAAAAATTAAAAATATTAAAATACCTTTATACAATTTTAAAATGCCACTTCACTTGGAAATCATGAACAAGCACAATCTAAACAATAAAACAAATATATTAGTTAAGAATGCTACTTTCCTACCTAAATTTCAAATTGATATCGATAATCAGTTAGCAAATATATACAAATCATGGCACTCATAGATCTTGGTGGATAAAATTCTATCATCATTTTCAAACAATATACTATTATATAGTTAAAAAAAATGAAATGTAATCA
The DNA here is from genome assembly GCF_030449975.1 of Polyergus mexicanus. NCBI lineage: Eukaryota > Metazoa > Arthropoda > Insecta > Hymenoptera > Formicidae > Polyergus > Polyergus mexicanus. The sequence continues at coordinate 3,939,681 of NW_027223338.1, read as the reverse complement.
ATAAAAATTACCTGTAGTCTTTGATGATTGATTAGAAATTCCATGAGTTTAGCAAATCACTGGAACATAAATAAACAATTCTGTGTTTGTTAATGAAAAATATTATTTATAAATATTATTGGATTTCAAAAAGTCAGAAGTAGCAAATTGTAAAATCATGGCATTCAGAGAGGTTGGTGATAATTATAACATCATTTTACTTTAATTTTCATATATAGAAAATGATATAGAAAAATTAAAAATATTAAAATACCTTTATACAATTTTAAAATGCCACTTCACTTGGAAATCATGAACAAGCACAATCTAAACAATAAAACAAATATATTAGTTAAGAATGCTACTTTCCTACCTAAATTTCAAATTGATATCGATAATCAGTTAGCAAATATATACAAATCATGGCACTCATAGATCTTGGTGGATAAAATTCTATCATCATTTTCAAACAATATACTATTATATAGTTAAAAAAAATGAAATGTAATCAATAAAAATTACCTGTAGTCTTTGATGATTGATTAGAAATTCCATGAGTTTAGCAAATCACTGGAACATAAATAAACAATTCTGTGTTTGTTAATGAAAAATATTATTTATAAATATTATTGGATTTCAAAAAGTCAGAAGTAGCAAATTGTAAAATCATGGCATTCAGAGAGGTTGGTGATAATTATAACATCATTTTACTTTAATTTTCATATATAGAAAATGATATAGAAAAATTAAAAATATTAAAATACCTTTATACAATTTTAAAATGCCACTTCACTTGGAAATCATGAACAAGCACAATCTAAACAATAAAACAAATATATTAGTTAATAATGCTACTTTCCTACCTAAATTTCAAATTGATATCGATAATCAGTTAGCAAATATATACAAATCATGGCACTCATAGATCTTGGTGGATAAAATTCTATCATCATTTTCAAACAATATACTATTATATGGTTAAATAAAATGAAATGTAATCAATAAAAATTACCTGTAGTCTTTGATGATTGATTAGAAATTCCATGAGTTTAGCAAATCACTGAAACATAAATAAACAATTCTGTGTTTGTTAATGAAAAATATTATTTATAAATATTATTGGATTTCAAAAAGTCAGAAGTAGCAAATTATAAAATCATGGCATTCAGAGAGGTTGGTGATAATTATAACATCATTTTACTTTAATTTTCATATATAGAAAATGATATAGAAAAATTAAAAATATTAAAATACCTTTATACAATTTTAAAATGCCACTTCACTTGGAAATCATGAACCAGCACAATCTAAACAATAAAACAAATATATTTGTTAAGAATGCTACTTTCCTACCTAAATTTCAAATTGATATCGATAATCAATTAGCAAATATATACAAATCATGGCACTCATAGATCTTGGTGGATAAAATTCTATCATCATTTTCAAACAATATATTATTATATCGTTAAAAAAAATGAAATCTAATCAATAAAAATTACCTGTAGTCTTTGACGATTAATCATAAATTCCATGAGTTCAGCAAATCTCTGAAACATAAATAAACAATTCTGTGTTTGTTAATGAAGAATATTATTTATAAATATTGGATTTCAAAAAGTCAGAAGTAGCAAATTGTAAAATTATGGCATTCAGAGAGGTTGGTAATAATTATAACATCATTTTACTTTAATTTTCATATATAGAAAATGATATAGAAAAATTAAAAATATTAAAATACCTTTATACAATTTTAAAATGCCACTTTACTTGGAAATCATGAACCAGCACAACCTAAACAATAAAACAAATATTTTAGTTAAGAATGCTACTTTCCTACCTAAATTTTAAATTGATATCGATAATCAGTTAGCAAATACTATACAAATCATGGCACTCATAGATCTTGGTGGATAAAATTCTATCATCATTTTCAAACAATATATTATTATATGGTTAAAGAAAATGAAATCTAATCAATAAAAATTACCTGTAGTCTTTGATCATAAATTCCATGAGTTTGGCAAATCTCTGAAACATAAATAAAAAATTCTGTGTTTGTTAATAAAGAACATTATTTATAAATGTTATGAATTTTATTAAGATGATTTTATAAAGTCAGAAGTAACAAATTGTAAAATCATGGCATTCAGAGATCTTGGTGATAATCATTTTATTTTAATTCTTATGTATAGGAAATGATATGGAAAAATAAAAAGAATTAAAATACCTTCATACAATTTTAAAATGCCATTTGACTTGTGAAATCGTGTATAGGCACAACCTAAAACCTAAACAATAAAATAAATATATTAGTTAAGAATGCTATTTTTCTACTTAAATTTTAAATTGATATTAATAATAATCAGTTAGCAAATACTATACAAATCATGGCATTCATAAATCTTGGTAGGTAAAATAATCTTGTCATTTAAAATATATATATATATCTCAAATAAAAGTTACCTAATAACTAATTCTCTTGTAGGCTAATTTCAATTACCAGGAATATGTTTTTCTTAACTCCAGTTATCTAAAAATTTAAAAAAAAATTAAATTTTATATAGAAGATATATAAATGTATCATAATAAATGACAATAAAAATATGACATAAAAAAAATTATTATAATTTAGTATTTTCTCCATTACACAAAATATATATAAAAGCTCACCTATATACAATATTGTTATTATATGACCAAAAACATATATTGTGGAAATATTGATTAAAAAATAACACCAGACATATTTGCAAAGTAAAGGTGCGCAAGGCAATTCATCCAAGCAAATAATATAATATATCAAAACAAGTAATTTCAAAAAGCTAGAGCACATTTACTTCACAAAAAATATGTCGTTCATAATAAATTATGTTAAAACATATATTTAATAAAGTATACAAATTAATCGGCCTTCTTAGTAATTCGTGTCTTTTTAGCAGGAAGGGGTTTCTGAGATTGTAACACAGCGCTAGCTCGTCGCAGTGCAGCCTACAAAACATCGTATTGATAATATTAATAATAAAATAGAATTACTTTAATATAAGACAATTAATTCACATACCTTAGTAAGATCTACACGATACTTATTTTTCGTTAGCAATGTCTTTAATTTATAAAGGGAACGACGAGCTCCCGCTTTCATTGTACTCCTGACAGTAGCTTTAGCAGGCTTGTTGACTGCCTTGGCTTTCTTATAGACAACTGTGAATCCCTTTTTGTCAGGAGTATCTACAATTCCCACACTCTTACGATGAATCAAACCAGAGTAGCGATAGCTGCTCTGATTTGTCAAGTTGTTGGATTCCTAAACAGTAATTAATCTAAATAATAATTTTATTAACAATTATTTTTGAAAATTGAAATTAATAATGTTTCTAAAACTACCCTAACAACATGCCTTCTCTGGAGGACATCCGGAGAATATTCAGAGGACATCCAGAGGATATTAAACATTCTCTGGATAACCTCTGGATAGTCTTTGGATGTCCTCTGGACATGTGTGCTGTTAGGGTAATAATGTTTGTAATACTTTGCGAGTTACAAACCGTAGAAAACGGCTTCTTGATATTACGCTTCTTAAGAAGGAAAGCATTGTTGTCGCGGATTATCATCCAATTCAAATGCGAAGACATTTTGGATTCCCTGTAACAATCACGATTATTACATGCATTTTTTAATTATAATTAGAGACATATTCTTATTCTCTTTATTAAAATTAGTTCTACATAAATTTTGCTGATTGCATGTATGCACTAACTGTAAAAAAATAATTGAAATGTCTGATAATTTAGAACAATCACAATTGCAAAATAAATATTCCGATACAGCAGATTATTAAGTAGAAATTATACGAACCACGTGCACCAACAAGAGGAAACGATCAGAAAGAAATTTTCAAGATGGCAGACGGCACAGAAGGAAGGAAGTCACCGATTATCTCATATGTAGAAAAAACTTCTGGCTCAAAACTTTTCTTCGATTCTAACGCCACCTGGCGCTCATGATGCAATACTTATGTCTCTAACAACGCAAATTTTAAAAAGATACAATTTATTTTTTATATCTTACAATTCTTACAAACATAATAATCAATTTTGTAACACATGTTTTTTGTAAAATATACCTTATATATTTTTAATTATATTTAATGTCAAGGTAATTACAAGTTTGTGATGACGCTTTTTAATTCTTGGGCGATGGACCCAGATCATTAAACTGATGCTTCATTATCAAATGGTAACTTAGAAAAAATCCTCGCTAAATCGCTTTTATCGTATTCATCTAATTTTCCTTGTTTTCCTTCGGGACAAATGTTCTGAAAGTCCTGCGGGATGAAAATCTCTGTCTCCGATATATATCTTTTATCGTCCTCGGAAAAACGTTGCAACTCGCACCATCGCATGGCCACATTCTTGCACGCGCATTTCCTAAACGCCAGACAATGAATGTGACGTAGCTTTTCGTACTTGATCCTCATGAATCCTAATTTGCTCAGCGTGTATCTCCAAGACTTCATCAGCCTTGCGTTCGCGCCGACGTGCTTCGAATCCGGACTTACGATTATCAGCAAGCCGCCAATTTTCAATACGTCGTACGCATTCCTACAGCAAATATATCTTTGCTTCGGACACGGCAGATATTCCAGTAACAGGGAAAATACCACGGCGTCAAACGAGTTCACGGATAGCTGATGAATCTCACGCGCATCCAGCGAGAGAATTTTCTCCCTTCCGATCGCAACGTTTAAAAAATCGCAGCGAAAAACTTCTTCTATTGCGGGAATTAGATCTATCGCAGTAACGTCAAATGTATCCTCGACACTTAGAGGATTGTAACAACTTCCTACGTCCAGTATCGATATTCTCCGCTCGTAAGACTTTACTAATTGATCTTCTATACGGATGTCTTTGCCTTCGGACGTACGATTCTCATCGTCCAATTTTTTTAGAGTCATTTTTGCATTTATGTCCCATTCTCTCTTATCGTATTTCTCTTTGCCACCATTGAGAAAATACTCCTTGCATTGGGTTTTTATCCATTCCATCCTGCAATACGTTCCATTTTTCCGGTTATTGTCCGCCCAATACGTAGTGGCCAATTTCCGCATAGACGTAGCGTAATTCTGAAATTACAGTAAGATACTATGTAAAATTTACTTCTCATATCGATCCACAAAATTTACGATTATCTAATAAATATTATAAAATTTAATTTTATATGCAGCGCACAAACGAACCTGCAAAACGTCATTTCGCGCTATATGGTGCTCCCACGCAATTGCGGCGCCATATTGATGACATTCGATGCGCAATGTAGCGTGAGTTTTCTTCACTATATCAGCTAAGCGTTTATGCTCCTCCGTCGCCATTAGAGCACTCAGGACATGACTTTCTTTTTCAATATCGTCCACGTATTTTAATGGCCAATATTTCACAACTGTTTCATCTGTTCAATTACACTTAATCAGATCATTAACTAGCAACAGATTCACATGTATCCATTATTCGAACCTGAGTGTAAATGTAGAAATTATCAAATGTCACATTCAACACACACATACATACTAGACTGTCCATCCGGAAAAATTATGCATGCGCATTGCGACATGGCAACGTATATCGCGCAAATAATGTTCGATATTTCGCAATGGCATTAAATATTTTGGTTATATGTAAAGTACTTTCTAAAACCGTTTGATAAACTGCGTGCAGTTTGCGTAGTTTCTCAACTATACAACTATATATACAGGGTATCCTAGAGAGCCTCTAGGAGAGAGAGGCGCCAATCAGCCTTTTCATGATTGGCTGGCATAATATATAACGTGTGTGAAGTTGGCCCCGCATTTTTTGAATTTTATATTTTCTTAATTGTGCTGCATTGTGCTACTTTGTGCTAATTGTGCTAATTTGTGCCGCAAACCGCAGTAACATAAAGCATTCAATAACATAAAGCATTTTCCAGAAAAAATGAAAAAACCAAATTTCTGCTAGCCCCCCCTTTCAAATTTTGAATTTTTATTAACTGTGCTGTATTCTGCTATGTTTGTGCTGATTTGTGCCACAAAAAAAACTCGATAACTCAAACAACAATAGAAATAATAACAACAAACAAATGCTCATTGGCCTCGCACTTTTTCGCTATTAAGCTCAAGTTTTTTTTCTAAATTGGTACCAATTTCTACTAATGGCGTTCCGCTTGCTGATTGGCTGACCGCTACGGGCCCGTTCCACTTAACAACCGCACGCTCACGTATCATTTTATCTTTGTTGTTCACCGAAAGTTAAACAAAGACAGATAATACTCGCAAGTGTTGGTCGTTAAGTGAACGCGTCCTATGTTGGCGGTTAGTTTGTATGTAGAGAGAGAGAATGAATCCTACGTGCAAATTAATCGTAACCGGCGTATCCCCATACAGCACCGAAAGATTGCAGAAACGTTGCATAGACTTTGCATTGAAACATTGTAATATTGCATGGAAATTGCGAAATGTTTCTGTAATGTTACTGCAAGTCTGCGGCAACTTAGAAATATTACGATATAATATTACAGTAATGTTACGGTGCAATGTATTTGTAATATTGAAATGCGTTGCTACAAATATGCAGAACCCTTAAAATTTGATAGATAAACTTTGAAAATATATAAAGACATCCAAGAGAAATAAGAAAAAAAGATTGTGAATTTACGCAATTACGAGTTTTTTCTTTCTTGGATGTCTTTATATATTCTTGAAGTTTATTTATTAAAATCTGAAATATCGTGTATATTAAAAAATTATTATCAAATTTTTGATTTTATTTAGGAATGGAAACTATTTAACAATTTCCTATTATCTAGTTAACATCGCTATTTTATATATAATTTACAAGTTTAAGAAAATAGTAGTGATTAAATAATTTCATTCATAAAAGTTAAAATTTTACTTATATAGATATTAGACTCTATTTTACATCTTAAATAGACAATTAACAAATAATTTTGACTTTTTTGGATATTTATGTATCCGATTACTGAACAATCAGTTCAATATCTGAATTCCCTGTGTTGGGATTGTATCGGATAAATTAAACTGATAAAAATAGTTATATCTTTAATCTTATTAGCCGCTCTTTGTGAGCTTTATGTAATCATCGTGATTGAAACTTAAATGCGGGATAGATAACGTAACGCGCGCCGCGTAGCGGTAAACAAACGAACTAGCGATTACCGAAAACTGTTTTTTGTAATGTTTTTGAAATGTTGCTGTAACATTCTCATAAAATATTACAGTTATATGTTCCAATAATGTCTCAACAATATTACATTGCAACTTGCAAGATTGTAATATTACTGCAATGTAATTGCAATGTTCTATGCTGTATGGGTCGTAAGTGAGAAAAAAGTATATTTGTAATATTATTTTCTAAAAAAAAACCATTTTGAATATCTCCGAGACATTTTTAAGACATTTTAGATTACACATGGACAACTGCGGGACCTACATGGCGATCATGGGAAGCATGAGGTAACGATGTCGCTTCTCTGATTATATCCCATACAGCACTGAAGCTTGCAAGAACATTGCTGCAACATTGTAATATTGCATATTGCAGTTTAATGTTGCAGAAATATTGCAAAGACATTATTTTACAATATAACTTTAGCAATGTTACAGCAATATTCCGAAAATATTACAAAAAAAGTATCCAATAACCGCTAGTTCATTCGTTTACCACTATGCGGTGCATGTTGCGCTATCTATTCCGCATTTAATTTTTAATCATGATGATTATATAAAGTTTACAAAGAGCGGCTAGTAAGATTAAAAAGATATAATAACTATTTTTGTTAATTTAAGTCGTATGATATGACCCTAATACAGGGGCTCAGACATTGGATTAAGAATTCTTTTAATAGTTTCTATTCTTATATAAAATCAAAAATTTGATAATAATTTTCTAATATGCAAGATACTTCAGATTTTAATAAATAAATTTTGAGATTATATAAAGACAAGAGAGATGTGAAAAAACTCGTTGTATGCGTAAATTCACCACAATCTTTTTGCATCCGGATATCTGAATATTTCGGATACAAAGAAATTGTGAATTTACACAATTGCAAATTGAGTTTTTTCTTATTTCTCTTAGATATTCTCTGTCACTGAAGGAAGTCGAATGTGTACTGAAAAATTTACATTTTATAATTTCGTTATTATTATAATACAGAAAAACTATATACACGCTAGATCCTGACTCTTATAGGCCTAATTTCTTATTATTTTTTTCATATGTTAAGGATATTATGTCGATAAATATACATAAAGCATTATTGCATATATATTATATTGCTATATATGTTACTACAATATTATATTGCAATATTTCTGTAGGCGGACATTTTACTGTTGCTGCAATATCATAACAACGTTGCAGCAACATTTTGCAATGTTTCTGCAATATTGCAATCTTGCAGAAAAATGTTGCTGCAATGTTATTGCAATCTTGCGGTGCTGTATGGGATAAGATTCTAGAATACAGTAAACTAAACAGAAAAATCCTGTATCATTTTTTTAATGCATATTTGTAACGCTTAAAAAAGGAGTTATTATTGAGTAAAGTCTGGTCAATCAGCGCCGACTTTTAGCACGTCAGTGAGCCGCCCGTATGTTAGTGTGCATCGCCGTAGCGACGGAGCGCTCACACACACTCAGGCGCGCGGCTAAAGGTCGACGCTGATTGGCTAGACTTTTTCAATAATACTTCCTTTATTAAGTGTTATAGAAAAAAATGTTAAGGGCATTCTACAATGACAGTTAGCAGTACAGAATGAGTTACTCCTCATAGAGTTGGTTTTAAGAGCAAATAGGAATTGTGTAACAGGTCCGCTTTTGCGAGCGCGTATGTTCGAGAAAGTAAGAGTTTTATAAATTATCCCAGTCAGCCAGGTCTGTTCTAACAGATATTGCCAAGTGCTTGCTACAAATTATTGACAGCAAAAAGGCTACAAATTTGGTACAAGAGTTGTTATTACCGATTAAGCTGGCAGATTGCCGGCAAGAATCAAGCAAAGCTTGCTAACATAACTACACAGCAAATTGGCGGCAGAAACCGAGCAAAGCTTGCTGACATGACTGACATCAGATTGTCGGCAAAAACTGAGCAGGATCTAGAGTGCGCAATCTGATGACAAATTGGCAGCAAAAACCGAACAAAATCTACAGCTTATTACAAAGTATTATAAAATAGTTCAGTCGCTTATCGCTATGCGGCGCGTTATTCATTATCTATACCCGTATTCAAATTCTTGTCATGAGTGTATATAAAGCCTACTAAATGCTAATAATATTATCATATATATATTTCTATCAGTTCAATTTTTGACATAATTCTTATACAGGAAATTCAGATATTGAATTGATTTTTGGCAAATCGGACAGATAATTGTTCGATTTTTACTTATTCAAACATTTCTGTCCAAAAAGATCTTTAATTTTATAAATTAAGTTATTTGAATTTACTTATATGTTTTAACATATTAATATATGATTTTATATAATGTCTAATTATCTAATGGTCATTTTATGATCAAAACTTATCATCATTTTGTTACTTAGGATTAAGGCTTTAAATCTATTTAAATATATATTTTTATATGAATGGCCAAAAGCTGCAGAATTTGTTCGGTTTTTGCCGACAATCTGCTATCAGATTGTCTTGCGCAGATCTTGGTCGATTTTTGCCATCAATTTGACGTCAAATCATGTCAAGCTTTGCTCGGTTTTTGCCGTCAATTTGCTGTCAGGTTATGTCAACAAGCTTTGTCACCAAAACACAAGCTTAATGCGGACACAGATGGCACTGGATTTGTTACCAAGTTTTGAGCAAATTTGATGCCAATTTGGCAACAATTTGTAATCAAATTGCTTACTGGGATATTATTAATTTTGCTTCTCGAACGTTCTAAAGCGAGACGTTACGTTCGAGGCTTTGTTTTCATTCTGTTTTTGTGGTTTCTTTGTATCGTTCGATTCTGACAAACACCTCGTTGTCGATAGCCGATTGGCTCTCGGAATCGAACGATCGAAATTCCGTTTTTTGTAGTACACGTATCGACCGAGACTATTGTACGTGGATCGGAAAGAAGGGCTTTTCGTTAAGATACTTCGTCGCAAGCCTTCACCGGGAGCACACCGAAAGTCTAATGCTCATATAGTTATAGTTAAAACGATAATTAGCGTGTCCGATTATATCTTGCTGTCGCGTGCGATTACCTAAGACGGTCCGGGAGTTGGTGTCGAAAGGAATAAACACTTTTCAACAAACTAAACCCGCTCAAATCATTTATGTCCTATCTCTCCGATCGGCAAAACAAATAAATTCTGTTAATGTGGACGTGTAATTCGAAGGCGCGGCTACAGCGTGGATGAGCACAATCGGAATCAGGGCTCGAGAAAAGGGTAAGACACACGGTAAACGATAGGTGTGATTTAGTCTATTTCTTTTGTCTCCTCCGGCGGTGGTCACAGTACAATGCGAAGCGAGTTTGTGACGGCTTACAGAGCACGGGTAAAAGAGCGCGAGAGATATTTAGTGTGCTATAATTATCGCGTGATAAATCAATGCGGAAATATTAGGAGGGCGTGATAATGAAAGTACGCTAGTAATTCCGGCGTTATTTTCGATGTATCGAAATCGTCGGCGTACGGCAAGGCCGTGTTTATTTTGACAGCGCGCGGAATACGATATAGTGGTATGCGACAGGTATTTCGACGCGGTTATTAGTTTCGCGAGTATTATAAAACCGTGGCTGATCGTTGCCGCGTGGTTATTCGTGTATTCCCAGTTGTACGGGGGAGGCGATCGGAGATCGAGTACCCTCGATCGGGTGGAGAACTCTCCATCCCTGCTTCCGTACGCGGAGTCGAGAAAGCTCGACGGGGCAGCGAACTCGCAAACCCACAATCCGTCTGGCTGGAGCGGTCGGATAGTAGACAGTAATCTAGGAGAGCAACGAACACTCCGCTCTCGTCGAGTTGATCGGAATTGCGTGAGGATTTCGGAGACGGCACTGAAACCGAGAATGCTCGGCAGAGGCTGCGAACGCATCAACCCCACGTTCCGTCGTTGCTACGAATTTAGGATCGGATCTGGTATCACATCTCGGAGCGTACTGCTCGAGCGGATTCAGGTCTGGTGCCGAGATGTAATCCGGCGACCTTTTTATACCGCTTAACGATAACCGCGTCGCTTATTCAGGTGGGGGCAACGACGCATTGTTTTCGAGATCGGTAATTAACAATGCGCGCCGCTACCCCGCGACGGGAAAACGACGCGGCGTTTCGGTATCGGAGCGCTCGGTACTTTCGGAGGCGTTCGGCGGTATTCAGATTTTGGGCCGTAACGGCAGCCGTATAACGGCTGTACAGTATCTCCGTTCTTGTGTTCGGTTATGCAAAGGTATTAGGGCGCTAAGCGCCTCTGCCACTGCCCGGCTGGTGTTCGCCGGGCGGCAGACTTCCGACTGGTCTACGTGCCGGGTAACAATGGGGGGGGGGGGGGAGCATTGTTACAATTGCTCATTTCGTTACTCCCAGTCTTTACGTCACTAAAAACAGTATACTCTCCTACTCCTATAGCCTTGGTACTGCCATTGTAGATGGCCCTTAAGGCCCGTATCAGACTACGCATTGAAAATTGAGGATTGAAGATTTAAATTAGAATTTGACTAATCAGAACAAAAGGAACTAAAATTTTTTTGTCCTGATTGGTCAAATTTCAATCTTCAATCTTCAATCTCAATCTTCAATGCATAGTCTGATCCGGCTGAAAACCCGTGTGAATGAAAGATTGAAGATTAAAGATTGGAATTTGACTAATCAGAACAAAAAGGAGTAAAATTTCTTTGTTCTGATTGGTCAAATTTCAATCTTGAATCTTGAATCTCAATCTTTAATGCGTAGTCTGATACGGGCTTTATAGGATTTTTTTGTTCAGTTTACTGAACTCTAGTTGCTCACAAGCGTTGTCAAGAGTGCTTTGAAACACCCAATAATATGCAGGGTGGGCCCGAACGTTCCAGCCAGACTTTGAGATCTTATAGGAAATTTAATCCTGAACAAAAAATTTATAAACATGGGTCGAAAAATGCTTTCTTAAGAAGTTATCGCTCAAAAACCTCTGAAATCGTGATTATTTTAGGATAACACAGATCATAGACATAGTATATCTAGACCGAGCGTTCGTCTTTATTTAAGGAGTAAAGCTGGGAGCACACACTTTTGCATAAGCGCATAATCATAAGCATAAGGAATTTGATTGGTCAATTTTCATATTTTTTTTTTTTTAAACTTCTTTTAGGTCTTGCAAACTGTCCCTATTAGGACATTCAGCAGTAGCTAGGTTATTTGTGAGGTCCTGCACGAAATGCATCCAGTGACGCATTCGAAGTATTATTTAGCCATTACGTCAGTCAATGACTAGGTCCAGAGGAGTCTTCCTTTTCAATCTTCGAACTGAGTTTACTCTTGTCATGAAGTGTCTGGCTAGAAAATTTGGATGGTTCCTGATTTTGTCTCTGTGGGTTTTAGACTTGAATTCAATTTCTTCCTTAACGGTTGGTATGTTCAGATCGTGATGCAAGGTATTATTGGTCACATATCAGAGAGCATTTGTGATTATTCTCAGCATTTTTGATTGAAACCTCTGTAGGATTTCAATATTAGAGTGGGATGCTGTACCAACTGTACCCCACAGCTCGATCTCATAGGTCCAAATTGGTTTCAGTATAGTTTTGTAGAGAAGCAACTTATTTATAAGATTTAGCTGGGAGTTTCTTCCGAGCAGCCAATACAGTTTTCGTAGTTGTAGGCCTAATTGCTTTCTTTTGGAGAAGATGTGTTTCCTCCAGACCAATCTTCTGTCCAGGTGAATACCCAAGTATCTAACATGATCAGCTTGTGTAATCTCAGAGTTGTTTAAGCTGATTGGAGGGCAATTTTCTCGTCTAGTCGTGAAGGTTACATGGGCTGACTTTGTTTCGTTTATTTTAATTCTCCAGTTCTTTGTCCAGAAGGATATATCATCAAGACTGGTTTGTAGGATGGTAGAAGCGATCTCTGGGTTTTGATGTGAAGCCAAGATGGCAGTGTCATCAGCGAATGTACCAATTGTGACTAGATTATTTATAGGTAGATCTGCTGTAAATAACAGGTATAAAATTGGTCCAAGTACGCTGCCTTGGGGGATTCCTGCCCGAATTGGACAGAGATTAGTGAAGGCTTCACCAACATTGACCAGAAAATGCCGGTCGACAAGATAAGATTTTAGAACATTGAATAATCCATTTGGGAAGTTTGATTTGATTTTGTGTAAGAGTCCCTCATGCCACACCCGATCGAAGGCCTGAGAGATATCCAAAAAGACTGCCGAGCAGTATTCTTTTTTCTCAAATGATTGGAGAATTTTGTTAACTAGTCTGTGGACTTGGTCAATATTTCCGTGTTTTTGTCTGAAGCCGAACTGATGGGTCGGGATCAGATTTTTATCTTCAATTATTGGTAGCATTCTTGATAGTAGTAAGGTCTCAAACATTTTTGCCGTTATCGGAAGTAAGCTAATAGGTCTGTAGGATTTAGTTTCTTCAGGGCTTTTGTCTGGTTTAAGAATCATTTTGATTTGTGAAACCTTCCATTGAGGGGGGACAAAGCATAGTCTCAGGATCGCATTGTATAATTGTGTGAGGTATAGGATGCCTCTGTCAGGTAATTCTTTGAGTAAGCGTCCGGTTATTAAATCATATCTTGGAATTTTCTTGTGGTTTAGGTTCTTGATGGCAGTCGCTATCTCGGATTTGGTGAGTTTCTTAATAACCAGTGAGGAGCCTGGACTATTCAATGTATGCAGAACATTATTCAGATGGTCACTCGAGCCCTCGTACGGATGGGGTGAGAAGACTCTTTGCAGATGGTCAGCAAAGGCTTGAGCCTTTTCTGTTTCGCTTCTGGCCTAATTGCCATCTTCTTTACGCACCGGTGGAGATGCCATCTTTGGTTGCTTCAGTTTCCTGGTGGCCTTCCATAAGGAATAGTCACCGGCCGCTGAAGCGTTTAGCTGTTGGAGGTACTGTTGGACATTTAGGTTTCTTTCATTGTTTAGGAGTTGTTTAAGTTCCTTAGTCACGCGGTTTAGGCGCGTTTTAATTTGCCAGCGCTTCTGCAGGCGTCTTTTCTCCGAGACTTTTTCTAGTACATTGCTAGAGAAATTTAGTTTGCTCTCTGCTCTCTTACAGAAGGGAGTAGATTCCCACGCAGCGTTTTGCACCGTAGTATTAAAGTGCTCTGCAGATATTATATCCTCTTCAGTTTTAAGTCGCACGTCGTTGGAAAGGGTGGAGTTAACAAGTTCACGGAAATTGTTCAATCGGTCCTTCTGTTGTGCAGTGAACACTTTTCCTGTTTCTTCATAAGTTCACTCGCCACCGTAACGAGGATTGGAGTATGGTCCGAAGATAGCTCTAAGCAAGGAGTGCACTCGGTGAAGTTCTCAGCGATGCCTTTTGTAATACCAATGTCTAACAAGTCTGGTTTTTTGGTCCTGTCTGATGGCCAGTAGGTTGGATGGCCTGAGAAGACTACATTTAATTTTAATGTTTGGATCGTTTTGAATAATTCACGTCTCCTAGGAAGTGTGAATCTTGACCCCCAAAAAACATGCTTGGAGTTATAGTCTCCTCCAGCTATAAATCGGCAACCCAGGGAGCTAAAGTATCTTATAAAGTATTCATTTTTTATATTGAATTTCGGTGGGCAATATGCCGCTGAGATAGTTATCAGTCCTACCCAATCTTCCACGATTCACTGGTTGCTTGTAATTGCTCTTCTCTGAACGGGGTTGTTAGAAAATGTCTAATTTTGCTTCTTATGAGGATGTCTGTACCCCCATGAGCTGTGCCGTCGGGGTGGGTTGTGTGATAAACATTGAAATTTGGTATGTTAATATAGCTTTTTGCAGTAAGTGCATTTCAGACACTAGCAGTATGTCAATATTGTGAGAACTTAAGACTTTTAGCTCTTCTACGCGGTGTGACAGCCCGTTGACATTCCATATAGCTAGTTTTAATGTTTGGAATGTTGGTCAATTTTGGACAGGAGATCTGTCATCATGTTAGTGAAGGTCATCATTTGACTTATTATATTTTGAAGCAGGTCCTTTAACCCTGTAATGATATTTAAATAGGGAAGAATTTGAGCATCTTGAGAGTCGTGAAGGTTATCCTTCTTTTGGTTGTTGTTGTTTGAATTGGTTCCAGCTGCCTCAGCGTACGAAAAGGGTGGTTTGCCTATTTCATGAGAGGTTGAGGATTTCCTCTGTCTCAAAGGAGGGAATTTGGATCTTTGAATTTCTTTATAGACCACACAGCCCTTATAATTTGCCGGATAATTACCACTGCAAAGTACACATTTAACGTGTTCTGATCTCCCTTTTCTGGGACAGCTTGAGGTGGTATGATTCCCTGCGCATTTCACGCATCTAGCCTGTCGATAACAGTCCCAGACAGCACAAGGATGTCATTAGGACGTCCAAAGGGCATCCAGGACATATATGTAGAATATTCTCAGGATATCCCATTGTAATCCTCAGATCTCCTCTGGATGTCCCGAGGAAGAGTAAATGATAGCCGTATATTAACCTCTGGAGAATCCAGGGAGATCCTGTGGAACATCCTAAGGACTTTTATAGGATATGTTAGGAATATTTTTCGTATGTTTCAAGGAACAAATTTTAAAATTTCGATATAAATTAAAATTATGTTTTGTTATTTACTGCCAATATTAAAAATCTATTAAAAATAGTTCACCGTTCTTTAATATTTGAGGCTTTCGTATTGAGGCTTTAATATTTAAGGCTGTACATGAATATTTTAGGTTTGGCTCCCGGGTTTGAGTTGTGTAATATTTTCTAAACAATCCAATATCTGAATTCCCTATGTTGGGATTGCATCAGAAATTGAACTGATAGAAAATAATTACATTTGTAATTTCCTGTCAGTTGCTCTTTGCAAGCTTTATATAATTCTCATGACCAAATCTCAAATACGAGTTCGCGTGTCGCATAGCGGAAAACAAACGAACTAGCGGTTGAATACTATTGTTTGTAAAGTTTTTGGAATGTTGCGAACAGTAACATTTCTCATGAAATATTAAATAAATAATAATTTTGGATATAGAAAATGTGCGCATCAAATTTAATTATTAATATTAAACGAAATTAATGTTAACAATTAATTGCACATGTATATGTCTTCTGGAAATCCAAAAGACATCCAATATAATAGACAGGGCAGATATATCCTACGGATATCCAGGAGTTATCCACTGGACATTTATAGGACATTAATACTTATTATAATACTTAAGATTTCTAAATTATATTAAATAGCCGACACAACTAAAAATAATTATGTATGCATATTAAATTTTTATGAATATATTTATAATAATATCTTAAAATATCCTACAAATGTCCTGAACCGTCCTGGACATATTCAAGATGATCCTGAGAATGTTTTGTGCTGTCTGGGGTATCTTTTAGTGTGGCCATATCTGTGGCAGGAGGCGTATTGAGGGGTTTCCCTCCTGGGCCTGGGAGCCTCAAAAATGATACGACAGTTTAAGAGGGTTTTGACATTATGGATTTGCTTATTGTTGATGCTTGACTTGAGATTAACGAAGAACATAGGTAAGGGTTTTTTCGTTGATTTACTCCTAATATTCCATAAGTTTGTTACCTGGTGTCCTAAAAGATTTCAATCGCTGCTTTGAGTTGTGAGGCGTCAGTTGAGGGATGAATATTTTTTAGGACCACTCTAGAGTTCCTGTCTTGCTTCAATCTATATGTGTGGAATTCAGTGTCCTTATTTTGGAGTTCTTTAACGATGGTGGAGTAAGCCTGTGTTGTTCTAGGTTGAATTTTAACTTCTTCTGCCTTTAGTATTTTAATTTCAAATTCTCCATTAACAGTATCTTTCAAGAGATCAGTAAGGGGCTGGATGTTGCTGACGCGATCCACATATATAGGAGGTGGCTTTGGCATTTTCTCTTCGGGTGAGTCTAGTTCAGTTTGTTGGGTTTGTTGATCTTCCTTTTCCAATGCATCGAATCTGTTGGAAGTTTGCACTGGGGAGCTTAGCCAGTAAGTATCAATTTTTGGCTGCCTTTGGTTTCTCATCGGAAGATCAGGGCTTTCGCCTAGTCTTTTCCTTTTACAATTACTTACTTCCTTCCATTTTCCTTCGTGGGAATTTAGGCCATCCTTATGTTCGGAGTCCATTTTTGTTTCTTCCTTATTCTGATGTGCTGGAAGGATGCCGCTGCATGAGCTTGCATGTGGTCTATTTAGCAGGGATAGAGTAGTTATTTGGCTCGGATTTAATGTAAGCGAGTTGTTTGAAGTTGGGTGCGAGTCCAAGGTGATTTCCTTTGTTCCTTTAATAAGCAGTGGTTGGCCTCCCCCAGAATCCGTGAGGCCATTCTCCTTAGAGGGTGGATTTTCCAGGACAGAGCCTGGATTGTCACCTGGGGTAATAGTTTCCTTTAGTGTTTTATCCGTTGCTTATAATGCTAGTTTTGGTCCGCCCCGGATATTTTATTTTTCCGGTACTCTCCGGCAAGCTGGCGAGCATTCCCCAATCCGCCACCTGGGGAGGCGCCCGATGGGGGACCAGCAACCCCCACGGGAATTTCCATATACATAAGGAAATGGACCAATCAATTTCCTTATGCTTATGATTATCCGTTTATGCAAAAGTGTGTGCTCCCCGCTTAAGGGTAAAGATGTATAGCGTGTGCATACTCTTTCGCTATGCTACATGCGAGTGAGAGAGAGCACAAGGAGCACGAAACAGAGTATGTCTTTTTTTACGTGCACCTTGGCTCTCACTTCTCAATACCTGGTCTAGATATACTATGTCTATGGTCTAGTTTCCACCGAAGTATTAATTCGCATCTAATGCGGCGTAAAACCAAATTTAAGTCGATGAAAACACGATTGACTATGTTCATTTCACTCCCATTTCGATCTACAAGCTTTGTCGGAGTGGCAGCGAATTGACACGAAATTTAGTCGGTGGAAACGGTTGAGACTAAATGGTGCCAACTTTTATTTTTCATTATTTTATAACTATCAATATATAATCGATATACAATCTATATATCGATGTTCGTAACAGTTATCGTTTGTTCGTATTAATCATCGAAACGGAAAATTAACAAAAAGATTGTCAAGGATTATGTTTATTTACATTCACAAGCAAAAGTTAAGTTGGCTCTACTGAAATATCAATTTTTCCCACTTCTATTCTACTTTCAGTGGAAACAGTACATTAAATTCGATGCGCACCGAAACAGAATCGGATTGACGACTTCGGTGGAAACTAGACCTATGATACAGACTAAACTCTCGATTCGTACTTCGTAATTCGCGCAAGAAAAAAAACAGAAAAGAAAGGAAAGAAAACATCTCCATTGACACTTCTTTCTTTTGATACAAGTATGATATACGAGTGACATAGCGTAAGAAAGGGTCTTTACATCACGCGCCAACGTTATCAAAGCTCGTTAGCAATCATGCACGGTGCGGATAAAGCGTGTCTGTGCTATGCGCGTCGCCACCTTTCGCCAGCGCTGATGTCACGAGAGCGCGAGGAACACGCAAGGCGAGGATTATGAGCGTCGACGACCGTCCTCGACGATTTTCGTTGTTTTTTTCGCTGAGAATGACTTAGGCAAGCGTCAAAAGCGGATAACTCATCCCCGGTATACGCGATGCGGAACTTACATTGGGCATGCTGGCTGTTTTGGGTGGGTCTACCAATGCTCGCAGCCTACCCTGTACCCACGTCACTCGTCACAGGTACACCGTTCGTTTGCGAATTCTCCTCGTTCCGACGACCGTTGACGTAAAACCATTCCAAACTCGATTATTTTTCTATCTCTTTAAATTCTTCTTTATATATATATACATACATACACATATGTATGCTACTTTGTAGATAGGAAGCAGAGCATTTCTCTATTTCTTTTTTTTTTCTCCAAAAAACGAAAAACAGACGAGAATGATATTAGCTAACATTTATAGCAACAGTCTTAAATATTATTCAAACAGGCATTGAATGAGGCTTTATCATTATTCCAGGTTCACCGCATACTAGTGGTTCTTGGCAATGGGAACATTACTGGATGCGTTACGCGATTGCTTTATCAAGTGTCACTGCCACAGCATTAACTTTAGCCGGTTGCCTCTGTTGCCAGAGGCACAGAAGACCCAAGGGATTTAAGGTGATTTGAAGAGATCCTTATCACATTTTTTCAAATAATGTAGAAAAAGTTACATCATTGCTTTGCAGCTCTAATGTCAGTCTCTGCATTTTTTTTAATTATAGGACAAAGCAGAGAAATACAATCAGGTAACATTGATATTGCAGGTTTTTTATATCCTATTGTATAAACTGTCAGTTAAAATGGGAATGTAAACAAAGTTAGTGTTTAGCTATTCTGACAAAGACTCTGTCTATATAAACTATTTACACTACCGCTCAAAAATATTTGGCCACCATTGGTTTCGTGGATAATTTTTATGTAAAAGCCTTAATTGGCACTTTACCTATATTTACTCTTTATGTACACATCTATCGTCGTTATATAAGGCAATATTTTGAAATAATATTTTGATTATCACTAATATATAAATAAAAAACATCATAAAACACAAGCAACTCATTCCTTGGTATTCGCCTAGAGATAAAATTCGCTCGGACTTCTATTGTTTATATGGTCTGTGCCATGTCATGATAAGCATTTGTAATATTCTTCAGTTATCTGTTAACATTTCACTTTTCATTTTTGCTTTGTTAACATTATAATTAAAAACAAAGGTGGACACATAGATGAAGGAAAAATTTAATTTTAAGCATTACTGTGCACATCTTTTTGATAATTAGATACATAAACATAAATAAATACTTTTTACATAATTACTACATTGTTTTAATTGTTTCTAACATTTATAGAACGATTGTTTTAGATTGGCAAATACTTTTGAGTGGTAGTGTACACATATTTATATATAAATTAATATTAATATATAATTATATATATTTATTTAATAAGTTTTTATGGATAGAGCCCTATGCAATTAATATATTCTATACAAAATTACAGAACTAATTTTTTTATAATTTAACGTGTAGAAAAGATAACTATTTGAATTTTAAAAACATGGTTTGATTATTACAATTTGTAGTTTGTATAATATTAAGTATAAATTTTAAGTTTCTTAATAATTTTTTTAAATATGTTAATGAATATAGCATGTGTAGTCTGTTGTATGCGATAAATTTTCACTTTTATATCATAGTCAGCGATAGCGTAAAATGGTACTATTCTTATTATTATAGGAATTCAAGGATGGGAGCAGTATAGAACAGGAAAGCACATTTGGCCGATCTGAAGGATTAGAATTGGATGCTTCCAAGACGTTAGCTGCTTCTGAGAGAGTCCAGTTTGAACCTTTACCAGTGGACTCTATTGTATCTGGAACAAAAAGTACTCCAAAAACTAAAGCAATATCTTTATCAACATCACGTAACGAAGATCAAGATACAGATCGTTCTATCCTACAGGAGCCATATAGCGAATGGTTTAGCTCCAATGAGCTTTATGTACCAAGAGAAAAACTCAAGTATCTTAGAGAAATAGGTCATGGATGGTTCGGCAAGGTTGTAGAAGGTCGGGCAGATTTGGAACAGTCGAAAGGTATATCGAAATCAGGCGGTGTGGTCGTGAGAATTCTCACCGAAGAGGCTACCACTAGAGAAAAAGCCTGGTTTCTCGGTGAGGCCACGCCGTACTTAAAACTACGCCATCAGAATGTTTTAGCTCTACTCGGTTTCTGCTTGGAAACTGATCCGTATCTTTTATTATTTGAGTCGTGTCCGGCCGGCGATTTGAAAGGTTTCTTGTTATCGAATCGTGATACCACGTCGAGGGATGCGCTTACCAAGGAAAATGTTCCGATACGAATCGCTATAGAAATCGCGGCTGGTTTGAAACACATGCACAATCATGGCTTTGCGCATACGGATCTCTCTGCGAGGAACTGTCTGATTGCTCCAGATTTATCGGCCAAACTAGGAGATTACGGCACCGGTGTCGAGAAATATCCCGAGGACTATTACATAATAGGAGATCGGGCTTTACCCATCAGATGGTCCGCACCAGAAAGCTTGAACTGTACAGATACCACGATCGAAACGCAAGAAATCACATTAAAGGCCAATATGTGGAGTTACGCGGTTCTTTTGTGGGAGATCATCAGTTGGGGCGAAAGGCCTTACAATGACATGAACGACGAACAAGTTATTCAGATGATCTTATCTTTGAAGAATCAAATTTCGCCAAACGGTATGCGGCTGCTGCAAAGCTATCTCATTAATTGCCCATCGAATATATGTCAAGTGACTCACTTGTGTTTGAATGTTAACGCGAAGGACAGACCCTCCTTGGACGACGTGAAACAAATTCTTCTGAAAGAGCATTCAGCGCACGCGGATTTCGAGCAACGCTGGGAGAGTTTACGCGCGAACGCTTGCGACAAGCAGCACGTACGAAGTGCCAGTTTGCAAGATTTACGCGGAAGCATCGACTCCGACTGCTGGACTCACATCGTGGACGATGTATCGATAACAAACACGTTACAACAGTCCTCGTTTCGTCTCGGACCCGATGAACAGGTAAGAAACATTCCCGGGATGAAGATTGCTCCAGTATTTCAGGAATCCGGTTCGGAAACCGAGGAGGAGAGCTGGAAGGGTCGGATAGAAAAGGGCGTTTATACGGAAAAGGTGAAACAAAAGTCTAAGTCCGTGACAGACCTTATGGTGCTCGTACACATTGATCCCGATTCCGATGCAGAATGGTCAATGGGAGCACAAATCTCATCGTCAGAGAAAAACGTCAAGAAGAAGTTATCCACGACTGGTAGCGACAGTGACTTAAAACACACCGTTCCCGCGGACGAGTTCGACGAGGCGTTGAAGAAGCTACGGGATCCGTTGCCGAATAACAATAACGCCACCAATAAAGTTAGATCGCTGGAAAATTTAGAACGGCCGAAACTTTTGTACCTGACCATGGATCAGGGCCATACGCCGATTTTACGATTATCTTTAGACAGCGCGGAAACTCCTGAAAACAAAAACGACGCGTCATCCGAGACTAATGCGGATAACACGCAGCGCAATGAAAAGCACGTATTGAGACTCTTGTCAAAGGGAGATCCGGATCTCCCTCTTCTTCGCTATGTACCTGACCAAACGTCATCTGTCGAAGAAGTAAAAAGGAGAGATGAGACGAGCGATATATCGTTCGTTAATAAAGAAACGATTAACGACGATATTCTCGATTCTTTTATTACGAGTAACATTGAGACCGATCAACACAATGCGGTGGACGTTTTGCTCTGGAATCATGCATTAGATTCCGCTTTAGAACACAAAATACCCGGTTTCTCGGACGAAACAGAATTTAATGAGTACATAGAATCGGTATCGACTGAACAAAATAACGCACCAGAGCTGACCGTGACCGCCGTATCTACACCGGACACATCGCACTTTTGTAACATGTATTCGATTTATAGCGCCAATGATAACTTTTCTACAGCGGAGAACGTGCAGCAAAAACTGCTGCCAAACGACGACGATGAGCGAAAACAACTATCTACGCCGGATGACGAGCAGAGCTCCGATTCAGGTTTTCGGGACAAAGAGTCTTGCGAGGAAGAAGAAGCGGTTTGTCTACCGACGTCTGGTAATCCCTTGCCTTCAGTCAATAACGCTGCTACTTCTGGATCGTTCTACTCCGAAGAGGAGCCATTTCAGATTCTATTTGAGCTAGATACTATTCTCGACGCGGAATATTACGCTACTGCAGGTCCTGAAAGTACATCAGAAGATGCAATTTCTACACCCGGTGTCGAGAAAAATGGATCGCCTTTGAATCGAAATGTTTCAAATCATAACACTACGAACGTGGGTGAGCTAAACGCAGAAAAGGAACAAATCGACGAATTGACCCAAACAATCGATATGAAGGATAGGAAACATGAGAGGAACAATGAGAGAGGAAACACAGTAAAAAACATCGAGATGGAAAAGAAAAATGTAATCCCTGGATGTAAAACTCAAGGGTATAAAACTGCAGATAATATTTATCGATCGCATGATTCAGAAGCGGAAATCGTTTTAAAAACGGACGCAAATAATCCCAATACTCAACAAGATGAGCAGTGCTCGCAAGGGGATTATGAAAACGAGGATGAAGACAGTTCGACAGTGAGCTTGCGTAGCGACAATTCATACGTATCATTCAACATGGAGGAGGAATTTGTAACGGCAATTCGTAACGAACTCAGGGAAAAATTGCCACAGGCTCAAATGCAGATTGTAGAATCCTTGGAAGCTCACGATGACGAAAGCTCAACCATTTCCAGTGACATGTACGGTAAACGATGGGACGATGAGGATGGTGAAGATTCAAACGATCAAATTGGCGGAGGTGTAGACATTTCGATCAGGTACGATTTTTTCATTAAAAATAAATCGTCCATCTGGATTTTAAATAGCGACTTGTCAATGTAACACATAACATTTTCTGTTTCCAGGTATAACGTGTACGGAACGCCACTTAGTCCCATTTTAGAAGAGCGAGAAAGCACTGTCACTTCCGAGTCTTTAATATCAAATTCCAGAGAAGTGTCGATCATTTCGAGAGAATCGGTGCCGTCCGAGGATGTGTTGCTAGTCGACACACGTACCAACGAAATGATATTATTGGAAGGACTGGGAGAGCGATTGCAGGACGAAGATCGGGACACCACGAACGGCGATTTATCCGAAGAAGAAAATTTGGATTATACTTGTTCGATGATGCGTCCATTAGAGAATAAATCACATAGAATCATGAAAACGGGCGGAGGCGCGCCGCTACCGAGCCCCGAGGAAGAATCTAAATGGCAACAACTGCCTTCGTCCTTCCCGTTACCTCTACCCTTACAAGATGATCTAATGTCGACGAGTTTTGCCACCGAGCATGAATGTTGCAGTCAAGATGAAGACGAAGAAGAAGAAGAGGGTGAGGAAGAAGATGAAGAGGGAGAGGAGGAAGACGAGGACAACAGTTCTAGCTCTGGTGAATTTGTGTGGAAGGTAAATCGTTTCTTTTCTAAAAAATACTAAAAAATACTACGTTAAAAATTTTTATACAACCGTTTTTCTAAATCTAAATTTGCGCCTGCAGAGATACAACGAACCGCATATCGAACAGATACGGATCAAAAGTACCACGAACAAAGACGACGAAGCGACGAGTACGGCGGCGAATACCGAATTGGAAGAGGAGTTGGGTGTCGAGGAAGATGAAGAAGAGGAGGAAGAGTTTACGCCTTCGGCCTGGAATGCCGCATTAGCACCTCATCGATCGGCATTGAGGTCTCCGGACAAAACATTAAAATCTGGGGTAAGCTGCGTTGTGGAGAGATAAATAATACGATATATGATTTACCTAAAAATCTATTATCTTATCTATCAAAATTGTTCGTATATATGCACTATATATATTATACTTCATATATATATGAATGAGTATTAACAGCATCTTCTTTCGTTTCTCTCTCGATTGCTGCTTAGGATGAGTTGGTAGGTGTGTCGATTACTTAAGTACACAGAGCAATGCATGTAATTTTAACATACTTCTTGCGTGACTCTTTCCCTTGCAGAGATTTAAATTTGAGGTATTTAGCGCAAGTACTTTTTTTACAAAAAATACAAATGTTAGACATATGCTGTGAATATAGATGTAGTTTAGAGTGCGTATATTTCCCTATAATCAGACCAACAGTCCATGCCATTTGTCCAGGATCAGAAGAAAAGCGTATGGTTCAAGAAGCAACGATACCACTGTGTGTATGAATACCCGAAAGAAACACCACCTGTGGACAGTCAAGCGGATGCTACCACCAATTCAGAACCAACGTCTTACTCTGGTATAGATTGTACATTTTGTGCATACAATAACGAATATTTCGTAAATATTTTCTAAATTGAACATCAGACGAATATCTAAATTTGAATAAAAGTAACGATTTTTCTTCTATATTTTAGATTGGGAAGAAATGATCAATGAGCCGCGATTAGACATATATCCTTTAAATTACGACGATGTCAATCATACTGGTACGTGTGAGTTTAATACAAGATGAGATTTTTGTATGAGATATTACATGTGTATCTTAAAAATGTTTATATGTAATGTATTATATATATCTATCTTCGTTTTTAGGAAATGATGAGTTTTTCGTCACCAGTTCGAATCGGCCCTTTCAATTCCAAACTGGCGAGAGTAGGTGCGTCAGCCAATTTTTTCCCGGCGCGAACGCGCCTTTATTGTCCGATGAACGGGATGAAACGGATGGCTGTCGACAGGAGCCGCACCAGAACAACATTGATTTCGCCAACGAATACGAGCAGTGTCAGCAGCATCAATTAGGAGAGTTAAGACATACCAGGGATCGTTTGAAATTAAATCTAGTATCATCGAATAGTATACCGTCCGTCCCGTTCGTTCCTGCAAAACAGTTGCACGCGGAACAATTAGACGTTAAAGAGAATCACGAATTGGAACTTGAGAACGTCATCGCGCAAGACCAATGTATTCTATCGAGTGACGATAACACGTTACCAAAGGTGCCTCACGAAGATGTCCAAGCTGATTCATCTTCTACAAGAAATTTTCAGCGCGATAGTCGGGAAACGCTGGAGTCCACCGAAAAGTGAAGTGTTTTAATTTGTGATCCACAATGAAACTAAAGTCTCTAATGGTGTTTTAAAGGAAAAACAGTTCAGTCCGTCCGAAACAATCTCGTCGATTTTCCTCTTAACGCATCCGATAAAGTTATTAGATGTACAACTTTGCTTCCGCCGTTTTCCTATAGATGGCTTTAGTGGTAAGTAGTGGTCGAAATAAATAGATCATAGACGTCATGCAATAAACTTGGGCATCTGTCAACATAACCCCATAGAAACATTAGTCGATTTGTGTCTGCATCATAAAGTTATTCTCGATTGAAAATGTCAGTTTACGAGCCAAATTCTCGTCATTTGCGGGAGGCTTTAATTTTCTGCTTCAGTATGAAGAAATCTGCGGCTGAGGCTCATCAAATGCTCTCAAATACTTATGGTGAAGCCGCTATTAGTGAAAGAACGTGTCGTGAGTGGTTTCAACGCTTCAAAAACGGTGATTTTCACGTCGAAGACCGGCATAGCGTTAAAAGAGAGAAGGTTTTCGAAGATGCAGAATTGGAGGCATTACTTAATGAAGACTCGAGTCAAAGTCAAAAAGAATTGGCACGATCATTGGGAGTGACTCAACAAGCAATTTCAAAAGGAATCATAAATGTATAACCAGTTTTTTACAATAAAGCCTCGAATTTCGGAAAAAAACGGCGGAAGCAAAGTTGTACATCTAATATCACCGATGATATTACTACCATGTGTGACACGAATCTTGAACAAATGTATATAATCCGACGATGTAGCGACTATTACTCCGAAGCTACAAGTCAATCGGTTGTCTAGTGGATTTTATTAGCGCGGAGTTGTTATAGTTATTCTCTATGTATAGTAAATACGGAAAAGGCGTATCAACATATAGATAATTGCAGCTTTATTGATAAAGCTTCCTATTCGCATGTAATGATTTAATAATCATGATAGAACAAACAAGTAATGACAGAGGAGGACTGTGTATAAAAAATGGACACAAGTATTAAGTCTAGACAATCGATTCGTAGAGAAGCTACATCGAAAAATTGCGATAAATAATTTGTTGCACGTGTAAATAGTTATTGTTTATACCGTAATCGTTAAACGAACAGTAGTGCCTATGTAGAACGACACGATTATTTTTGCGACTGTCTGTAAGAGACATATAACTGTCTTTCGCGTTATCTTTTTTTTTGTTCTTTACCGATACTCGTTATCACACGATATTTCTCGATATTAATTAAACATTATTAACAAATCCGCTCTCTATTATCAAAGTATTGTATAGCTGGATATACAGGACATACCATCCCATTTATAAAAATGTTTGTGACAAAGGATAAATCATGGGAAAAAATATACTTGCACGATTAAGTTTCTACAGGATGTATCGATAGATTTTTACTTTTATGAAATCTGTGATGAAAGAAAATACGATGCTTAGATCGGTCCAATTTTATATTAAATTTGAGAAAAAAGAACCGAAAGTACGCGAATTATGTTTGAATTGAAAAATCGCGTATATCGTATTAAAAAGAATCTGTCAATCACATTAATTTTTTCTCGAATCTACACCGAGATTATGTTACAGAAACATTGCCTTTTCTATGGTAGCATATGACAGAAGTATTTTGAATATTATTTTTACTTTTATGCTAATAAAAATAACTTTATACCAGACTATTTTTCGGTATATTTTTCGCTTCGGTATATATACCGCGTGCGAAAGTATACAAGCATTAATACATCCATAATATGTGGTACATCGTAAAAGATATTTCTATAGATCTCTAAAATATATTCGAGGACACGCGATAAATATACATATACGATCCTATAAATACTATTTTAGAGAGATTTTTACAAGTATTTATTTGCGATAATATATATCTCATTGTACAGTTATTCATACTGAATACACAGATAGATCACTGGAATCAGAATGAATCAGAATATTGAAATGTAAGCGTAGTTGAACGTCGTGGAAATCGCGGTGTTTGTGCCACTATTGTTTCACGAGCGTGATATTGAAAGTTATACGAACAAATCACTATTATAATAGCACCGCGAATACTCCGTCATGTCTCTCGCTATCATCACACTATATTACTATTAATACTGCTTTGTGCTCACTAAAATGAAATAGAGAACAATTAATATATTGTTATACAGAAAGAAGCACTATTTATTCAATCGATCCCAAGTGGTTTATAAATGTCCTAAAAGTTTGGGCTTATTACGAAAGTTTTATAATATGATACTTTCATAACTTTCCTTAGAACTTGAACAAATTATTTTTTCTTTCAGTCTGCTGAAAGCTCTGAAGACAAAAGAATGAAAAATTTATAAATGACGTTGATGATTGCGCCACAAAATAATCTGTCCGTCGTGATCTGCGGATGCAAGTAGAGATTCATCATAATTAAAGGATAAAGCTAACGCAGGTGTCGCGTGACCGAGTAGTCGATTGATTCTGGCGGCCTTTCCCTCCCTCGCTGAATCTAGCAAGTGAACGGCCCCGTCCTCTGATCCAGTAGCTATTAAACATGCACCCATTTGTGGACAGAAGGTGGACCTCAACAGATAATGCCTATAAAAATACATGCTAATATATCGTATCGTGTAAAAATATGATACTCGCTTGGATTTCCGCTAGAAAGATATAATTAAGGAAATGAAGAAAATTATATATATTGCTTTAAAATAAATTTAAAATAATTTTAAAATAAATGTTGCTCGATATACACCAATGTGTTCAAATATTGATCCATAGGAAAGAATAAAGATAAACATGTAATATTTTTACATTGTGATATAAGTAACAATATAATTAAAATAGAAAACGAAGAGTATGTTTTGTACAATAAAATATTACCTATGCTTGATAGGATACTTTCTCCAGAAATATAGAGAACCGTGATTGTCTGCAACACGATACAATAACACGGCGTTGCATGCGCTGCTCACTAACAACGCTGCCCAAGGAGCGTCTTTTGACAGCCAGGAACGCCAAGAAAGGCTGGTTATCATTCCGCCAGTCTCTTGTACCCGTTGCAACTTTGTCAACCGCCCTACACCAGGTTCCAATCGAAAAGACACTACGACACCTCTATCATTGCCGGCCCAAATTACGGAACCACCGCTACCCTCGCAGGCGAGGGAAAGAATCTAGAAAATATATTACGTGGTAATTTGTACAAATCTTTTTTTTATAATACTTTTTTCTTGTGAAATAAAAAACCGACCTTTCCACCTATTTTGCAGGATCCACCACGCATATATATACCAGTAGATACATTCAAGATTTGGATCAGTCCTTGAGAATTACCGGCTATGATGAGATTATTATTGGCGGGTATAAAGTTACAGCATAAGACTTCTGCTCGTTGTTGATCGTTCACCACTCGCAAACAAATAGGCTCTATATCCGTGCATACTCTCCAGAGCCGTATTGTTGTGTCCAAAGAGGAAGAGACTATTAGATCGTTGCTGATGCTCCAATCGAGCGCGGTCACGCCGCCAGAATGACCTTCTAACAAAGCGATGATTTTCGGAGGCGCGCCGATGACTTCGCATATGGACAGCGTACCGTCTAACGATGCGCAACACAATTTGGATCTGTCATTGTTGGCGAATTTCAGCATCGTTACGGCCGTTTTATGCTGATCAAAAATGTGATGGACACCGGCAAACGCGAAATTCTCCGCTGTTGATTTTCGTTGCACAAAGTGATGCTTCAGTCTGCCTTCTGATAAATCTTCACTAATCGTATGACTTCCCACACTATTTTGCTCCTGCTGTCTCTCTCCATAACGCCGTCGTAGTAATTCCGACCGCAATTTCAAATATCGTGTACTGATTTCAGGATCTCTGGAAGGTTTCTCCCGAAGTAGCTGATTTCTTCGACGAATATATAGCATACCTGTAACAGAATATCAAAGGTATTAAATTTAATCAATCATTTCTTAATATATACATGCATGCAAATAAAACATTACATACCCAGACTGGGGAGCTTGTTAGCTCGTAACGTATTATACTTTGCATCAAGTGCAAAGACTTGTTGATGCCAAGTAGTGGCCATTTTTCGCGATGTGCTAACTTTGTTGATACTGACTTGTGTTTCTATCATCGATGTACGTTACGTTTCATGATATATGCTTGATAAAAGAGGATCTTTTTTTTTAGAAACGAATATTTTTATCAACTATAAAATTCATTTTATGCATATAATAAAATTCTTCTTCGTTCCCATTTTCATCTGATTAATAAATATTGCTTATAAATGTTCTCTTCTTCCATAAAAAACGGCATTTTATTTTTAAGCGTGTATATAACTTCTTTGTTTTAATATCGAACATTAGAGAAAGTATTGTGATTTTTCTCAACAGACATCATTACAACATTCGATTAATTATTTCTTCTCAATTTCTTTCAAGTTCTACATCAGGTGGTTATGTCCTCTATCGCTCCAATTCTCCAATATTTACTTGAATACCATAGACATAGTATATCTAGACCAAGTGTTGAGAAATGGGAGCCGAGGTGCACATAGAAAAGGTTATACCACCGACTAGATACTCGTCGGTGGTTTGATGGTTATACTCTGTTTCGTGCACGTAACATGACGAAAGAGAGCGCTACGCTCTGTGCGAGCGAGAGACAACGCAAGGAGCACGAAATAGAGTATGTCCTTTTCTACGTGCATCTTTATCTCCATTCCTTAAATCAGTGCTCGGATTTAGGCTGCGGTCGAGAAGATGCTAGAGATGCTTCGAAGCATTGCATTAACCAATTAGAATAAAGAAATTTTTACTCTTTTTGTCCTGATTGGTCAATCAAACGCTTCGAAGCATTTCTAGCATCTTCCCGATCGCAGCCTTAGTTGCACATTTCGGCCCGATTCCGTGGTTGACGCTTATTGCCCTCCACTCACCGCTCGTACGTTAGCGACAATACTTCTCTATAATTAAAAGTTTTTTTTCAATATTTTATATCAATGAAATATAAAATATTGAAGAAAAACTTTTAGAATTTTGATAATTTTCGTGGTGGATTTAAAAAAATATTGTCTTATTTATTATATTATATATTCTTATATATGAACGCTCCTGAGACAAAGGGTCGCGCTCCTTAGTTACGCGTATCTGGCGACTCTCGCTAACGCACGAGCGGTGAGTGGGGGGCAATAGGCGTGAGCCACGGAATCGAGCCGAAATGTGCAACTAAATCCGAGCATTGCCTTAAATAAAGGCAAACGCTCGGTCTAGATATACTATGTCTATGGACTTTTCATATTTCACATACATACACAACATATGAAATATATAAAAATCATACGCAGTATAGCAAATTTGATAGACAAATCTCGCGCATGCGTAATAACATTAGCGCTGGCAAACACCAAAACTTGCGGCAAAGGAATAAAAATATTAAATATATATATGTAATATTAAAATACATATATCCCAGACAGCACAAGGATGTTCTTAGGACGTCCAAAAGGCATCCAGGACATACATGTAGGATATCCTCAGGATATCCCATTGTGATCCTCAGATCTCCTCTGGATGTTCTGAGGAAGAGTAAATGATAGCCGTATATTAACCCCTGGAGAATCCAGGGAGATCCTGTGGTACATCCTAAGGATTTTTATAGGATATATTAGGGATATTTTTCGTATGTTTCAAGGAGCAAATTTTAAAATTTAAATATAAATTAAAATTATGTTTTGTTATTTACTGCCAATATTAAAAATCTAATATTAAAAATAGTTCACCGTTCTTTAATATTTGAGGCTTTCGTGCTATACATGAATATTTTAGGTTTGGCTGCCGGGTTTGAGTAGTGTAATATTTTCTAAACAATCCAATATCTGAATTCCCTATGTTGGGATTGCATCAAAAATTGAACTGATAGAAAATAATTACATTTGTAATTTCCTGTCAGTTGCTCTTTGCAAGCTTTATATAATTCTCATGACCAAATCTCAAATACGAGTTCGCGTGTCGCATAGCGGTAAACAAACGAAGTAGCGGTTGAATACTATTGTTTGTAAAGTTTTTGGAATGTTGCGAACAGTAACATTTCTCATGAAATATTAAATAAATAATAATTTTGGATATATGAAAATGTGCGCATCAAATTCAATTATTAATATTAAACGAAATTAACGTTAACAATTAATTGCACATATATATGTCCTCTGGAAATCCAAAAGACATCCAATATAATAGACAGGGCAGATATATCCTACAGACATCCAGGAATTATCCAGTGGACATTTATAGGACATTAATACTTATTATAATACTTAAGATTTCTAAATCATATTAAATAGCCGACACAACTAAAAATAATTATGTATGCATATTAAATTTTTATAAATATATTTATAATAATATCTTAAAACATCCTACAAATGTCCTAAACCGTCCTGGACATATTCAGGATGATCCTGAGGATGTTTTGTGCTGTCTGGGATATTTAATATATATTTAAGCAGAGTTGCGATAGTTACTTTATAAAAGTAACTCGTTACCGTTACCGTTCTTTTTTCTAAAAAGTAACTCGTTACCGTTACTCGTAACCAATTTTAAAAAGTAACTCGTTACCGTTACCATTACTCAAAAGATAACGAGTCGTTACAATTTCCGTTAGTTTTTTTATGTATAACACTAATTTTACATACAATTTTTTTAAATACAAGATCAAATTAAATACTAAAAATTTTTGAACATTGTCTTACAAAGACACAAGATACCAAAATGGGCTTCCAGTAGTTTTCACCCAGACAGCACAAAACATCCTCAGGATCATCCTGAATATGTCCAGGACGGTTCAGGACATTTGTAGGATATTTTAAGATATTATTATAAATATATTTATAAAAATTTAATATGCATACATAATTATTTTTAGTTGTGTCGGCTATTTAATATAATTTAGAAATCTTAAGTATTATAATAAGTATTAATGTCCTATAAATGTCCAGTGGATATATTTGCCCTGTCTATTATATTGGATGTCTTTTGGATTTCCTTGAGGACATATACATGTACAATTAATTGTTAACGTTAATTTCGTTTAATATTAATAATTGAATTGATGCGCACATTTTCAGATATCCAAAATTATTATTTATTTAATATTTCATGAGAAATGTTACTGTTCGCAACATTCTAAAAACTTTACAAACAATAGTATTTAACCGCTAGTTCGTTTGTTTACCGCTATGCGACACGCGAACTCGTATTTGA
Organism: Polyergus mexicanus; assembly: GCF_030449975.1. Lineage (NCBI taxonomy): Eukaryota > Metazoa > Arthropoda > Insecta > Hymenoptera > Formicidae > Polyergus > Polyergus mexicanus. The sequence continues at coordinate 3,906,583 of NW_027223338.1, read as the reverse complement.
GATTTGGTCATGAGAATTATATAAAGCTTGCAAAGAGCAACTGACAGGAAATTACAAATGTAATTATTTTCTATCAGTTCAATTTCTGATGCAATCCCAACATAGGGAATTCAGATATTGGATTGTTTAGAAAATATTACACAACTCAAACCCGGGAGCCAAACCTAAAATATTCATGTACAGCACGAAAGCCTCAAATATTAAAGAACGGTGAACTATTTTTAATATTAGATTTTTAATATTGGCAGTAAATAACAAAACATAATTTTAATTTATATTTAAATTTTAAAATTTGCTCCTTGAAACATACGAAAAATATCCCTAACATATCCTATAAAAATCCTTTGGATGTTCCACAGGATCTCCCTGGATTCTCCAGAGGTTAATATATGGCTATCATTTACTCTTCCTCAGGACATCCAGAGGAGATCTGAGGATTACAATGGGATATCCTGAGGATATTCTATATGTATGTCCTGGATGCCCTTTGGACGTTCTAAGGACATCCTTGCGCTGTCTGGGCATGTAATGCTGCGTTCCAACATTCTTATCAATATATTCTTTTGTATGAAAATTATATCAAATAAATTCGAAAAAAATAACGATAAAAGTAACTGTTAAATTTGTTACTAAAAAATTACCAAAAAATGTAACGAAGTTACATTTTCCGTTATTATAAATAAAATTTGTAACGCCGTTACCGTTACAGTTACCGAAAAAAGTAACTATAACGGTAACGGCGTTACAAATAACGCGTTACTTCCCAACCCTGTATTTAAGTTAATATATGTTTCATATTGTTAGCATAAATCATAAAAAAATATTTATAATTTATATGGGCTCCAACGAAAGAATGATTTGCATAGCAAATTGATGACATATAGCGAAAGTCTTGTTCAAAATTTGTCTCTCTGTTTATGCGAGATATAATTAATGCACAGTCGATTCGGGCAAAATATATTATTTAATCAAAATAAATAAACAGCTATTTTGAGCACTACGCGACCTTTAATGCTTTACAAAAGGATCTTGTAATCGTGTGTTGGAAAAGAAATTGAATTTGGAAGAATCTTGGGAATAGTTGTTTGAATGCAGGATCGAAAAATACAAGTTTGCACCACGGGTATGTAAATCACCAGACTTCTTTAATACATTTATTCTTATATATCCATATTTATACACAGTAGTAGCTATTATTATTATTATTATTATTATTATTATTATTAATTATATAATAGCGATAGTGGCGTAATGCATTTTGCATCCGCATTCAATCGGTTAATATTTGACAAAAATACAAAAATTATTAATGTATAATAATTATATATCAGAACAAACGTGCTTACTCTGAATCTCATCTTTCCTTTTTTTTCTTTAACTTCTTTGCCTCATATTTTGCATCTTTTCTCTCTTCCTTTACTTTCCATTATACATTACACTTAATATACTGTTTTTTTCTTTTTTTTTCTATTATTCTAGATTGATTCGAGTATACACGAAAAGTGCGATTCGACTAAAACATACACTAAGACAAAACGAAAACGTTACTTGTGATTCTCCTTCAACTTGGTTTCATCAACTCGTTTTTTTATTGTGACACCCGGCTATGTTCGAACGCGTATATTAAAATCAGTTATTAGTAGTTCACATGATCGCGAAGACAATGTAGTCCAATATTTTTTCTTTTTTTTTCGAGAGTTAACTAGTATACAGATTTATACTTTTTCTTCTCCGAAAAAAACAAGGAAGCTAAACTACATTTGGTCTTCAAAGTTCTTCAAAACGCATCCTATATACTCATACCGTATTTATACGAGTTTATATGTGTGTATGTGTGTGTGTGTGTGTGTGTATTTATATATTTATATATTTATATATATGCAGTCGCTATAACGAGAGTTTACTTACAACTATTTACTTCTCGCTTACATTAGCGGTATCTCGTAAAACTTTGACGACCGTCTCACAATCAACCGGTCCATTCGTGCTAGAAGAAACATTATTACTCCTCACGTTTATATTGTACACGCGCAAAACGTAACAATTCTCTCTCACAGCACCTTCGTGAAAACGCTTCACGTACATTTTTCCTTTCGTTCGTGCATTACACATGACTCTTGCTCTTTTACTTTTCTCTCTTCTTTTTTTTCACGCAGAAATATCTGCGATCATTCATTATTCACAATGCAAAAATGTAAAGTATGTCTTCAAAATATGTGTATGTGTATTCCGTTGGTCAATGTATTATATTTTGTTCCGATTAATATGTATACAGGATATTTCCACAATAACTGCACAATACTTTAATAGAGTATTCCGGAAGTAAAATAAAGTCGAAAATAATATCGAAAGTCACAATAGTTTTTGAATTAGCAAACAAAATGGGTTATATGATATTGCATAGATGATTACACTTATTATCAATTGGTTATCCATAATCATCAGAACTGATATTGATTATGCACAGCTAAGTCGGTTTCATCACTTCTCACGTATGAGTACTATGTATACTATGATAAACAGTTAATATATATTGACGAATTGATTAATAAATTTCTAATAATTTTTAATATTGGATTTAACACAATCTTTTTTATATAATTAATTTTTTAAAAATTATTTTTTTTTAAATATTGAATAATTTATATAATGCAGGTAACAGTTAAAATTTAATTTAATTAGTCAAATTTTAATAATTTATCAGTATTAATTATCATAACACATGAACTATCCATACATAAGAAAAACAACAGAACTAAATAAAATTATGCAAAAATCAATATCACACACTATAAATATCCATAACAAACTGTCACAGATGAATGTTATTCTATCATAATATCATACAATCAACTTTGACCACTTATAATTCGAAAATAATTGCGACATTTTCGTAGAAAGATTTTCAATACTATTTTACTTTCAAAATACGTTATTAAAGTATTGTACACTGATTGTAAGATATACCTTGTATAGTTACACAGTTTTCTAATTAATATGAATAATGCAATATTAACGAATGTGTATACCAGACGGAATCGATTCCTTTCTTTTTATTATTATAATCTCTATTATTATAAATGAAAAAGATACAAATGTCGCTATTACTTGCCGTTACTGCACAATCATTATTTTATTCTCATTTGTCTCAATAATTTTTATATCGTGTCTTTATCTTGATCATCCTTGTCGACTTCTCCGACAAAGATTTGTATAACTCATATCTATCATGTATTAGAATATACGATTCTGTTTATTGTTGTAATAGAAATCATTACATCATTTCTCTGCACACACCATGCTTTGAGCGAATGCCTATTTTTCGAGTAAACTGTAAAAAAGCTGCAACACATTTAATTTAATAACGTCATTAATATTTTTCCAAAAGCTTTGTGTATAATAAAGATTAAGATTCGTTAATCTAATGGAGTCTTAATCGTTTTGAAACAAGTTTTATCCATTTTCTTTTTAATATATTTGAAAATGCACTAATATGCCAAATGATGATCCGTAACATCTTTAAATGTCTTTTCAACAAACTTCAAGATAATAATCTTATAAAAAAAACTATAAAGCCTTCAAATATATAATTTTTATAAACTAAATTATTTAATCATTAATTGTGGCATCCAATTGCCAATATAAATTAGTAAACAAATGAAAAACAAAAAATACAATTCATTAATTTGAGAAATATGATATTCTCGTAAATCATAATTCGAGATTTTGATAATAAAACATAAATCTCAATTGTTGTCAATTTTACGAAAAATAAGAAGAGGTTTGTATCGCTTTACGAGAATCTAGTCAAATGTGCGAATACAGAGAGAAATAAAAGTAATATGCAGATACAAAAATAAAAAAAGAGCAGAAGTATTTAGTTACTATGTTTCATATTGTGGCACACTCGATTTTTTGTAATGATACTGAAAAATAATGTGAATTACATATATGATTCTCTATTGGAAATCAAGATTATATAATTTCAATATAATACATATATGACACACATGTAAAATGCATATATGTTTTTTTAAATCAGGAATAATAGAAATCAATTCCAGTCAAAAAGCTGTGTTCAAATCAAATGTATGCAAGTGCAACAGTTACAATTCTCATCCAAGATTGTTGTGAATATACCGAAAATAAGAACGCTATAAATTTGTATATAAAAATTTCCGTTTTCACACTTATATCTTTATTCTCGTATTTTTAAGCGACACGCTATCACAAGGATGCGTTTTTTTCCATATTAATTAAATCAAGATACTTATATCATACTTGAGAGAAAAAGAAAAGAGAATATAAAGATACACTATGTATCACCTTTTTTAGCAGTCGATATAATATATTCGAAATTGCACTGTAATATACAGACAGGAGATCTAATGCAAACTCAACGGATGTTACCGCTCTCTTTTTCGGTGTATCATACGACAAAATCACGATACTAGTTTCATCGCGTTGTGCGACGTGCCCGAAATTTATCAAATTTTACGACATGGTTATGTCATAGGATTTATCATGATTGCGCGATGTAAACGATGATTAGTCTCCCATAATCATCGTGTTATAAACGCTACAATTTCATTTGGCACGAGTGCAATTCGCCATTGGAAAGAATATGCAAATTATTATATTAAATTTGCATGTATCATTGCGTAAAATGTAATTATTTTATTGTAGTATCGTACTTTTACTCTGATATCTCCGTATTGAACAAGTTTACGAGAATGTGCTGAATTGAAGAAATAAAAATCACAATTGATTATTTCATTATCGCTACAAACCATTGAAGGAAGCATCCGGTTAATAATTGCATATACCTTTCAATTTTCAAAAATATTCACTCTTTATTCCATTCTCATTGACGTCGCCAATTGTTGAAAATAACAAAGAAAAACAATAGTATCTTTTCAAAGTCAAAATATCTTTCTTTCTGATGTAAACACGTGTCAATGCGGAATGAAGAGTCAAAGTCTCGTACCATCTGTATTTCACACAATCGTGGCAAACGCCTTAATTTTTCCATTAATAAGGTGTTATAGTTCGCCATGCGTGTATGTCAAGTCCGAAGCTTTATTTTAATTGCTGCCAGTCCAATAACTCGGACTGTATCCAGGCTTTGCTTGAGCTTTATTTTGCGAACTTGTGTTGGATCTCTGGCCCGTGCTATTGCCACCGTCCTGGTGAAGCGGTTGATGCAGCTGATGCGGTATAGTCGGGATGAACAAGTGCGGCGTGCCGTAACCACCGGGCAAGCCAGCGTTTTGGCTACCCGTAAGACCGAACGGTGGCGGTGTGGCCGAGTGGAAAGCCTGCTTTTCGTAAGACTAAAAAGAGAAAACCAATTGATCAATCATCGCATGATATATAAAGGACAGGATTTCCAATGACAATTATATTCGTACGAGATTACTCACGTTTACTTTTCCGAGAGCCACGTGACTCTTAGCGTACATCGTGGCGCTGATATCCGTCGCGGAAGAGCCAGCGGTATTAGTATTTCCCGTGGAAGTGCCAGTTTTACCGGTCTGAGTGCCGGTATAACTGCTGCCAGTGCCTTTGTATTCTCCGGAAGGACCGGCGGAAGCTAACGCATCGTAGCTCGCGCCGGCACCATAACCGGATCCGTAACTACCTGGCTTGGCACTGTACGCGCCGCTATTTGTACCAGCATTTCCGGCCGTCGCTATTTGCTATACGACGTAATAAATCGACTTGATATTAGTATTAAATATTAGTACCTCCCAGCTTATATATTAGCTTAGATATTAATATCAGATATTATTAAATTTAGTACTATTAGTATTATTTTTTAGCAACTCTTTTAATATTACTGGAATTATTTTTAATATTATTAGAATAATCAACTAGTTATATCAATATTAATATTATTTTAATCACTCCGAATCAATCGTAAAATTGATGCAATTCAAATGTATGTAACTTTGCGAAAAATGATCACAGAACAATATTAGAAGTATTTTAAAGCTTTAAGTCTCAGTTTTCGAACGCTGTTAAGTTTTTTCTCGACAATGATTTTTGTATAGATGACATTATTTCCAAATCAACCACGAAAGAAAAATTTTAACTTTGAGATCATGCACGCCAAAGAGGAAATTTTTTTGCGTTTTGAAATAATGTATGCTCTAATTTTATTGAAAAGTGTATAATACCAATAAAATTGATACCTAATATTAATGTTTAATCTATAATATTTTACTAATGTTTTACTTACCGGATAAATAGCGGGGGTTCCATACTGAAAACCTCCCGGCATAATTCCGCTGCTATAAGTAAACGCATACGCATATCCTGGAGGAAGAGTGGGATTCATCATCGGTTGTTGCGTGGCAGTCTGCAAATTTCCATAAAAATTTTGCACAGTTTTCATAATATATCGTATGTTTTCGCAATTTCATTTTAAGAATAATCGACGACTCACCTGTTGCGACATAGTAGAAGGTACCGGGGATGCGTTACTGTCGTTTCTGGCGAACCTGGCGTCACTAATACTGGTATAGGCTCCCTGCACTCCTTGCACACCTTGAACGCCTTGCACGCCGGAGAGCGCGTCACCTCTACCACCACCGAGACTCGTTGCCGGACCGGTTGTCTGATAGCCCAGGGCCGCGTCATAGTAACCAGTAGTTGGCTGCACGTTAGTCAGGGAAACCAAACACAAAACTACATGCATACACTGTGTACTCCAAATACAAGAAGGCTAACTAAGGTCTATAATTTCTACGCGTACTTAGGGACAAATAACATGCGGTTGGTTGGATATATATATATATATATATATATATATATATATATATATATATATATATATATTGCGAATAAGTATAACTTAAACATCTCTACTTTATATATATATATATAGATAATTATACTTATTCGCGATTGAAACTATCACTCGCGATATATGAAACTGTAAATCGCATGTGTGTGTGTGTGTGTGTGTATGTGTGTGCGCGCGCATATATATGTCTATACAAATAAACTTGATATCATCATTTTACTCTTTCCATATTTGTATAGTTTGAAAAATATCTTAATAAAATGATAAGAAAGAAGGAGAGGAAGAGAGAACTACAAAGTGTAATACAATTTTTATCGATCACTTTTACTTATCACCACGCAAGAATATGCGTACTTTCATACAATTTCAGACACATGACATTACTCATACACATCAGCCTACAATGAACTCAAGACAAGAAAGTAAGAGAAATATAAGCCAAGATAGATCGGAGATCGAAACAATCATCTCAATATGGCCAATATCTGAATGTTAAATGCAAAAGTCCTACAGTTCCAAAAATATTTCTTCCATCTCCTTTTACCATCGATAAAATATGTTTGCATGGAATAGCGTATCGAAAACCCGATCTGTCTTTAGTATAATCGTTCATTTCATAACGACTACAAACTTACTACAAAGAAAAACAGGTTTACGTTGTCGTTGTGAAGGCATCCATTCGAGATTGAAAAAATTTTGGTGAAAATATCGGAATTACGAGCAGCTACCAAGCAATAAAGAAACGATTACTTTGAGAAAATTTTCGTACTAAATAATAATATAACATAAGACGGAGTAAGCGCGCTTCTCGGAAAGTACATATTCATAATTTTTTTTTTCTTAGATATAACGTTAAAAATCGCATTTACGTGAGATCGATCAATGACCAATTGACCAATAAATTATTTTGTTTCAATGTACGTTTCTCCAAAGAAGCTAGTTACTCACGAACAATGCATTTGTACTAAAATAAATCATAAAGAAATGAATGGATTGATTGTTCGAGAAGCGACTGACCATATGAGGTAACCGTTGCTGCACCAACTGCAGGTCTTCATAGCTGTACACAGGTTGCTGAAAAGCTGCATACGCCGGTACACCCGCCTGGCCCATGATGTACTGGTGACTCAACATCGGGGTCATACTTCCGGCCGCGCCGCCGCCCGTCATATTACCGCTGTTGCCCGTCACTATTCCGCTCGACGTGCTTTTCGGTACAGCTGATTGAGAATACACGTTCGTTAATTGAATTACCAAAGAGATTTCAATTGTGATTTTTTCGATTGTTTACTAACCATTAGAATTCGTTACTTTGGTCTGCGAACTGTTGACGGAGGCTGAAGTGAGACCCAACGTCGGTGCGCTAGTCGTCGCGAGAGAACTGTTCGATGTTGTCACACTGTTATCGTATTGCGAATCCTTTGTCGCGGTGCTGTTTAGTTTGTGATTCGCGTGGGACGTCGCTTGCGGTTGGCTAGCATAACTACCGTACGGACTCGCGTAAACCTACCAAGAATTAATTCAACATTTATACGTAAATTTGTGTTGTAATTTGAAAAAAGTACTAAGATATAACAGGCAGTTGTACTTACAGATTGCGCGGCGCTCTGATAAGCACCGGAACTCTGCGTTATCGGCGATGTAAACGTTGTAACAGAAGATTGATAAGCTGGTTGATAAGCCTGATATCCAGCGTTACTGTTTGATACTGTGTTGGTAGCTACGCTTTGCGCATATTGCGACGTTGTTGCCGCTACGTATCCGCTCGTGGGTTGGTAGACCTGCCAAGGGAAATGAACAGTTTTAAAAAGTATTTGTACAATCAAATCGCCAGAATTCGAGATCAGATAATTATTACCTGGCTACTAGTGGTGGGTTGATTGTAACCGGAAGTTACGGATGCTGATGCGGAAGGAGACGCTTGATTGAAAGTCGATGCGTTAGATTGCGGGAACGACGTCGAGTTGTAACTCGCCTGCGAAACAGTAGCTGTCGCGGAATAACTATTTGTACTAGCGGCTGACGCATTTTGGAAGGTGGACTGCGAGGACTGGTTATTCGAGTACGCGTTGTAAGTACTCGGCGTAGCGCTCGACGGCTGGAACGACGATTTCTGCGACGATTGATAGGTCGTCGTACTGCCATACGTCGCCGCATTTCCAGGCGAGACTTGCGACGTAAAGTCCTGTTTAGTTATGTCCAAGCTTTGGCCAGTGCTACTACCACGAGTGAAACTTTGAGAACTAATCGAATGCTCGCTCGATACTGGCAGATTGTCGGTACTCGATAACTGAAAATTCCATATATTTGTAAATTACACTGGTCGACAAAATAAGAACTTTTTTTTGCCTTAAGTTCTACCAAGTCATTTCTGGTAGTTTTGTAGCGCTGATTACGAATCTGGCTGTAAAAATGGCGTATCACGTTAAGTTTTTGAGAAAACCTCAGTCAAATTTGCCAAAATAGACGTTTTTGATACTTTGACGAGAGTTATATCTTTCAATGGAGATGTGCTACAGACAGCAGGAACAGGTCAAAATAAAGCTCAAGACCTAGACTTTATGATAAAAATGCCAGAAGTCCCAGGCAGGAAAGGCTTCCCTGAAGAAGAAGAAGAAGAAGAAGAAGAAAAGAAAGAAGAAAGAAAAAAAGGTTGAGACATAAGAAACACATATGCAGTGTCCCCCAGTCATACGTCTCCAATTGTCCATTACTAAAATTTTTTAAAATCATTCTAATTATGAAAGTCGGTATGTATACATTTGCCTAATCACTCATCACGAGTTAAAATTTTTAAATTAGAAATGGAAGAGCCAGAATGGCGGATCAAATTTTTGAAAAATCATTCATATCATGAGTATGTGTAGATTTTTGTGGTCGCTATTAGTTAAAAACAAAATTAGAGTAGTTTTTTGTTACTAAAAAAAATTTAGTAACGGACAATTAAAGATGTATAAGTGGAAAACATTGCAATAGATATTTCTTATATTTCGACCACTTTTTTCAGGAAAATCTTTCATGCCTGGGATTTCTGGCATTTTTATCATAAAATACGAGTCTTGAGCTTTATTTTGAGCTGTCGCGGTCGTCTGTAGCACGTCCCCATCGCAAGATACAATTTAAAGTATAAAAAACGCTTATTTTAGCAACTTTGACTGAAGTTTTTTGAAAATCTTGACGTGATACGCCATTTTTACAGCCAGATTCGTAATCAGCGCTAAAAAATCTATCAAAACTGACTTGATAGAACTTAAGGCAAATTTGGTGTTAAAAAGTGTTATCGAAAGTTGTCATATGTACATATACTTGTAAATAGTAATCCGAGAACTGACTTGACAAGAGTGAAACCTACCATCTGAGAGCTGGCATTGAACGGTGCAGTGGAAGTCTGGGTCGTTTCAATATCGAGCGAATTACTCGTATTGGCAGTGTTTACGGTATTCGCACCGGAAGTCATGTCCACGCCGGGAATTGTACTATTTGTAGAATTATATTTCTCGTTTGCCGAACCGTCAATAGAGCTCGAATCGCTACCGAATTCAAGCGCACCGAATTGTACATCGAGAAATCCAATTCCACTATTCACCGCGTCACCTGGCATTTCTACAGCGCTCGATGGTATCTTTGATGGTGGAGGAACTCTTGGACGTTGTTTCGTTTGTCTTTGGGGCTATAAATGTAAGCGTATATATATCAATCAATCATTTAAGGCATATAATATAAATCATCTAAGGTTTTGTGATAAAATGTTAAGCGTGAAAAAATTAATTTTATACATATTGCGAAAATTCATTAAACAGTAGAACCTCTATAATTTTTTGTTCTCTTCGTACTTTCACGGACATTACAGTTTATATGTTTCTTTTATAGTATGCCGATTATAAAAGAAACAAATAATGTGCAGCTGCATATAATTTCTTATGTTGGAATGTAATGCAAATAAAGCCCCTTCATAAATGAAAGTTAGCTACTCTTTAATTTTTCATTTCTAGGAATTTTCCGCTCTTTTAGACTTTCCAAACCATTAAAAATTATCGAAGTTCTATTGTATATTACAATACCTGACTAGACATAGATGATGAAAACGACGTTTGTCCAGCCGCTTTTAAATTTTCGCTTGTCTGTTGAGTAAGTTGCGTCAAATATTGTGTTTGCGCTGCTGTTAGTACACCACTGCTAATAGCACTGGGTTGTTGCGACAATTGCATTGTTGGTAAACCTAATACAGCTTGCTGCTGCTGTTGCGGTTGCTGTTGAGATTGTTGCTGTATCAAACTCTGCTGCTGCAACGCGGATATTTCCGACAATTTTGGTAATTCCTAATGCATTGAAAAGTATCATTAGAATATGAAATAAATAGATATACAGTGTGACACACAATCACTATACAATATTCTCTTCTTTTGAAGGTAAAAACGTTCAAGCACGGTCATTCTGCACTAAAAATGTGCAGTAAAAATTAATATCAGATGATTATAACTTACTTACTAAAACTAATAATAGACTGTGATAAGTATAGTTACAGATCTGAACCAATGAGTTTCATGTAAACTTTGATCTTTTGTAGTTCAAAATTTGATGGAATAATTTTATAAAATATTGTATGGTTGTGAGACAATCTTATTTCTAAATATGTTGTAAAATCTTACTTCTTGCTGGAGCAATGATAGATTAACGCCTTGGCCCGATTGCGTTGGTGGTATTTCCTGAGGCTTTGGTTCTTCTAAAGCAGGAGGAGGTTCAAGGATATTCGCACTCGGTGTAAAAACCTTAGTATCTGCCAAAGATCCTGTATATTCCTCGTTGTCCCAGTCTTCTGTAGAATCCAAGTTATTCCAAGCATCTATATACAGATTATTTACGTTAATATATATATATATGTAATTTCTATTTATATCATTGCTGAGTCCATTATAGATCTATTTAGATGTCATCAAATAATATCTTAAATTTATAATATATTTTCTAATTTTGTAATGATTCTGCTAATGGTGTCCTTCTTGATAAATTTTTATTTTTCTGATTTAATCTTCTGTACTTGTGATAAATCTATAGGAGGATCTCTAGCAGAATCAATTCCATAATTTTTTATTGCTGATACATAAATATCATATTATTTTTTTTGTATCCTATATGATTTTTTATTATTTATTTATTTACTGAAGAAGATTGAAACTGATGCATGTATTTATATGTTAATTTCATTACACGACAATTAAATGTACTGAAACTGTATTTGCTTTGTTCTAAGCCCATATTAAGTTTATAAATTTATTTTTAATTACACACACACACACACACGCGCGCGCGCATATATATATATAATCGTTTAACATATAGTTATAATTAGCGTGCGAGACAATTTTGATCAATGGTGATTAAGACTCACCCATTTTTGGTTCCTGAATACTCTGCTGCTGCTCCTCACCTGTCCAGGTGTCAATCGGTCGATTAAAACTATGAGCGGCCGAGCCAGACGCCGGGTCGTTGCGGTTCGCAAATGTCCTTGGACCAAGACCTCTACCGCCGCCACGACCTCCACGACCTGATCTTCCAGGTCCACCCCTGCCTCTTCTGCTATAGCTGCCGTCGCGAACACCGTCCTCCATGTTCCTCTCATTCTCCTTGTTTTCTCGCCCGCGCCCTATATTTCCCAATAAAATATTTTACAAAAATTATTATTTGTAAAATAACAGCGTAAAAATTTCTCCGTACTGCTGTTAACTTAAAATCTCACTATAAACATCTAAGAAAGAAGATAGCATACATGCATGTGTGTTTTATTCCTAAATAATTAAATAATAATAGAATCAAAAGAGAAATCAACCAACATCCACGATTGTCGTGATTAGCACGACCTCGCATACGTGGAGCACCGCCACCCCGTTGATTACGTCGTTCCTCCCAATCACCACTGTCGTCCTGACCACCCGACTGATCCGCATTCTGTTTTGAACCGCTAGGCTGGCGCGGCTTCTTCTTTTTAACTTCCCATTCTGTTTTCACTCCTTCCAGAAGATCGTTAACAGCACGATCCAAATCTCCGTCGCTATCATGCAAAGCCATGATCACTTCGTCTTCCGAACGTCGAGTCATATCCATGACCTGCTTGATACGTTCCTTCAAGACAGGATCTTCACCTCCCGCCATTCTGGTGTCAATGATTTGTGCGTGCCGGATCTGATTAGTGTTTTGCTATATAACAATCATTAGAAATATAATTTTCCTTAAAATATTAATTTGATAATTTTATGAATGTTATAATACATATTCAATCCATCCTCTTAATATCTTATCTAACAGTCATTTAATCAAATAGATAAAACCAAATAAATAAAATATTTTATTACAAAGCAGAAAGTTATTTTTTTATCAAAGGTATCAATCAGGTATCTACAGTGCATAGCTCAGACATTTCTTATCAGAAACTATTATAAATTCTAATCGTTAAACATGTATATATATTTTTATAGACATTAGATAACGCAAGGTAGATGAAAGAGTTTGTACCAACCTGAGCCTTGTCATGTTTTGTCAAATCTGATTTAGCTTGATGATGATCTGATTTGCTATGTTGTGATTTGTTTTTATTGGCGCCTCTTCCACCAGAGGACACCATAGATTTGTTGTTTGAACTCATTGCCAACTGAAACCTCACGCACTCACGGTATCACACTATGTACACTCTCTATTTACAGTCTGAAACAGAATATGTTTGCTATTACATACCTACAATCTATATTCTTGAAAATTAATTATTAGATTTCTGATAATGCAAAAGTTATATATATTGTTTCTATAAGCATTGTAACAAGAAAAATTGCGGCCAAGTGATATATTAATTAGAATCTGAATATATAGCAAGCATCTTGTCCTGTACAAAACAAACTAGAACTTTTGAAATATAAATGATATTGTAAACCAATTGAATGGTATTTGCAAATATTCTACAAATATCTTTCTAAAACTCCTAACAATATTAGTTATTTATTTTTACATTCGTTTTAATAGTATTTTACAATTTGAATTAATTTCGTTTTCATATAAGTTATATACATATATATTTATATATATATATATATATATATATATATATATATATATATATATATAATATATATTTTACTAAAAATGGATTTCTTTTTAAGAGCTTGTAAAATGTATATTGTGAGATAAAGAGTTGTCATGAAAAATACTTTATTACTGATACTAGATGCGAGGTAAATTAGTGAAAATCTGAACATCTGTGTATTAAATAAAAAAAATATTGCTATTAATATTGCTATCAAAAATTTTCCGATTTATAATTATGTATAAAATGGATCCTTTTGTGCCCATAGATAAATAGAAAAATACACACGGAGGCTCATGAGAAACTAAGGCACTACTAAAGGTTAGGATCATTTAATAACGATAAACGGAAGATATAAAAAACCCATTTAGGGAAAGAATGACGAAAGTTAAATGGAATGTATTATTATCGCCACGACGATTTACTGCGATAGAGAACGACTCCGCCTCGCTTTCTTTTGTCGATACGTGGAAGGATGCGCAAATATAGGTTTCCACGAAGTGTTTCGTAAGTCCCCCCAGGACAATCGTATCGAGGGATTCACGCGGGAAACCCGCGTCCGTCGATCTTCGAGAGGAATTTCCGCAAGAAAATTTCAACGTGGGATCTGATCGTAGCAAAAGAGAGAGAAAGAAAAAAAAGGAACACTTTGTCGGGCGCGTCATCGGCCGCTCGCACGCCGTTTATCGCACGGATACGAGAAGGTCCGAATGTGCGAAGAGAAGAGAAGACAAGAGCGAGTAGACAAGAGAGAAACCAGGCTCTCTCGCGCTCGAATTCTTGACGCGAGCGTGAGCGCGCGCGCGATTTCCTTGAGCGAGAAGACTTTTTCACAGGGCCATGTGCACGGTAGACGCCATTTCTGGTTGGCGAGAGGAAGGCTTGTCAACCATCGTCGCGACGGTGCATCGATGGATTCCCGAAACGGGGGTCTCGGAATGGCCGAGCCGAGAAAGAACGATCGCTTTGCTTGGGTAAACTCACACGGTTATTACTCGTGGACGTGGTGTGCGCGTACTTCGCTCGGTGGGCGCGACGGGGTGCAGAAGCGTTTACGGGACTCACGGCACCTCGGCGCTTGGGGCCGTGGCGCGCGTAAAACTACGAGAAAAAACAATGAATTCGCCTCGTACCTGCGTTAGTGCGCTCAAAACGCAGCTCGGTCACGTGACCGCGGATTCCCCCCTTCCCTGATGCACCAGGCACCTAACCAGCGCCTAAACAGCGCACCGCTTCCTCGCTCTTTATCGGAGGCTCTATATGCGCAACCTAATGTTCACCAGGCCTGGTAACCTGAAGCGAACTGAACGCGCCACGTTTCACGTTTCACTGCCTGCCCTGTCGCGGGTCGCGGGCAACGTCCGGAAATGCCCCGGAAGTTGCATAGAAATATCCATAGACATAGTATATCTAGACCGAGTGTTGACGAGTGGGAGCCGAGGTGCACGTAGAAAAGGACATACTCTGTTTCGTGCTCCTTGCGTTCTCTCTCGCTTGCACGTAGCATGACGAAAGAGAGCGCTGTGCTCTGTACGAGCGAGAAAGAACGTAAGGGGCACGAAACAGAATGTCCTTTTCTACGTGCATCTTTACCCCCACTCCTTAAATAACGGCAAACGGTTAGTCTAGATATACTATGTCTATGGAAATACTATAGAAATATCATAGAAATTGAATCTATATAGGTTGTGTTCCAAAATTCAGTACTAAAATTATTATTAAGTTTACGTTACGTATATTATATAGATTTCCAGTACTCTCTTCCTGGCAGAAAATTTTGGAACACAGTCATAATTACATACATAGTAAAATTCTTTGATTATATATATATAAAGGTATGGAGTTGTTGTACTCTTTTTCTTTCTTTTACGTCCGTTGTCTAAAATAAAAATGACATATTGATTAATAATTGAAAGTATAAGGTGTTTACACTTAGTAATCAGATTTGCAGTTCCGTAAAGTTAGCCGGATCACTTTAACTTTTTAATAATTAAAATTATCTAATCGTTTGGTGGTCGTTTGGTAATGATTGGTAGCCTAATTAAAACGTTTGGTGATCAATCGTTTTTTTTAAATTAAATAATTAAAATATTGGTGTAAAATTAGCCGGATATTTTTAATTTTTAGTCTAATCGATTAAATCAGGGCTTAATGCAGAATCGTTAGATGGTCATAAATCCTTTATTTACAACGTTTGGTGGTCCATAATGTATCCAAAAAGTAAAAAGAACTATTTGTAGTTAGGTAGTAGGGATGGCTAACTGGAAGCTGTAAAGTTAGCTGAATAAATATATTATTTACCAACCAATTTTGTTCAAATTGGTCTTAATTGAAAGACAATCGCTTGGTGGTGATTGGTAGTTTAATTACAATGTTTGGTAGTTAATTATTAGGCTACTACGATTATAAAACCATATGCGCTAATCTTGCGCCTGCGCGTGCCTTCGTCGTGTAATAGCTCTCGCAGCCAGCGCGATGACGCGACGCGCGATATCCAATGAGAGCTTTATTTTTTCCGAAAAACAGAGTTCTCATTGGATATCGCGCTGGCTGCGAGAGCCATTACACAACGAAAGCACGCGCAGGCGCAAGATTAGCGCATATGGTTTTATAATCGTAGTAGCCTAATAATTAACTACCAAACATTGTAATTAAACTACCAATCACCACCAAGCGATTGTCTTTCAATTAAGACCAATTTGAACAAAATTGGTTGGTAAATATTATATTTATTCAGCTAACTTTACAGCTTCCAGTTAGCCATCCCTACTACCTAACTACAAATAGTTTTTTTTACTTTTTGGATACATTATGGACCACCAAACGTTTTAAATAAAGGATTTATGACCATCTAACGATTCTGCATCGAATAAGCCCTGATTTAATCGATTAGACTAAAAATTAAAAATATCCGGCTAATTTTACACCAATATTTTAATTATTTAATTTAAAAAAAACGATTGACCACCAAACGTTTTAATTAGGCTACCAATCATCACTAAACGACCACCAAACGATTAGCGATTAGATAATTTTAATTATTAAAAAGTTAAAGTGATCCGACTAACTTTACAAAGCTCGGATTTGCAATCGGATTAATCGCAGTCATATCAACCGACTAGGAAAAAAGTTCTCTAGACTAATTGGATTTGTAAATGTGTCCATGGAGCGATCGGATTAGCTCATTAATAAGGGACTTTAGAAAAGCATGAAAATTTCACTCGTATCCCACAATTTTAAGAAGAAATAGAAAAGTAGGTATGTATATGTACTTTTTGTTATTCTCATATAATAATTAACTTTTATGCGCCTTGAAATGTATATTGAGCCTATCGCTCAATTAGTTTAGCTAGAACAACTAAAATAAAAACTGTTTTACTATATATATATATCGAACTGTTCCTGCTCAAACACGTTTTTCTCGTAATATTTTTTTCAGTGATAATTGCAAATGGATACAAACGAGAAAAACGTGTTTGAGCAGGAACAGTTCGATATGTATATTTATATAGTAAAACAGTTTTTATTTTAGTTGTTCTAGCTAAACTACCCAGACAGCACAAGGATGTCCTTAGGACGTCCAAAGGGCATCCAGGACATACATGTAGGATATCCTCAGGATATCCCATTGTAATCCTCAGATCTCCTCTGGATGTCCTGAGGAAGAGTAAATGATAGCCGTATATTAACCTCTGGAGAATCCAGGGAGATCCTGTGGAACATCCTAAGGATTTTTATAGGATATGTTAGGGATATTTTTCGTATGTTTCAAGGAGCAAATTTTAAAATTTAAATATAAATTAAAATTATGTTTTGTTATTTACTGCCAATATTAAAAATCTAATATTAAAAATAGTTCACCGTTCTTTAATATTTGAGGCTTTCGTGCTGTACATGAATATTTTAAGTTTGGCTCCCGGGTTTGAGTTGTGTAATATTTTCTAAACAATCCAATATCTGAATTCCCTATGTTGGGATTGAATCAGAAATTGAACTGATAGAAAATAATTACATTTGTAATTTCCTGTCAGTTGCTCTTTGCAAGCTTTATATAATTCTCATGACCAAATCTCAAATACGAGTTCGCATGTCGCATAGCGGTAAACAAACGAACTAGCGGTTGAATACTATTGTTTGTAAAGTTTTTGGAATGTTGCAAACAGTAACATTTCTCATGAAATATTAAATAAATAATAATTTTGGATATATGAAAATGTGCGCATCAAATTCAATTATTAATATTAAACGAAATTAATGTTAACAATTAATTGCACATGTATATATTCTCTGGAAATCCAAAAGACATCCAATATAATAGACAGGGCAGATATATCCTACGGACATCCAGGGGTTATCCAGTGGACATTTATAGGACATTAATACTTATTATAATACTTAAGATTTCTAAATTATATTAAATAGCCAACACAACTAAAAATAATTATGTATGCATATTAAATTTTTATAAATATATTTATAATAATATCTTAAAACATCCTACAAATGTCCTGAACCGTCCTGGACATATTCAGGATGATCTTGAGGATGTTTTGTGCTGTCTGGGTATACTCCCACTCTAGGCTTCCGATTCCCCACCCGGATGCACCCAATATTATAATATACGTGACATATACTATAATATCGGGTATCTGATGCACCCGGGTAGGGAATCGGAACACAACATAATTAATGAAATTTCAACTAGGTTGACGTTGTCGAACGCACCCTAGTATACATATTTTTGTGTACATCATATATGTGACTAATATATATAACCTTATTTCTCATTGGGCCAAACCGGCCACGCCATGCATGCGCACTTTTTAGCAGTAAAGCGGAGAGCACATACTTTTGCATAAGCGCATAATCACAAACATAAGGAATTTGATTATACGCTTATGCAAAAGTGTGTGCTCCCCGCTTGACTCACAAGAGAGAGGCAACTATGATTTTCTTTCTTATTTCCTCCGGACATGTTTTTCTTTCGAGAACAATAGGCATCTCCCTTCCATTTATATATGTTCTAAGAATTGGGTACATCGCCAGGAGATCTGTCAGCAATCCAGATATATAAATCAGTGAGTTTAATCATCCGTAGTTCTAAAACTGGCTAATCATTCCATTTTTCAAAGGAACAGCTGTGATTGGCCAGTATTTTATTATTTCCATGGAATCAATAGTCATGATGCATGAATATCTAGATACGATGCATTCGACTCCAAAACATCTAAACCGGAAGTAAAGACTTTCTTCTGCCTCCTTCGAAGTTTAGGGCCTATCCAGACGAATAGTTGATTGGCTAGTGACCAAGGGTGCGTTCCAGGAGCATACTTTTAGCGCTATGAGCATGCTTTGTCCTTGTTCAACTTTCCAAAATAACAAAGATAGAACGACGCTTTTAGCATATAAGCGTGCTTTCGGAACGCAGCCCAAGTGCGACGTTGATGATGATGACGCATCCTGTGTGCAAGGTGCAAGAGCCCTATGCCCTGTGTCCTATAACGAATTATGAATAGATTTTGTTCAAAATAGTTGGGATTTGGGATAGTTTTGAGTATATCAGATCGGTTATGTGTGATCGGTAAATATATTCTTTAATCTTATTATAATTATAAAGTTTGTATTATCTTTTTATAATCTCATAATTTTTTGAACGATTAATTTTATTTTTAGAGAAGTATAAAGAGGAGACAAAATACTGACGATTTTTATGAAATATCCCAGGCAGCATGTCTGTAAAAGATGACTAAAAGACAACTTAAAGAGTCTTATTGTTTTTTAGACATCTTTAAAATGTCTTTTTACTTTTCTGTGCTGTCTGAGATTTAACTGATTCTTATAAGTTATATTTGACTTATTAATTAAAATTTTGTGTGATTACAGATATATACAATTGAAAAGATGAGCAGTGAGACGCAGATTGCAAGTATAGTAAATGATATTTTGGTAAGTGTTGAAAAATATTGTTTTTAGGCATGATATATGATATATGTTTATTTTCTTTTGTTTATAATTTTGTTATGAAATTTTGGATATAATCTTAATTCTAAAGATTAAGATATAAAAAGATATTAATAGAATACAAATAGAATAAGAAACATGGCAGTTTTTTTTTCATATATTCATTTTTTTTTTCATACATTTTATATATTTCAGAAAGTAGAAGCGATAGAGGAAGCATTTAGTTGCGTTCTTGTTCATCAGCCTAACAATGAAAGTGAAAAAATAACAACATGGCAAAACGAACTAAAAGGAGTTATGACTGGATTAACAAAGGAACAGCAGGAAGCTGCTGTTCGTCAGTTCCTTTCAATGGCAGCAGCTATGACTAACCATAGACGATTACAGTTATTATTATCACTGTTACAAAACTTAGTGCAATCAAATTTTTTACCTGCTAGGTATATTTTCAGATAAATAGAAGTTTTTGTCTTTGTCTCTTTATTTTCATTTTAGCATATTAAATTGTTTTTTGTGAATCTTTTCAGATTAGTATGTGAATGTATATTGAGTTGTGATAAATTACAATATCAGTTGGAAGACTTTTGGGTTGAGTGCTTTGTTCTTATACGACATATCATTGGCGGAGTTGATTATAAAGGAGTTAGAGAGATCATGAAAGTAAGTTCTTATTAATAAATGGTTTATAATTGGTTATATTTTCAATGTGCATGCAGAACATAATACTTTTTACGATCTAAATTAAATATTGAATATTTAAATTACTTATAAAAATATATTTATTTTTAATATTTTGTTTTATACTAGGGATGTAAAGAAAAAGCACAAACTATACCAGCTCGGTTAAATGCATCAGTTCAACCACAATTAAAAGCTTTAGAGAACGTTATTGAATATATTTTCGATAGAAATGCGTGCTTACTGCCAGGTTATTTTATTGTCAATGAGATACAGAAAGCTTATCCCGATAGCAAAAACTGGCCTCATTGGGTAAGTAATAAAAGTAATCAAATTCAATAATATTTAAAATATGAAAATATTACATTCCTAAATTATATAAGATTTGTGCCAAAGATTGGTTGTACATTAAAATATCCCTCAAACAAATACTCTAACAAGATTGGCATAGAATCAAAATATATATATATATGTATATATAATCTGAATTTTATGGAATCATATGTACAATTTTAAACATTTTCATTAAGCTGTTAAATAATAAGCTACTTAACTGACAAATCAAAATATTTTATGAATATTATTGAATAAAGACATAGAAAAGAGTTTATGAGAAATGTTTCAAATACGTCATAAAATTTGCAAAGTAAACGTTACTTTTTCACTGCTTAGTTTTGCAAATATATATACATTTGTTCCAGAAGCTGGCAAAATTGCTCTCTAATTTTGTTGAAAGTTTTCGAAACACTGCACAAATGGTATCTATAGTAGGGCATTCAAAGATGTTACCAGTAGTTGAACATACAGGATATGCAGATCACTTAATTAATCCCTGGTTGTTGGATCCTACTACATTGAAATTTTCTTTGAAAGGAAACCTACCTTACGATCCAGATTTACTTAAGCCACAAACAGAATTGCTACGATATGTTCTAGAGCAGCCATATAGCAGAGATATGGTCTGTTCAATGCTTGGTTTACAAAAACAGGTAAGATTTTTGAAGTCAAAATATATATGAGATATAAACATAAATGTTGATAATATGCAAAAATTATTGAAAGAGAAAACAAAAATGAGAAAAAAGAATTAGATATGTTTATGTGAGATTTTAGTTTTATATACTGAATCCATTTCTCAAATTATATGTATTGTATAATGACCTTAGAAAGCATTGTATAATAACTTAAATATATTTTTATTCATATAATAGCATAAGCAACGATGCATTGTCTTGGAGGAACAGTTGGTGGAACTAGTCATACTCGCGATGGAACGGGCTGAGAACGAATCTTTACCGGCGGAAGGAACGGATGGGACCGTTGCTAATCATTGGGTGTGGTTGCATCTATCTTCGCAGCTTATCTACTTCATCCTCTTCCAATTCGCGTGTTTCCCAAGTATTGTTATGGCAATACACGATAAATTGGCAGGTAGAGACTTGAGAAAGGGTAGGGATCATCTCATGTGGGTTCTATTGCAATTTATTTCCGGTAGCATCCAACGAAATCCATTGTCGAATTTCTTGCCCGTACTGAAACTGTACGACCTTCTTTATCCGGAGAAGGAGCCCTTACCTGTCCCGGATTATACGCAGGCACTGTGCACTCATCAAATGGCCATTACATGCATATGGATACACTTGTTAAAGAAAGCTCAATCTGAACCGGTCTCTAACATTCATAGACCTATACCGCACACGCTGAAGGTCCATCATGAGTTCCTGCAACATCTAGTTATGCCAAACACATCTCTCTGTATGGGTTCGGACTATCGAATCGCGCTCTTATGCAACGCTTATTCGACGAATCAAGAATACTTTAGTAGACCAATGGCGGCTCTAGTTGATACTATTCTAGGTACACAAAAGAATCAGCAACAGCAACCTTTGCAAACTTTGCAAAATACCGCGGCGCTGGCAAACGGTCCAACGACACCGCTCTCGATGTCTATCTTGGACTCATTGACTGTACATTCCAAGATGAGCTTAATTCACAGCATCGTTACGCACGTGATTAAATTGGCGCAATCCAAGAGCAATATGGCGCTGGCGCCGGCACTCGTTGAAACTTATAGCAGACTATTGGTGTACACAGAGATTGAAAGTCTCGGCATCAAGGGATTTATTAGTCAATTGCTACCGACAGTCTTCAAATCACACGCCTGGGGTACGCTATACACCTTGCTGGAGATGTTCAGCTACAGAATGCATCACATCCAGCCACATTACAGAGTCCAGTTATTGTCGCATCTTCATAGCCTCGCCGCGGTGCCGCAGACCAACCAAACTCAGCTTCATCTGTGTGTCGAGAGCACGGCTCTACGACTGATCACTGGTCTGGGTTCGGCGGAAGTGCAGCCGCAACTATCCAGGTTCTTGTCGGAGCCGAAGACCCTCGTGTCCGCAGAATCGGAGGAGCTTAATCGGGCGTTGGTATTAACGCTAGCGCGTTCCATGCACGTGACTGGTACAGGTGCCGACAGTCTTAGTGGCACATGGTGCAAGGAATTACTGAATACTATCATGCAAAACACGCCGCATTCCTGGGCAAATCACACCCTGCAGTGCTTCCCGCCGGTACTGAGTGAATTCTTCCAACAGAACAGCATAGCGAAGGAGAACAAGCAGCAGATTAACAAGGCGGTTGAGGAAGAGTACAGAAATTGGTCATCCATGAGCAATGAGAATGACATTATCGCGCATTTTTCCGTGCCCGGCACGCCGCCGTTATTCCTATGCGTTTTATGGAAGATGATATTAAAGACCGATTGTATCAGTCCTATCGCGTATAAGATTCTCGAGAGAATCGGTGCCAGAGCATTGTCAGCCCATCTTAGAAAATTCTGCGATTACTTAGTGTTTGAATTCGCGAACAGTGTTGCAGGTCAGCATGTTAACAAGTGCGTCGACAGTATCAATGATATGATCTGGAAGTATAACATAGTGACCATTGATAGATTGATACTTTGTTTGGCGTTAAGAACTCAAGAAGGTAACGAGGCGCAAGTGTGTTTCTTCATTATACAACTGCTGCTGTTGAAAGCGGCAGAGTTTAGAAATCGATTGCAAGAATTCGTCAAGGAGAACTCACCGGAACATTGGAAGCAATCGAATTGGCATGAGAAGCATCTCGCCTTTCACAGGAAATTTCCGGAGAAATTCGCGCCTGAGGGCATTATGGAGCAAACTAGCGGTGGGCCTAGTCAATATCAAAGTCTACCTGTATACTTCGGGAATGTGTGTCTTCGTTTCTTGCCGGTTTTCGACATAGTAGTGCATCGATATTTGGAGATTCCACCTGTTATTAAAAGTTTGGAGATACTGTTAGAACATTTGGGCTGTTTGTACAAATTTCACGGTATGTCAAATCATCTTTGCAAAACGAGAACTATCAAAAATTTTCTATTGTTTTGCGTGATAATTAATAAATTGTTCGAATCTCTTCAAGTGTATCTTTTTTTCTGTTTTACAATTAGAAGAAATAGATTTTTTTCGATAATGTGCAGATTGCATAGCAAATCAAAATTTATTTTTATCAGAAATAATTACGATTTATTAATATTTTTAGACCGGCCTGTCACATACCTTTACAATACATTGCATTATTATGAAAGGAAATTGCGAGATCGACCGTTGCTGAAACGTCGATTAGTGTCTGCTGTTTTGGGATCATTGCGGGAAATCAGAGCACCAGGATGGGCGCTTTCCGAAGCTTATCAAAAATATATGACGCTTTTTAATGATGAAGCAGTGCAATGGATACCAGAATTGGATTATTACATTCGTCTTGTACAAAGGATCGTAGAAAGTAAAGCAACAAAAATTTTTGTTACATATGATAAGTTATATCTTTATTTTATTATTATTGATTTTTATTATTGATTTTCAAATTGAAAGATATGTAGCTTCTTTACAATCATAAAGTTTCTAAAAAAATTTCCAAAGATTAAAAATGAATCAAAAGTTTATTTATTTTCCAAAGATTAAAAATAAATCAAAAGTTTATTTATTTTTGTATTAATGTGAACTCCGAAAAATTAAAAAATTTTTTTTAACGAAGATGAAATTATAAAAGAGATGACAGACAAAGTAAGTGGTTCATTTTAACCAAACATGTATGTTAAAGCAATGTCTGGCACGGCTTATTTCCCTGCTACCGATTGGAGGTTTAACGAATTTCCAAATCCAGCAGCACATGCGTTATATGTAACTTGTGTGGAACTTATGGCTCTTCCAGTCGCTGCAAATTTAGTAGCTAATTCTCTATTGGACGTTGTCGCTAAAGGGTACTGTTCTTTTATTTTCAAACTTGCTTACAATTTAGTGATGGTAATCATCGAATTATTTCATGTATAACTTTATTTACACAGATATACTGTTGTACCATCAGACGAAATACATTTGTGGATAAATTGCGTCGGTTTGCTGCTAGCGGCGCTGCCGGAATGTTATTGGTCAGCATTACATGAGCGTTTAGTGGAGACCATCAGCAGTCCTGGTCTGGCTAATTGGCAATACAATAACTTGACGCCATTTCAGATGTTCAATTTCAACACTACACATAACAGCTTATTAGAAAATAAGTACAGTTACATGCTCGCACTGGCACATTCAGTATGGCATCATGCAGGTGTAGGACAAATTACAACAATGCCTCAGTAAGTACTGATCCCATGTATGAAATGAACAGATTTAATATTTTCGTAGTTTTTAGAAATAGAAATTCTATTATAGCATTATTATACTCGTTATTTTATATCGCGTATTCGTATTGTATTATAAATTAATGAAAAAATATTTTTTTACAGGTTTATCAAAGAGAAACTGCAGCCAGTTGTGAGCAGCGAAGAACAATTGATATATGCTTGCCATTTAATCGGCCCTACATTAGCAAGATTTAATGCGGAACGGCCACATTGCGTAGTTGAACTCGCCGTCTCTTTGTATGAGATGTTGGAACGAGTTGACCACACTCAAGCACATTTGAATTATATGGATCCCATTTGTGATTTATTGTATCCTTTATATATATAATCTTTGACCTGTACTGGTTCTTAATGGCCCGCGAAAATTCAGATTTGTGTTTTTTACATTAGAGCTTTATTAACACTTTTAATAAGTTTTGCCAAATATCTTTATTATTTATTTTTCATTTGATATATCCAGCCAAAAGATTGTAAAAAGTACATGTAAAATAGCAACGAGTTATATAAAATTAAGAATAATACGTTTCTATAAAATTTCACTCGAAAGATATCGCGCATCTAATATTTTTATTATCGGATCAAGCATTTTTACGATCAGATCAATACATACATGTATCTTTTTCATTTACAATATTTACATATATCTTCCTTAATGGCTACAACAGATATCACATCAAGTACATGTTTGTTGGTGATATGATGAAGAATGAAGTGGAATGTATTATACGAAGACTGAGGCCTGCATTGCAAATGAGGCTCCGCTTCATCGCTCACATAAATATAGAGAAAATTCATACGTCCTGAGATACAATTATTCCTACTACTACGGGAATAACGCCGTAACATGTATAATTCGGCTTTCCGGATTAAATATTAATCCGGTCATTCCAAAGTAGAATTATTAACACGAAATATAAACAAATATAAGAAATGTATATTTCTTTAATTCTACGAAACATTTATCTCATACTTGATATAATCAATTATATACATAAATAAATAAAATGTGTGTTTGACTATTGCTTTTTTTTCTTTCATTGTATTTCCTACAGATTTATAAGTTTGTTCTTTTTAGTTAAACTTGCACTTTTCAAATAATTCTTTGTGTATATTAAATATTTAAAAAATTCTTTATTTAAGGCTCCTGAGTAGTCACCGTGAAACTCCGAGTTGACGGTTGCGACATAGGAATAAAGATGCTGCGGTAGGAATAAGAACCCTGTTCAACGACTTATCATATAAGTCAGTGCTAGGATTTACTTGCACATTTTGGCCCAATTTCGTGACTCACATCTATTGTTCCCCACTCACCGCTCGTGCGTTAGCAACGAGTCGCCAGATATGCGTAATTGTAAGGAGCGCGACGCTTTGTCTCAGGAACGTCCGTATATAAGAATGCCCAAATATAATAATAAGACAATACTTCTCTATAATTAAAAGTTTTTCTTCAATATTTTATATCAATGAAATATAAAATATTGAAGAAAAACTTTTAGAATTTTGATAATTTCGCGGTGCATTAAAAAAAATATTGTCTTATTTATTATATTTGG
Organism: Polyergus mexicanus; assembly: GCF_030449975.1. NCBI lineage: Eukaryota > Metazoa > Arthropoda > Insecta > Hymenoptera > Formicidae > Polyergus > Polyergus mexicanus. Next base: position 3,879,806 of record NW_027223338.1, on the reverse strand, counting down.
GCATTCTTACATACGAACGCTCCTGAGACAAAGCGTCGCGCTCCTTAGTTACGCGTATCTGGCGACTGGCGACTCGTCGCTCGTCGCTAACGTACGAGCGGTAAGTGAGGGGCAATAGGCGTGAGCCACGGAATCGGGCCGAAATGTGCAACTAAATCCGAGCACTGATCTACATGATTTGTTTTTAAAAAATCATACATTTGCTACAATTGAAAATTTTATCTTACAAACAGCATTGGCCTGCTTCTGAGCAATGGACTGAAAGTGCTCTCTTGATGAATATAGTTGTTCAGACAATTTAACTCGATTAATTACAATAAATAATTAAGATGTCAAATATGTTTCTAAATATTATGTAAAGCTATTGCTGTGAAAAATTATCATAAATATGCAAAAACATTTTTAAAAATTATAATTTACAGAGTAAGATTTTAGTTTTACCTCTTCTCGATGAAGTGGGCGCATGAAAATTTTGTGAAGAATCACTTGTTTCTGCCGATTTTAATGATGAATACGGGGTATTTCTATTTGTCCTACAAGATGCGATAGCTTTTGGAGCCTTTCTTGATTCGCAATTAGCGAGATTAACATTAGTTTGAGTAGCATCTTTCTCAGAATGTTCTAATAAAAAGTTATCTAGTGAACGATCCAGGGTTGGGAAAGTTACTTTATAAAAGTAACTCGTTACCGTTACCGTTATTTTTTCTAAAAAGTAACTCGTTACCGTTACTCGTTACTAATCTTAAAAAGTAACTCGTTACCGTTACAGTTACTAAAAAGTAACGAGTCGTTACAATTTCCGTTACTTTTTTACAATACAAAGTAATAAATTATTTTGCATAAGAAAAACTTTTAAAAAATTGTAAGCAAGATTTCATTCAAGGTTTATTACAAAATAAATGATTAAATTTTATCGAAATTCTTTATTAATTTTTAATAAAATTTGTTGCTCCATAGTATCATCATTTAAATGCCCTCTTTGTGATGTTAATACAGAGCCACCGATGCTAAACATTCTTTCTACAGATGCACTGCTTGGTAGAGCTGTATTATATTTAATAAAAAGTTTTTTAAGTTTTGGATAGTCGTTTAACATTTCTATATTACAATTATTTGATTTTAAAAACCGTTGCAATTCTTCTTGTTCAGATTCATTTTGCACCGTTTTTTGCTCAAAAATGAAAAAATCATCGTGATCGTCAGATTTTCCAGCTTTTGAAGAATTTTCAGTTGATCGGATTCCCAATAAATCCTCCAAGTAATTTTCAGCACGTTTTCTTTTTTCTCCGGTTAACCAGTTTAACTTAAATTTTGGATGTAAACATGCTGCTATTATTATTTCTTCTGTTTCAAATATTGTACGAAATCTAAAATCAAATATAGTAAATTAAGCGACATTGTTTGTTTTATTGAAATTAATACTTTTGAATCAATAGTTTAAAATAAAATAATATTTTTCAATTAAATCCTTATTTAAAATTAAATAACATATGTATTAATCAAATTAATAAGTTACCTTTTATTTAAACCTTGCTGAATAGCTTCAACTAATGAATGGCAATCCATAAGGTCAGATTTATTGAGATTTTCTAATTTTCGTTGCAAGATACTTAGAACTGGTAGTAAATGAGAGCTCTGCTTTTCCGAAAAGATAAAGCTCTCATTGGATATCGCGCGTCGCGTCATCGCACTGGTCTGCAAGAGCCATAGGTTGATCAATCACATTCAAGCATTTTTACAACATAATAAGAATGCTAATTGGTCGATTTGCTTACGGCTTTACGGTTAAGATAAAAATTTTATCACGCACAATAGCAAGAATAATATCTTAAATAAATCAAAAAATTTGAAAAAAGTAACGATAAAAGTAACTGTTAAATTCGTTACTCGTTACCGAAAAATGTAACAAAGTTACTTTTTCCGTTACAAATAAAATTTGTAACGCCATTACCGTTACAGTTACCGAAAAAAGTAACTGTAACGGTAACGGCGTTACAAGTAACGCGTTACTTCCCAACCCTGTATATATGTTACGTGTTAGCTACTAGTTACCAGCGTGTTACCCATGTCAGAATTTTTATGCAGCGCCTCACGTTGCAAATCGATGAACTATGAGGCGTGAAAAGTGACGTTTTGGCAGCCCAAATTATTTTTGCGTGCCATTTCGTAATTATTCACTTTATGCTAATGCTGTGATGTGTAACGTATTTGTGAAACTTATAAAAATGTCCGAAAACTAAGCTTAGCAAGTTAAGTATTATGTAAAAAGAACATTTTCCACTTCTTTCGACAGCTGTCAAACTACATGTTTTCCCGTATGACTAGACTTACTTTGACACTCATTTTACAGTTATTTATTAATTGTCAAAGAAAAAGCTTAGTTTTCGGACAATTTTACGAGTATACTAAAGCGATCTGTAGTCTTGTTTCTTTAAAATATCTTTTTATTTAAAAATGGCACGCAAGAATTCTCAGCGTGTCATTTCTCGCTTCTGACGTCATCATTCCAATATGGCCGCGGCGACTACTCAGGAGCCTTTCTCGGTATATAAATTAAATGATGTAAATATTAAACAAAATTCAGGTAAGGAAAAGTAAATGAGTACAAATTTTGTTTAAGAATATTTATATATATATATTTTATAGATAAAAAATTTTTATTTAAATATGCTACACATAGCCATAGATTAATTATCATATTTTTTGTTAGTATAATTTCTTTTATTAAAAATTCTTCATCGAAATACAGCATATTTTCTTTTAATTTTGATATATAAATCATAAGCAAAATATAATCTGCTTTAATTTCCTTAAATTTTTTTATTAAAAATGATTTTAGATTGACATCTTTTACACCATTAAAATAGTTTGAATAATAACGAAACATTTTTTCTACCATTTTCATAAATATTTTTAATGTTTTAACTCTCCACCTCACAATATATTTCACCTACATGAGTGGTGTCGCAATTCACAATATATCTCAGATACAGTAATTTTCTTATTATTTTCCTCTGCTTCTTGAAATAATTTGTGATTGGATGAATTAAAGAAATAAACAAAGTTGAAACATACGTACCCAGACAGCACAAAGATGTCCTTAGGACGTCCAAAGGGCATCCAGGACATATATGTAGGATATCCTCAGGATATCCCATTGTAATCCTCAGATCTCCTCTGGATGTCCTGAGGAAGAGTAAACGATAGCCGTATATTAACCTCTGGAGAATCCAGGGAGATCCTGTGGAACATCCTAACGATTTTTATAAGATATGTTAGGGATATTTTTCGTATGTTTCAAGGAGCAAATTTTAAAATTTAAATATAAATTAAAATTATGTTTTGTTATTTACTGCCAATATTAAAAATAGTTCACCGTTCTTTAATATTTGAGGCCTTTGTGCTGTACATGATTATTTTAGGTTTGGCTCCCGGGTTTGAGTTGTGTAATATTTTCTAAACAATCCAATATCTGAATTCCCTATGTTGGGATTGCATCAGAAATTGAACTGATAGAAAATAATTACATTTGTAATTTCCTATCAGTTGCTCTTTGCAAGCTTTATATAATTCTCATGACCAAATCTTAAATACGAGTTCGCGTGTCGCATAGCGGTAAACAAACGAACTAGCGGTTGAATATAAATACTATTGTTTGTAAAGTTTTTGGAATGTTGCGAACAGTAACATTTCTCATGAAATATTAAATAAATAATAATTTTGGATATATGAAAATGTGCGCATCAAATTCAATTATTAATATTAAACGAAATTAATGTTAACAATTAATTGCACATGTATATATCCTCTGGAAATCCAAAAGACATCCAACATAATAGACAGGGCAGATATATCCTACGGACATCCAGGGGTTATCCACTGGACATTTATAGGACATTAATACTTATTATAATACATAAGATTTCTAAATTATATTAAATAGCCGACACAATTAAAAATAATTATGTATGCATATTAAATTTTTATAAATATATTTATAATAATATCTTAAAACATCCTACAAATGTCCTGAACCATCCTAGACATATTCAGGATGATCCTGAGGATGTTTTGTGCTGTTTGGGTATAAGAGTATTTTATTTTTTGGTTAATTTTAATTAAATTTTATTTAATATAGAAGTATTTATTTTATAACAAATTCTTAGAATAAAGAAGAAATATAATCAACTAACAATAAGTGCTCGTAGAGATAGAATTATTTCGGTGATAAGTGGATGAGTGATATCGTTTTATTTAATTCATAAATTTACATACATGTTCGACACTATACAAACATATATTATAATAATTCGATAAGAGATGATGCAGAATTAAAACTAGTATGAAATTTTATAATATATTTCTTTTTTATATTGTTACTAAGTCGAGCAGTTTTAATCTTGTAAAATCAAGCAAATTCTTTATTGTCAATTTCCTCTTTAAATTCATTCATTCATTCATGATGTAATCTCCTCACATTTTAAAACAAAGTATACATCCAACACAAATTTTAACGCATATGCATATCAACTGCATCTATATAGTCCGCCATGAGCTATACTAGCAGAGCTGTGCTGTACTTCTTCTTCTTGTGAATGGCACCAGACCTGAGACACTGGCCCACACGGCCAATTCGATGAATATGGATATTTCTAATGTTGTAGATTGTAGAGATTAATCAATGGATTAGTATAGATTCCCAGATAGCCAAGTCTGTCAAAAGCAGATCATGCTAAGTGTCTGCTATCAATTATAGCAAAAAGAATACAAATTTGGTACAGAAGTTGTTATTACAGATTAAATCGATAGATTAATGCTAGAAACAAAGCAGAGTATGCTTACAGAATCTGACAGCAAAAAAGGAGCAGGATTTGCTAACATAATTTGATGTTAGATTAGCGGCAAAAACCGAGCAAGATCTGCGCGCGCGTAATTTGATGGCAGATTGATAGCAAAAACCAAGCAGGATCTGCACGCATGCAATTTGACGGCAGATTGGTAGCAAAAATCGAGCAGGATCTGCTAACTTGATTTGACGTCAGATTGTCGGCAGAAATCGAACAAGATCTGAGCACGCGCAATCTGACGACAAATCGGCAGCAGAAATCAAGCAGAATTTGCAGCTTTTAGCCATTTATGTAATTTATTGAAATAGTATAGTTTATTCGTTTACCGCTATGCGGTGCACTATTTACTTTCTATATCCGTATTCAAGTTCTTGTCATGAACGTATATAAAGCTTGCAAAATGCAATTAATGACATGTAATTATTTCTATCAATTTAGTTTCTGATAAGATTCCCATAAAGGGGAATTCAGATATTAAACTGATTTTTGGAAAATCAGATAGATAAATGTCCAATTTTCACTTATTCAGACAGAAATTGCCCGAATAAATAAAAATCGTTATTATCTACTTAGATATAAAATAGAAATTTATTTTTTTTGATATAAAAAATAAAATACCTCGTAAAATATTTAGTTTTCGATAATCTTACCATAATACTTTTATGTACAAAATAATGACACAAATCAATTAGTATAAAAAAATAATTGCTTTTAAGAAAAAGTATGTAATTATTTACAATGTATTTTTTAAAACAATTATTTGTTTTTTTTTACACTAATTGATTTGTCTCATTATTCTGTACATAAAAGTATTACGGTAAAATTATCGAAAACTAAATATTTTACGAGATATTTTATTTTTTATATCAAAATATATCAAATTAAGATATAAAATAACTCAAAAAATACTTAATAAAAAAATACTTTATTATAGTGTTTTGAAAAGTTCTCGAGATAAGCTACAAGAGTATGTAATAAAAAATGGGGGTTCCCATTTAAAAAATTCAAAGTGATTTTTATGTGACCTTGACGGTGCTATTCAAGGTCATACTAATATTATCATATAATGTGCCACTTAGAGCTCTACAACTTTTGCATGAAACATTTTTCACAAAAATGCGTTGTTTCCTCAAAAAACGCCTGATACGGCCGCTCCGTTATACCTATTGTCCGTTACTCTGTTACCCTGTATATATACAGGGTGCTTCAGAACAACCTTCCATCCTTAAAATGGCGTATTCCTGATACGATTCTAAGACGATTTTTCCTTTACCAAAATTTTGAATTGAAGCATAATTTTTGAGTTATAAGCAAAAATAGTTAGCAAATCACGCGTCGAGTACAGAAGGCAGGCAGGAGCGGCGCAACGCGCCGCAGCTGACCGTCCGACGTGTGACTACCACGCATGAGTCGCTAACTATTTTATTTTATAACATAAAATCATGTTTTAAATAAAATTTTGGTAAAGAAGAAAATGTCTTAAAATTACGTCAGGAATACGTATTTAAAATAACGTCACTTTAGCGAAAGTTGTTCCGGATCGCCGCTCGTCGGATGCTGTGATCAGCTAATTGCTACATGCGATGTGTGTATGGTGGAATGTATGCGTAAAAGGAAGGGAGACACAGATAGAGAGAGAGAGAGAGAGAGAGAGAGAGAGAGAGAGAGAGAGAGGATGAGGAAGGGAAGAAGGGAATGAGGGAGAGACGTTTATACACACGCACGCACGTACGCATACACTTTTTTTCTCGCCCTCTTTCTCTCTTTTACACAACACTTATACTATCTCTTATTCGGTCACTCATTCACACACTCACTCATTCACCTGCTCACTCACAGCGTAGCGAATCTTCATACTACGTATTATCGTTAACTGCTGCACGATTATTATTTAGCGACGGATCGCAGAGACTGCGCGATCACGTTTCCGCATTAGCGATTTCCACGTTTCAAAAGGCAATATTATTTGATTGCTCCGATTATCGCCGAGAACCAATTCCACGCAAGATACAGCTCCAACGTTTATTCCAATGTCCAAATATTTGTATGACGTCGGGGTTAAGGCGTATCGTCTTCCGAGTTACGAACCGCGCGACGAGGCTCGGATGAAATGCTAGAGAGTAAAAACAATATTATTTATATAAATATTTAAAAGGTGTAAAAAAAGTATTTAAAAAGTACAAAAATTCTTTAAGTTAATTAAAACTTACTTGTTATATTTCTTCTTCTTACACGGTGAAGTTTCATCAGCATCTTAAATCGGAACGTAATAATTCATGCGGCTTCCTTCAGTGGGATACATTTTTTACATGAACCTTTCACACAAGTGGCCGATGCAATACTGAACGTATTAAACATATTTAACATATGTATTAGCGTTGCAAAATTGCAATGTGGTGGGGATTATTACCGACGCAATATTTTTTTCAATTTTTCTATTCAAGCGCCGATGTATGGCTGCTTCGTGATGACATCACCCCCAGGTGTGAAATTTAGCCAAATGCACAAAAAATGCAACATAATATAAAATTTTCAAGCGCCGATGTGCGGCTGCTTCGCGATGACATCATCCTCAGATATCCAAACGCGCGTGTCAAAACATGACAAAATCGTGAAATATAAGGATAATCCTCATGATTAAACCGCGCGCCATGAAGTGTGTGCCGCCGCATACTAGCAGGCGCGTGGCTCACAGATGTGCGCCCGGCTAAAGGTTGGTGTTGATTGGCCAGACTTTACTTAATAATAACTTTTTTATTAAAGCGGGGAGCACACACTTTTGCATAAGCGCATAATCACAAGCATAAGGAAATTGATTGGTCCATTTCCTTATGCATAACGAAATTAACCAATCAATTTCCTTATGCTTATGATTATGTGCTTATGCAAAAGTGTGTGCTCCCCGCTTTAAGCGTTATAAAAAAAAATGGCTCAGGACTTTTCGTCTCAGTTTTTGGTAAGGAATAACGCTATGTACTTAGTGGGCGGTCATTACGGGTCATACCTGTATATCAAGATATACAAATAAAGATATGAAATACATATGGATATATATATATGAAGATGCGAATATAATGATATAAATAGATATAAATATATTACCAAAACAATTATATTATGATAGCATTTTTAATAACAATATGTTCAACTTTTTTAGCAGTGCGGTATAAATACGGTAACCGCGCGGAGCTATCAAATATGCGTAAATATATATCGCTATGTAGAAGCGGCGAAAAAAAACCATTCGAAAAATTACATTCATAGAAATCGCAAAGTAATGAAAGCTTAAATATCTATGTTTAAATATCAGTATTTAAACGTATATGTAAAAAAGGTACAAAAAATCGAAAATAAAACTAATACTTTTATAAAATCGAAAATAAAACTAATATTTTGTAAAGGTAATAAAAAGGGGGAAAATAATTTTTAATACAGATATATGTTATAGATTACGTAGAAGGAAAAATATTTTTTATTGTACGTAACATTTAACGAAGATAACGAAAATATTATACAAAATAAGTTATTTTATACGTATAAGAATTATCTTAAAAAAATTATTTTGTTTTCTAGAATTGTTTTATCGTGATTTACTTTAATAATACATTTATATGCGGGACGTATTAGTGAATTTACAATTATGGACGTAGCACGGACTCACACCAAACGGTGGTTTACCATGCCATCGAAAGTGGACGTGGCTTGGCTATGTAATTCCAAGCGGCTGTAAAATGGACGTAGAGGCGCTGCTGTACGGGACCGAAAAGGTATCGTACGGAAAACGCCGGGATGACCGCTCTCAGGCTTCTCTCTGGTAATAGTAACGGTAACGTCGTTACATTTATACAGTAACGGTAACGAATTAGCCGTTACTTTTATCGTTATTTTTTGGTTCTTTATTATCTTATATTTATTCAATAGATGTATTTTTCAAAAAATATTTTGTAGCCTTCTATCATAGGCTGCATTCTGATAGTCACTGCCAGTACTGAAAATCTATAGTAACGTAAATTATAGATTTTACAATACTGACAGTGAATATTGGAATACACTCTTAATAATACCAATATTTCTCTTATCAATATTTAAAAACAATCTTTGATAAAAATTGTTGACAAAATTAAAATTTGTAAATTACAATTTAAATTCCTATAAAGATAAGTGTATTAAAAAGTAAAGATATTAACATAAAAAATTAGAATCATTAAATAAGATTAATATAAAAAACGCTTCTTATATAAAATAATTTAGAGTTTTTAATTGTAACATAGATTATTACATTTAATATTGATTATTAAATAATTTTATAATCTAATAGCTTATTTTAGCATTACAAAAAATAAAAACATAACGAAAAAGTAAGGAATCGTTACTTTTCAAGCAACGGTAACGGTAACGCGTTACTTTTTAAAATCAGTAACGAGTTACTTTTTACAAAAAATAACGGTAACAATAACGCGTTACTTTTATAGAGTAACGTTCCTAACTATAGTTTATATCCAAACAACTATAGTTTATATCCGTTATACAATATGTATAATATATGAGGGTGGTGGTTAAAAAGAAATTATCGCTGCCACCCCCTAAAAGAATAGTAATTGATAAAAAAAAGTTTTGTAAAATCCCAAGTCTATAAATTAAAGTGAACAGGTGCTTCTTGAAAAGAGAAGTTTGGAAGATATTTTTTTATTTTTGCTTTATTAATTAGCTGTATCAGCTGTTAGGATCAATAGTTATGAGCAATAAATATTTCAATAATGTAATTCTCGGCGATCTCGTGTGTAAAATAATAAAAGTCGATTCAGACTATACGGTACGGACCGTAACGTTTCGGCAACGGCACGTATCGGCAACGGCACGTATCGGCAACGGCACGTATCGGCAACGGCACGTACGGGCACCGGCAAATATTAAATTGGTTTCGTTCTCGCAATTAACAAATAGTACCGTCTTCCACGCTCAGTGGTGCCACAATCTTCAGAGTGATTTTTTTTTATTTATGCCCATGCTTCTGTTTTTCATAACATTTTTTGTGCTTGAAGGAGTCACAAAAATGATTGGAAATGAGAGAAAAATTTTAAAAATAGAAATTTCTAACATAATGTTAAAAAGGAATCTAAGCGACGTGGAATTAGATAAAATAAATGAGCAGATGAGGAGTCTGCGCAAGAAATTAAAGAAACTCAAGTGGGCAGCGACCGAAGAGGTTAGGAAGTCTCCGATCGTTACTATTGTTATAGCTCAAAACGGCCATAACCAAATTATTATAATTTTATTAATTATTAAATATTATTTAATACTTGCCTTCCAATCATAACTCGATAAGTACTATACCGAGGAAGGCATAGAGTTACGAGCGCAAATTTTGACAGAACGAGCCACGCGCGGAGGCTACGCGATCGCGAATGTTGAAGAACGACGCTTCGGAAATGCAAGTAAAGAAATTTGACTTTGAATTTCTTTAGCTTTCATCTGAGCCTTTTCATCCAAAACGAGGGATACGACCACTGTTTGAGACAGAACTCGGACACGTTCTGGTATTGGTGGAATGCAGGAAGGGAAAAATTAAGATAAGAACCGCACTTCATTTTTCACTCAAAAAGATGGTCTTCTTTAAGGCCATCACATACAAAATTCCGTAAGGACGTAAGACATAAGCGTAAAAAAATCGATCAATCCCAATCGAGTATCGGGCTTTCCATAAAAATGGAGGGGTTACGGAAAGCCAGATACTTGTTTACGTATTATGTCCTTATGGAATTTTGTGTGTGATGGCTTTTATTAGAATTCTTAAATCAAAGTCTTAAACACTAGTTTGATCGGTATTAATTACACAACATTACACGTCGTATCTTAGGCAAAATGGAGAGATTACAAGATTTATTGAGATATGGTCTGCGAGCGATGAAAGATTCCGCAGAGAGAAAAACCGTTTGCATTTGAACCCGTGACCTGCATTGTTATTTGTCCTTGTTACGGATAATATTTGTTCACGATAACTACACGAGGAGTTTCCGATACGGATTACAGATAATTAATGATAATGACGTTCGCAGAGAACCACACCGATAGTGGTATAATTGATCTTAACCGAAAACTGCTAATTAGTCCGCGACGATGATCGCGGCGAACTGCGACATTTGTTCTTGCTACGGGTACTCACGGAATGATCGAGAATCTCAGGAAGGCCGATATCAATGTAGGAGCGTGCGGAAAAGATCATGAGAGCGCAGTTATAATTGCCTGATATATAGATAAGACAGGCATCCGGATTGGGTCAAGGCCGCGGAGAGTAACAAGTAAAGGTACGTAAGAGAGAGAATGAGAGAGTGAGTGTGAAGCCGTTTAGGAAGTTTATTTGAAGATACGAGATTTTCCAAACAACCACATATCGTCCTATCGCTAAGCTATTCTCTCCGAAAACTAATGAATACAGGATGTGATGAATCTAATGAGAAGGTGAGGATCTAATGAGAACAGGAGGTGATAAAACGACCGCTAACGAGCGGCGGGCAGCCATAATCGTTAAATTATACAGTACAATCGAACTGATTAGAAACAATCACGAGACGGACAATTGTAATCATTTAATAGTAAAGAGCATAACAGCTAATCTCGCAAAGGCAAACGTGATATCAGGCCGCACACGTGAAGCAACTCTATATCGCGATAAGTCAAATAATTGTAGAGCCAGAAAGAAAAGAAGATTTTAAGCTTAAAAAAAAAACGATTTTTATTCTAATAGAACTACATATTTAATTAAATCGGCGAAAAGACCCTGATGAATCCCTAACTCCTAAGTTCCAAGTGGCCGACAATCCCGAAAAAATCTCCGTGCTTCCATGGAGGTACAACAGTATGCTTACCAAAACTTAAATCCAGAGGATAAAGAGAATAGTACAAAAAAGAGTTTATATCGTGCGTTAGAAAATTTCACAGCGATAAATCTTTGCTAGAGGGAGGATATATCGCACGTTCAAAAATCTCGCAGCAATGAGCCTCCACTCGAGAGAAAACAAATCGCACGTTATAGCGAGCTGCTTATAATTCTTTTTGGTTTGTATTGATATAGCCAGCTGCTACGAGCGAAGAAGTAAATCTTATGGAGGAGGACGCATTTGAGGAAAAATCAAATTCCTCTACGTCAGTAGATGGATCGGATTTTGAACAAAAGGATAAGGCAAACGTAGGAGTGAGTCTCGATTGCGCACATTACCGATCGGACACGACAATATTTCCCAATCGGACACAGACCCAATCGGACACAGGCTCGATCGGACGAGTGAGTCTCGATTGCGCACATTACCGATCGGACACGACAATATTTCCCGATCGGATACAGACCCAATCGGACACAGGGTCGATCGGACACGACAATATTTCCCGATCGGATACAGACCCAATCGGACACAGGGTCGATCGGACACAGGGTCGATCGGACACAGGGTCGATCGGACACAGACCCAATCGGACACGATTCCGATCGGACACATATGGTTGTGTAACGATGCACCCCCCATCGTTACCCGGCAGTAGACCAGCCGGAAGTCTGCCGCCCGGTGAACACCAGCCGGGCATTGGCAGAGGCGCCGAGCGCTCTTTTTTAATACACGAATTACCGCCGTTGCGATAAACAATCGTACGGCCGTTATACAGCCGTCGTTACGCCAAAAACCGAGTACAGCCAAATGCTGCCGGAAGATCCCGAGCGTCACCCGCCGAAATGCCGCGTCGTTTCGCCCAGGGGAAGCGACGCGTTTACCGTAATAATTACCCGCCGAAAACAACGCGTCGTTATCTCCACCCGGGGGCGAACGACGCAATTACCGCTAGACGCTCGGGGATAAAAAGGCAGCATTTCGGCATCTCAGGACCAGAACGATTCCTGAATCCGCTCGAGCAGTACGCTCCGAGCTGACACCAGAACCGATTCTCGAAAACTCGCATACATACGAAAGAGCGTGAGATTGACGCGTTCGCAGTCTCCGCCGAGCATTCTCGGTCTCCTCACCGCCTGCGAGATCCTATCCAAAGTCCGATCTTATCATACGAAAGCGGAGAGTTCGCCGCTATCTAAGATTCGGTCTAAGATCCGACCGCTACCGCTAAACGGACCGTGGGCTGGCGAGTTCGGGAGTGGTGCACTTGGACACAGTATAATTGGACATGGTGCAAATGGACACGAGATTTTGCACACGGTTCAATTGGACACAGTGCATTTAGACACAGTAATTCTGGATACAGTAGCTTTTGGACACATAAGAAAATACGCATCGTTTACTTGGACACCGCTCAATTGGACACTGTTCATTTGGACACCGTTCGTTTGGACACAGAAAGATGCGCACCGTTCATTTGGACACCGTTCGTTTGGACACCGTTATTTGCCCACCGTTCGTTTGGACACCGTTCATTTGCCCACCGTTCGTTTGGACACCGTTCATTTGCCCACTGTTCGTTTGGACACCGTTCATTTGCCCACCGTTCGTTTGGACACCGTTCATTTGCCCACCGTTCGTTTGGACACCGTTCGTTTGGACACCAAAATTTGATTTAAATTATACGACGTAATCCACACCAAATTTTTGTTTTAAATAAAAAATAGGTTTGGGTTAGGTTATATCTTCCGGAAGTGGAGCCCCCCCGCAGGGGGGGCGGAACCCACTGTATCCATGCATGACATCCAAATATGCGAAAGGCTAAACAAAGTGCTAAAAGCAATGTAAAATTAATGACATCAGTATCAGAGATATAAAAGTATGAATATATTTTATTTTGACAGATATTATAACCTTCAAATGTATCTCCTTTTCACGATTTCATATTTTACATAGATTTACCAGTATAAAGTGTTATAAGAATACTGATTATATTTTCCCAAAATGATTTTTATTTTTCTCCATCTGTTACATATTCAAACAAACAGTGCGCATGTTTCTGTGTACAAATGAACGGTGTCCAAACGAACGGTGGGCAAATGAACGGTGTCCAAACGAACGGTGGGCAAATGAACGGTGTCCAAACGAACAGTGGGCAAATGAACGGTGTCCAAATGAACGGTGGGCAAATGAACGGTGTCCAAACGAACGGTGGGCAAATAACGGTGTCCAAACGAACGGTGTCCAAATGAACGGTGCGCATCTTTCTGTGTCCAAACGAACGGTGTCCAAATGAACAGTGTCCAATTGAGCGGTGTCCAAGTAAACGATGCGTATTTTCTTATGTGTCCAAAAGCTACTGTATCCAAAATTACTGTGTCCAAATGCACTGTGTCCAATTGAACCGTGTCCAATTGTACTGTGTCCAAGTGAAGGCCACTCGGCGAGTTCGCCGCTCCGTCGAGGTTTCTCGACTCCCGCTAGTCATCCCCTATCCGCGTACGGAAGCAGGGACGGAGAGTTCTCCGCCCGATCGAGGATTCTCGATCTCCGGCCGCCTCCTTCCGTCCACCTGGGAATACGCGGATAAGAACCCGCGAACGCACCGACACGATTGTACCGTGTATATTATAAATTCTCGCGCCGTCAAAATAAACACGGCCTTGCCGTACACACGTCGATCGACCGCGCCCGTTTTCTTACGCATTTCGCGCGCCGTCAAAATAAACACGGCCTTGCCGTACGCTACTGCCGAATATCGCCCACCGAATAACGAACGCGAATTACATCTACTGCGTTGCATCATCCGCCGCGCGAGACATATTGTAAATCGACCATTGCCGAAAGAGGCAAATAAATACACTAGATTATAATTCAATCTTTTCGTGTATCTCACCTTTTCATGAGCCCTGATCCCGACCGAGTTCATCCGCGCGCGCGCGCTCGCGAAAAGTAACCCCGTTACAGTTGCAATCGGACACAGACCCAATCGGACACATATGGTTGCAATCAGACACAGGCCCGATCGGACACAAGCCCGATCGGTCACAGGCTCGATAGGACACAGGCCCGATCGGATACATAAACCTTGTTGGAAATATTTAGTTTCAGCGGAATACCTAATAAATTCAAATATATAATACTTTCAAGCAAATATACAATATAATAAATGGATGCATAATTATAGTAAAAAATATTGTTAAAAAAATTTCATAAATATGTGCGCGTAATATTAAAACATTATAATAAATAACAAATTTTAAGAAATTAGGCTCTCATGTGACATTACAAATTTCAAATAATCGGTGGGAATGACGTCATGGGGGTGGGAATGACGTCACGCGGGGGTGCGGAACGGTAGGCGCGGGGTACGCGGAGAGGGGGAGGGGAACACGGCGGAACGGTAGGCGCGGAGTCCGCGGAGTGGGGGAGGGGGACTGCGGCGGAACGGTTGGCGCGGGGTCCGCGGAGAGGGAAAGGGGGACCGCGGCGGAATGGTAGGTGCGGGGGCCGCGGGGAAGAGGGAACGCGAAGGTACGATGCCGCGAGTAGGTGTGGCATTGGTGTTGGAAAAGGATGACGTTCGCGGGAGAAAGAAATAAAGAGAGATAGCGCGAGGCATGCATGTACCGATGAGATAGCGCGAGGCATGCATGTAGGAAAAGGAAAGAAGAAGGTGTAGAAATAATTGGTACTTTAATTATAATTATAATAATAATAAGTTTATTTCATAATTGTGTGTATATTACAATGTGTGTGTGTGTGTGTATGTGTGTGTGTGTTAAAATAAAAATAAAAATAATAATAATAAAAAAAAAATATATATATATATAGGCGGCGCTCCTTCTGAAATAGAAAAATATTAAATATTAAAAATTAAATTTATATTAATATAATATTTTTTTAAATAGATACTTACATTATCCTCCTGGAGCCGCAAGCTCTTCCTCCCAATCTTCCTCCATCTCTTCCTCCAAATTTTCTTTCTCATCCGACACCTCTTCCTCTTCCTCTACCTCTTCCTCCGGCTTCCAATTCTCCTCTTCTTCATACGGCTCCAAGCCGAAAAGAGGCCGTAAATAGAAAATGTCCTCATACTGCGTTGGGTGCACGCATGCACACTCGCGGGCTTCACGAGTGTCACCCCACAAGCTTGCGTGCGCCCAACGCAAATTTCCTCTCATCCACCGCATGTATCGGCGGTGGATGACATCAATTTGCACGAACTGAAAAATATTAATAATTAATACATATCACACATAATGTCGCACACACATGCCAAAACACTGAACACTACTTACCAGATTAAGACGAAACATTTTTATTCGTCGTTTTAACTTAAATGTCACTCACTTCTGACTGTCAAACAGTTTGTGACGAACATAACGGATAGACATTGTCTCAAACATTTTAGAGTACGAGATGTATCACTTACAAAGAACGCTTACTCTCAGCTCTTGATAAGAAAACAAAAGTTAGCATGTTTTCACGAGCAAATATCTAAAGTCTTTTAAATATGAATAATATATTATAATATGTAAACCACTATCGAACGGCAATCGAACGGCTATGAACGGCTATCGAACAGCTATTGAACGGCTATCGAACAACCATTGAACGGCTTTGAACGACTATCGAACGATCATTAAACGGCTTTTGAACGGCTTTAAACGGCAATCGAACGGTCATTGAACGGCTATCGAATGGCTAACGAACGACAATTAAACGACAAAACAATTATTTATACACCATTCAAATATTTAAAGTCTATGTGCATGTACTGAAATGTAACATCCGTAGCCTGATAAGGTGGCTGACGCCGCTATCTAACGTCACGTACTGAAATTTAATACTCGCATACTGGGATAAAAAAGAGGAAAAGGGAAGAATAAAAGAGAATAAAATATATTTTAACAATAGTTTATTCTAAATAATGTTTGGGTAAATCTTTATGATGATTCGTCCACCAATTGAATATTTTAAATACATTTTGTAAAGCGCAATTTTTCAAATGTTTTTCACAGCGCATAGTATTAGTAACATCTAGCTTATTTAACGAAGTGATATCTTCATAGTCCGCATCCAAGGTCTCAATAATAACGTCGTTTCTCGCATCATCGTCAAGTATATCGACCAACCATTCTCGTTTTTCGCATCCTTTAACGTATAACACGATAGGAGATGCTCCATCTTCCTCTTCCGTCGCACCCATCACAGCTCTCGTAATCAAACGCCTAGCGAAGCTGTATGGAACGTTTCCATCCTCCCATTGAAGTCCATGGTGATGTCCGATTAGCCATGAAGCTTGACATCTCTCAGATTTTGTAAGCGCACGCCATGGTACGGGACTTGCAAAAAAGTAATGAGAGAGAACAGATCCATTTCTCAATATCGCTACTTCCTTCACGACTAAGTTTCTCCCGATAATGAATCCCCGCAGATCCACAAACGTTGGCGCGATCATGCTGATAATATTACTGTACGATTGCAAGAACGATATACGACTGTTGCCGATCGTCAAAATCTCAATCTTTATATATTTTGACATTGGAGGGGTTATTTGCTGATTTAGGTAATTTTACTTGGTCAATGGGCAATATTCGACAATGCGATCGTGTAAGATGAGACAATAGGCGGTAGTATTTGTCGGTATATCCTCCTTGCACTCAAACTCTAATCTCACGTCCACGGTGGAATTTTTGACAGACTCGTTTTGTCGCGTGCAATCGATAACCGCGAGAGGACCGCAATGTAGAAATTTTGAAATGTTTAATAGCACATCATCATTATCACACCCGTAATAAGATTTGCGAAAACGAGAGTACATATCGAACAAGAGGGCGAATCTATTTTTATCGAAATCTAAATTCAAATCATCGTAGGGATAAAATTCCGAGTTTAGATAGAGTTTCACGTTGGTCAATTTGCAGTCGTCGAATGTAATAATATCTTTTGACACAGCATTTTTTCTACCAGTCTGCAGCGCAAAGATCACGTATCGCGGCTTCTCCAGCTGAGAGGCGGCTTTCACGGTCCACGAATGCTTGGTCGTATTATGCAATAGAAGAAATTCGTATAGATCCCAAGAGCGAAAACTGATATTCAAGTATCGCCCGCTTTCCAACGCGCGCAGCAAGGATAGTTTATTGACCTCGCTCAATATTACATGTGGCATACGCCATTGTATCTTGAATAATTCGATATCAGCTTCAGTCGAAGCATATCCAAATATGCAATTGTTCTCGTTGCGCGAACGTATCAGAATTAATTCGTGACGAGCGTTGATCACAATTCGCTTATAATCTTCGCAAAAACCCAATAGTATATTTAGCGGCACGCAAAAATTGAAGTAAGATTCAACAGCATTATGTGACATATTCCACGCAGCATTCCCCAAGATTTTACCTTTCTCGGTTGTTAGAAAGATATAGTTTTTAATCGTGGAAGTTATTCCAACGTTTCTGTTGCGGTCAATTTCCACACCGTCGAATTCATATCGAAGTTCATCAAACATAAACGCGACACAATTGTTTCCCAATACCACTCTTCCCTCTTCAGCTACTTTACGCACCATCAACTTTCCTTCGACGTATAGAAAACTTTCACATGGTAACGTGTACAAATCTTGATGTTGTATCGGTATCCGTATCTCGTCGCTATATCCAAGCGTTGTGTTGGCGTATGGATTGTACGTATGAGTCTCAATCTTGACGATACGGTCGTCAAAGATCGGCTCACCTCCGATATTCAAGATGTCAATCATATTGTTAAGTATTTTGTACGACGAATCCCAATGATTTTAAAAACTCGCGATTCAACGCGCTGAGCTTCTTTTTAGCTTAACCAGATATCTGATTATTGTCACCCGATACAGCAGCCACTCGCCTTCTCGCAAAAATATTTGTCCCTCGCAAAGATATTGTCTCTCGCGTGCTCCGTGCTTCCGTTCAACACAAGCATTTCATTTGTCAAAGGCTTTATTTTTGCCGCCGCCGTATATGCAATCTTACGGTAATTTCCTCTCCTCGAAAATCGAGCAAATGTCCTTCTTGATCAACAATGCGTATCGTTAAATCAGTAATGCTCCGTGCGACGATTGGTAGATAAATGATCTGTGCTGGCGTTTCTGATATTTTATATCCTGGTGGCACGTTCGGTGAAAATTCATGTATCGTGTGTACGCGCTTGTCATTGTTGTACGCGCTTGTCATTCCTGTACGCGCCAGTTACGCTTCATTCTATACGACTAATATTTACGCTAATAATATTTATCGGTACATCCGATTCGTACCATTTCCGAGGCTGTAATATACGATTCGACGAGAATCCCAACAACGATCCAACGTTGCCCGGTTTACTAAAATTTATTCTATAGACACATTTGATTTCACTTTTTAGCGTATTATGATTAACGCGAAGTGTTATTGGTTATTCATCGTGTTCTTCGCCATCAACAATATCGTTGGAATCAACTACGCATCGATGTCGTAAAATTGCATGTCGGAGATATTCGTTTATAGCGTGTAATTCGTACGATCCTTCGGGAATCGTAATTTCCTTATCGTCGTTATCAAAATAAAATTTATTATTCCAAGAATTCACGTTCGATATCATATGATACGTTTCAAAGTCCGTTAAACCAAGCTCATAATCGCCATCGTTTAAATCTATAGCCGGAAAGTAGCTTACAGCAAGAGCGCTACTCTTGCCGGTCAACGTAAGTGTGAGCGACATGCTGGAAAACTGTCAAACGAATACTGAGTCGCGACGGTAAATTGTCAGGCTTTAAATTCATATCGATCATCGACCGTTTGAAGAAATCCAAGACACAATTGTCCACAAATACTTTGATTTTAATTTTGATAGGCCGTGTGATTGTATTCTATATTTGCAACATTCTGTCCAAAATATCGCACTAATTCCTTGGGCGGTCGCAGATTTCCAAAACTATCGAAATATACTACACGATTTCCCCTCCTTGCATACGCAACCCAATGAGTACCGGAACCATCGACGTCATCCAAATTGACAATACCGCTCTCATTTCGTCGTACACCGTTTATCGGTAAATTATTGCGCATGAAAACACCTCTAAAAAATTGTATACACATACGTCTTGCAAGCTGTTCCAATTGTACATTGGTTGTTACACCGGCAGGCATTTATATTTTGACATTTTTTTTTCTTGGCTGCTGTTGAGAACCCTCGTCCACGCTTGTATGGAGCGAGATAAAGTCCGTGACCTTCCATGGCGCGATTATGACGCTGCATTTCTTCGAGCTGACGTTGCGTCGCCTTGCTATCGTTCACCGCCTTCGCGATTTCCGCTACTCCGCCAGCCAACGAACCGAGAACTCCCAATAATGATAAAATTGGTAAGATACCACCGCGCTTCGCTATAGGAAGTATTCGTTTTTTCGCAGTCTTTTTCTTCATCGATGATTTTTTTGTTTTCAGCCCCATACCGAATTTTGTCTTTGCCTTCATAGCCGCCCAAACAGCTGTAGCGGCTGCTCTTTCGCCAAGAGTCGAATCTCTCGCGGTAATACGCGTTCGCGCTTTCGTGGCGAGTATATTATCCGCAACGTGTCGTTGACCAAGATCGTTGCTTCGGGAATAAGCTATGTCGTGCTCGCGACACGCGGCATCCAATGGATTGATACCTCGATCGCCTCTAGTCAATCGTGTTTCTAAATGAGTTCCCGGTTCGCAAAACTGATAGCCTGGAATATGTTGTAACGATGCACCCCCCATCGTTACCCGGCACGTAGCCAGCCGGAAGTCTGCCGCCCGGCGAACACCAGCCGGGCAGTGGCAGAGGCGCCCAGCACCCTTTTTAATACTTCAATTACCGCGGTTGTAATAAACAACCATACGGCCGTTATACGGCCGCCGTTACGCCGAAGACCGAGCATAGCCGAACGCTGCCGGAAGATTTCGAGCGTCACCGCCGCGTCAAACGCCGCGTCGTTTCGCCCAGGGGAAGCGACGCGTTTACCGTAATTTACCCGCCGAAAACAACGCGTCGTTATCCCCACCCGGGGGCGAACGACGCAATTACCGATAGACGCTCGGGTATAAAAAGACAGCGTTTCGGCATCTCGGGACCAGAACGATTCCTGAATCCGCTCGAGCAGTACGCTCCGAGATACCAGAACCGATCCTGAAATTCGCAGCAACGACGGAACGTGAGGTTGACGTGTTCGCAGCCTCCGCCAAGCATTCTCGGTTTCCGTGCAGTCTCCGAACTCCTGACACGAATCCGACTAACTCGACGAGAGAGGAGTGTTCGCCGCTCTCCTAGTTTACGGTCACTCATCCGACCACTCCAGCCAGCCGGACCGTGGGTTTGCGAGTTCGCTGCCCCGTCGAGTTTTCTCGACTCCGCCGCGCTATCCGCAACTCCGCGAACGGAAGCAGGGACGGAGAGTTCTCCGCCCGGTCGAGGGTACTCGATCTCCGATCGCACTCCCCTACCGCTGGGAATACGCGATAAATCCCGCGACCACGATCAACGCTATTTTAATACTAGCGAATTATAATTATCGCGCCGAAATACCTATCACCCAATATTTCATTATATTCCGCACGCCGTCAAAATAAACACGGCCTTGCCGTACACGCGCCGACCGACCGCGCCCGATTTCTTGCGCGTTTCGCGTGCCGTCAAAATAAACACGGTTTTACGAATATTGTAAGCGGTTCGATATATCGAACATCGCGCACCGAATAATCTACGCGCATTATATCTAGCGCGTTGCACCATCCACCGCACGCTCACTATTGTAAATCGACCATTGCCGAAAGAGGCAAATAAAGACAATATCTAAATCTTTTCGTGTGTCTCACCTTTTCACGAGCCCTGATCCCGACCGAGCTTATCCACGCACTCGCGAAAAGTGACCCCGTTACATTGGCGCCCGAACAGGGACCGTCCGGGACACACGATTTTTTTTTCTATTCTCTAACGGCGTGGTCGATAACCAAGCGTTACGAAGGCCTGGCTATACACGCTCTCGAAAAAGCAACTAATCAATATAGCCATGCAACATGGCATCGAGACGTCCGATACACTCGATGTCCTCCGCAGCCGGATGAGCCAATATATAAACTCACACCCAGACGAATTCGGGGCCCAAGGCCCAGACGCTCGGAACACGCGGACGCCCCCACGAATAGAGATCGCGCCGCCTAGCACACATCGCGACGAAAGACGCGAAAGCGAACCATCCGCAACCATACAAATGCTAGAGCAGCTGCGGAAATGGGGACGTCCATTCGACGGTCGCGACCCCATCGCGTTCCTAGAACGCGTAGACGACCTCCGCGCGGACTACGGGTATTCCGGCGAGCAACTCATGAAGGGGCTGTCCGAGCTCCTACGCGGAGAGGCCGTCGCTTGGGCGCGTAATAACCGCGAAGACTGGAGGACGTAGGGGGATTTTTGCAACGCCATCCGGCGGCGGTATCTACCCCCACGGTATAGCGAGGAGCTTCAGCAACAAATCGCCGAACGAAAACAGAGGGATAACGAAAAATTCGTGCCGTGCACGCGCCGACCGACCGCGCCCGATTTCTTGCGCGTTTCGCGTGCCGTCAAAATAGACACGGGTTTACGAATATTATAAACTGTTCGATATATCGAACATCGCGCACCGAATAACGAACGCGCATTGCATCTAGCGCGTTGCATCATCCACCGCACGCTCACTATTGTAAATCGACCATTGCCGAAAGAGGCAAATAAAGACAATATCTAAATCTTTTCGTGTGTCTCACCTTTTCACGAGCCCTGATCCCGACCGAGCTTATCCACGCACTCGCGAAAAGTGACCCCGTTACATTGGCGCCCGAACAGTAGGACCGTCCGGGACACGCGATTTTTTTTCTCTCTAACGGCGTGGTCGATAACCGAGCGTTATGAAGACCTGGCTGTACACGCTCCCGAAAGAGCAACTAATAACTATAGCCACACAACATGGCATCGAGACGACCGGCACACTTGATGTCATCCGCAGCCGGATGAGTCAATACGTAGACTCGCACCCGGAAGAATTTGGGGCCCAAGGCCCAGATACTCGGAACACGCGGACGCCTCCACGAATAGAGATCGCACCACCGAGCGCACAGCGCGACGAAAGACGCGAAAGCGAACCATCCGCGACCACGCAAATGTTAGAACAGCTGCGGAAATGGGGACGTCCGTTCGACGGCCGCGACCCAATCGCGTTCCTGGAACGCGTAGATGACCTCCGTGCGGACTACGGGTGCTCCGGCGAGCAGTTACTGAAGGGGCTGTCTGAGCTCCTACGCGAAGATGCCGTCGCATGGGCACGAAATAACCGCGAAGACTGGCGAACGTGGGGGGACTTTTGTAACGCCATCCGACGGCGGTATCTGCCCCCACGGTACAACGAAGAGCTCCAACAACAAATCGCCGAACGTAAACAAAAAGAAAACGAAAAATTCGCGTCGTACGCGGACGAGATGATGACTCTCATACACCGAGCCGGGGGGTTCGCCCGCGACCAGAGACTGTCGCGAATTTACGCAAATATGCGGCCCGAATACAAGAGGTACGTCAAACACCGGGACGTGCACGACCTAAATGAATTGTTCGATGACGCCGCGGAGTTCGAGCGGATCGAGCAGGAACAGCCGAACCGAAGACCGCACGGTGCTACAACACCGACCGTAGCGACCGCATATAACCGGGAGGAGTGCTATTGGCGTTGCAAACAGCGGGGGCACACCCGGTTTCAATGCCGGCAAACCCCACGGCGATTCTGCTCGCAGTGCGGGAAGGACGGCATACTGACCGCCAACTGCCATCCACCGCCGGGAAACGCCAGACGCGCCGGGAGTACCATGGCCGCATCCCGGACGCACAGAACGAAGTGAGATATACACCGCGGCCACACATTACGGCAACCGTGCACGGGCATCCCGTGGAGGCTCTACTGGACTCAGGCTCAGAGGTTTCCTTCATCAATGCCGAAACCGTCAAGACGATGAAGGAACTCGGCATCACACCCAGCGAAGAAAACGGCCAAATACAGATGGCCGACGGTACCGCCGCCCGGACCCTCGGGAAGGTCCGACTACCGGTACACCTGCAGGGACGGACGTACATCCACGACTTTTGGATCCTGCCGACACTCCGCGAGGCAGCATTAATCGGGATCGACCTATGGGGCCGCTTGGGTCTCGCGATCACCCCGCCCCGGCAACGGCGAGCCCGACACCGCCAGCCGACATGCGGGGAAACCAGCGGCCTGGCTAAGAGGACAAAAGAAGAGGAGAACCGCCTGAGTAACTTTCTGAACCGCGAACTCCAGAAATTCCAGACGGTCACGGGGCCGACCCCGCTGGTCGAGCACCAGATCCGATTAACCCGGATCACCCCAATCAAACAACGATACCGGCCACGCAACCCGGCCATGCAAGCCATTATCGACACGGAAGTCGAAGAGATGGAAAGGGCGGGAGTAATCGAGCCGTCTCGAAGTGCCTGGAGCTCGCCCGTAGTGGTCGTCCGGAAAAAGAACGGGAAGCACCGCTTCTGCATCGATTTTCGGAAGGTCAACGAGGTCACCGAGAAAGATGCCTACCCGCTGCCGCAAGTCACCGCTACCTTGGACAAACTACGCGGTGCCCGATATCTAACGACGCTCGACTTAAAGAACGGGTACTGGCAAGTACCTTTGACACCCGAAAGCCGACCAATCACAGCCTTTACCGTACCGGGGAAAGGCTTAATGCAGTTCCGGGTGATGCCGTTCGGGCTGCACTCCGCCCCGGCCACGTTCCAGCGCCTGCTCGATACCGTCATCGGACCCGCACTCGAACCGAACGTTTTCGTGTATTTGGATGACATCATAATAATTAACCGCACGTTCAACGAACATTTAGACTTGCTCGGCGAAGTATTCCGCCGCCTCCGTCAAGCCCGCCTCCGGTTAAACCCCGACAAATGTCGATTTTGCGTCGACAACCTGAAGTACCTGGGGCATGTTGTTGACCGTACCGGCATCCACACTGACCCCGACAAGGTCAGCGCGGTCGCGAATTGGGCCGAACCGCGCTCGGTGAAACAAATCCGACAGTTTCTCGGGATAGCGTCGTGGTACCGACGATTAATCCAAAATTTCTCGACGCTAGCCGCACCCCTCACGCAGTTAACTAAGAAAAACGCCCGCTGGGCATGGGGAGCGGAAGAAGCCGCCGCGTTTCAACAACTGAAACACGCGTTAACCATCGCGCCCGTACTCGCATGCCCGGACTTTAGCCGCCGGTTCTTCTTACAAACGGACGCGAATACCAGCGGGCTCGGAGCTGTCCTCACGCAATATCACGAGGACGGCGAACGGGTCATCGCCTACGCGAGCCGCACGTTATCCGGCGCCGAGAAAAATTATAGCGCCACGGAGCTCGAATGTCTGGCGGTCGTCTGGGACATACGGAAAATGCGAAATTACCTGGAAGGGTACGCCTTCACCGTCATCACAGACCATCAGTCTTTACGGTGGTTGCAAAAGCTCGATACCCCGACGGGACGACTCGCTCGCTGGCTATTCGAGCTCCAGCAATTTGATTACGAAATCAAATACCGATGAGGTGCGCTAAACCGAGTAGCCGACGCGCTCTCACGAAAACCGGAAGTAAGCGCGATTTAACCGATACGTTGCCGCTGGTATAACCGTTTACTAAACAACGTCCGGCGCAACCCCGCCGCGCACCCGGATTACCGAATCACGAACAACGAGCTCTACCGGCACCTCCTCCACAGTTTAAACTTCAAAGAAACATCCGCCGACGAACAGTGGAAGCGGTGCGTGCCCCGCGAGCAACGCGGAGAGACCCTCCGGCAGTACCATGATGCCCCCACGGCCGGGCACGGGGGGGTCGCGTAAACTATCGTCCGCATTGCCGAAAATTTATACTGGCCCGGGATGTTGCGGGAAATCGCCAACTACGTCCGACACTGCACCAAATGCCTAGCGCATAAGGCACTTCAGCAAAAACCGGCGGGACACATGCACGCGACACACGTTAACCGCCCCTGGAAACACGTCACGGTCGACCTTGTAGGACCGCTTCCCCGATCGCGCCGAGGACACGTATGGCTATTAGTTATGCAAGACCGGTTCTCAAAATGGGTAGAACTTTCCCCTCTAAGAAAAGCCACGGCACCGGCCGTAACACGCGAAATCACGGAAAACGTAATACTGCGACACGGCCGTCCCGATATCATTATATCGGACAACGGGACGCAATTCAAGTCCGCACCGCTAACCGCGAGGCTCAAGGCCTTCAATATCGAGCATCGTACAGCACCCGTCCGCAGCCCGCATTGTAACCCCGTGGAGCGCACCAACCGCACAATAAAAACAATGGTGGCGCAGTACGTAGACCGCGACCACCGAGAGTGGGACGAACATCTCGCTGCGCTACAATTCGCATACAACACCGCCAAGCACGCCAGCATATCTAAATCACGGCCGCGAATTAGTTCCGCCCGCCCCCGCCCTCCCAACACCTACGGAGGCCCCAGAACCTGACATCGTCCGACAACGACTACAGGACGCCGAGGAGGTCGTACGCATCAACCTGGCCAGGGGATTCCAGCGACAGCAGCGATACTAGGATCTACGACGGCGAGAATGGCGACCAAAACTAGGCGATTACGTGTGGAAGCGAAACTACCCGCTCTCGAAAAAAGCGAACGCATTTAACGCAAAGCTCGCGCCAAAGTTCATCGGCCCGCTGGAAGTACGTCGGTTTATTTCGCCGGAAATCGTCGATCTCCAGAGTCAACGCGGGAAATGGTATCGCCATATGCATATCCAGGACCTAAAACCCGCTCCCGGCGAAAACAAAAACATGGATACCGACGACAATAACAACAATACAGAGGATCCGGACGACAATAACATCAATATTGACGAATATAATGACGAGACAAAGATGAAAACGAGGAAAACAACCCCACCACGGATTAAAAAGCAAAAATCCAAAGGAAAGAAGGCAACCAGGAAAGATCACGGGCTCAGAAGCTTCCAAGATGAGCATAGAGCAGGATATTTTGAAAGCCATTAACGAGATCCTGGGAGAGCCCGAGCCGCCGTATGGCACAGGCGTGCCAGAAGCGCCGCCGATCTCACTGCCGCCACCACCGAAACGGCCGCCAAAAATCGGTACCGCCATCCAGCGGTCCGACAGGACGAACCAGCGGAAGCTGGCCATGCTGGCCACATCGCCGCCGCCGCTATCCGCCTGCCGACGCCGATGCCACGCCGGGGTACCAATAAGGACGCCAGCCAAGCGACCAAGGTCGCCATCGGGCCAGGAGCAGCCAGAGGAGCGAGCAACGGGGGAAACACCACCCGCCCCCCCCCATGCCCGAAATCCTGGTCCCGATGGGCCCCGCGCCGCCACCGCCGATCATGGTGGAATAAGAGCCGGGACTCCTAGCGCCGATCCCGCATTTCGCGGTTCACGTGTCCCGGCGATACAAGGTCCGCACACCGCACGGACGATGGACGCTGCGGTTCGACAGCGCCGGAAAATTGCGCTACCGCCGCAAACTAGACGAGTCCGAATAAGCGAGTGCCTCAAAATTCAGGCACAGTAGGCGGGGGGGTGATGTAACGATGCACCCCCCATCGTTACCCGGCACGTAGCCAGCCGGAAGTCTGCCGCCCGGCGAACACCAGCCGGGCAGTGGCAGAGGCGCCCAGCGCCCTTTTTAATACTTCAATCACCGCGGTTGTAATAAACAACCATACGGCCGTTATACGGCCGCCGTTACGCCGAAGACCGAGCATAGCCGAACGCTGCCGGAAGATCCCGAGCGTCACCCGCCGAAACGCCGCGTCGTTTCGCCCAGGGGAAGCGACGCGTTTACCGTAATTTACCCGCCGAAAACAACGCGTCGTTATCCCCACCCGGGGGCGAATGACGCAATTACCGATAGACGCTCGGGTATAAAAAGACAGCATTTCGGCATCTCGGGACCAGAACGATTCCTGAATCCGCTCGAGCAGTACGCTCCGAGATACCAGAACCGATCCTGAAATTCGCAGCAACGACGGAACGTGAGGTTGACGTGTTCGCAGCCTCCGCCGAGCATTCTCGGTTTCCGTGTTGCAGTCTCCGAACTCCTGACACGAATCCGACTAACTCGACGAGAGCGGAGTGTTCGCCGCTCTCCTAGTTTACGGTCACTCATCCGATCATTCCAGCCAGCCGGACCGTGGGTTTGCGAGTTCGCTGCCCCGTCGAGTTTTCTCGACTCCGCCGCGCTATCCGCAACTCCGCGAACGGAAGCAGGGACGGAGAGTTCTCCGCCCGGTCGAGGGTACTCGATCTCCGATCGCACTCCCCTACCACTGGGAATACGCGATAAATCCCGCGACCACGATCAACGCTATTTTAATACTAGCGAATTATAATTATCGCGCCGAAATACCTATCACCCAATATTTCATTATATTCCGCGCGCCGTCAAAATAAACACGGCCTTGCCGTATACGCGCCGACCGACCGCGCTTAATTTCTT
Source organism: Polyergus mexicanus (assembly GCF_030449975.1). Classification (NCBI taxonomy): domain Eukaryota; kingdom Metazoa; phylum Arthropoda; class Insecta; order Hymenoptera; family Formicidae; genus Polyergus; species Polyergus mexicanus. The sequence continues at coordinate 3,851,520 of NW_027223338.1, read as the reverse complement.
GCGCGTCTCGCGCGCCGTCAAAATAAACACGGCTTTGCCGTACACGCGCCGACCGACCGCGCCCGATTTCTTGCGCGTTTCGCGTGCCGTCAAAATAAACACGGTTTTACGAATATTGTAAGCGGTTCGATATATCGAACATCGCGCACCGAATAATCTACGCGCATTATATCTAGCGCGTTGCACCATCCACCGCACGCTCACTATTGTAAATCGACCATTGCCGAAAGAGGCAAATAAAGACAATATCTAAATCTTTTTGTGTGTTTCACCTTTTCACGAGCCCTGATCCCGACCGAGCTTATCCACGCACTCGCGAAAAGTGACCCTGTTACAATGTAATTCGATAAAAAGTGCGTTTATCGCACGATTTAACAAACCGCTACCTCTTATAGAATAGAATAGAATAGAATATCTTTATTGTTCCCCAAAGGGGTTACAAATATTTACCTCCCTTAGCGTCTCACATACATTTCCTTAATCTAACTTATACTACTTAAACTACTTAAACTAACTTATGCTATCCTTATTCTATCTTTCCTTCCTGCCTATACACACACACACGCTAAATTCCTAACTCTTCTTAACCTATTTTGGACCTCCACTTCCGGTTTTTAGTCCTTTACTTCACCTTCTCTCCTCTTTCCTTCCTTTCTCAATCACTCTCTCTCATTCTTTCACTCCCTCTCTTCCTCCCCCTCCCTCCCCTCTGCCTTATCCTCCCTTCTCCTCAATACTTCCTTCATCCATTCTTCCCCCTCCCCTTCCGCTCCTAATATTCTTTCCACCGCCTCTTGCCAGCTTTCCTCCCCCTCTCCTTCTCCTCTCCCGCATCCCTCCCATACATGCTCCCATGTCTCTCTCTCTCTATTACACACCCTACATACTTTTTTCTCTTCACTTTCCCAATACCTACTTTCCCTCATTTCATTACCAAACCCCCTCCTTTCCCTTCTTCTAGTCTTTTTTCGAAATTCCATGCTCTTCTTGCCGCCCTACTTCTAAGTTTATCTCTTTTTAATTCCTCCCTTACCATGTATCCTGGTGTTCTCCTGTCTACTCCTAGTAACCACTTTAAGAATCTTTCTTCTACCTTCTCTACTCTATCCCTCTCCTTCCAGCCCCATACCTCTGCTCCATAACTTAACACCGTCCAAACTAATACATCAAAAAGCCAGATCCTCTTCCCTATATCTTTTCCAAATTTTCTCTTTCCTATACTCCATACTTGCCCCATAATTCCCACCGCCTTCCTTACCCTGTCTTTTACATGCCCTTCCTGTCTACCATTTGCCTGAAACACGTATCCTAAATAGTTTATTTCTTTAACCTCCTCTATCTTCTTCCCTTTCCACATCCACTTTACTCTTTTTCTCCTACCCCCTCCCTTTCTAAATACCATGACCTTTGTTTTCAATACGTTCACCTCCAGTCTCTTATTGTCCATATATCTTTCCGTCCTTGCTAACATTGCCCTCATCTCATCTTCCTCTTCCGCTAACAGCACTATATCATCTGCATATGCCATGGAGAATATCTTCCCCTCGCCCAACTTAACTCCACCCCAAATTCCCCTGGCAATTTCCTCCTCCATATCTGCTATTACTATGTTAAATAACACCGGACTTAATGGGCAACCCTGTCTCACTCCTCTACCCGTCCAGAATTCTTCACTTATTTCCTCTCCTATCCTCACTCTACTCTTTGTCTCCCCTATCACCTCTTCTATCCTTTCTATCAGTCCCTCTCTAACCCCTCTTTCCCTTAAGACTCTTACCAGCACTCCCCTATCTACTGAGTCAAAAGCCGCTTTCAGGTCTATAAACACACTTACTAATTTCTTTTTCTCCCTACTAATCTGTCTTTGCGCCAGATAATTCAATACATATATATTGTCCATCACCCCTCTTCCCTTTCTAAATCCTGCCTGATTCTCTGGTATTATACCTTTCTCTTCTACTTCCTCTCTTAACCTTTCTGCCAGAATCGATGTGTATATTTTATACAGCGTTGACATAAGCGTCACTCCTCTATAATCCGTGACTTTATCCCCTTCTCCTTTTTTCACAATCGGTGCTATTATCCCTTCCTTCCATCCCTCTGGCCATCCCTCGCCTCTCCATACCTTGTTGCACGTTTCCCATACCCATTTCCTTATATCTTCTCCCCCGTATCTCCATACTTCATTTGGTATATTATCCAACCCCATAGCTTTGTTTACCCTTAAATTACTCATAATCCTATTTATTTCTTCCCACTCTATTTCCCTTTCCCTCTCTCTTCTATTCCTTCCCCATCTTCCTCTCCGCACTCTTTCTTCTACCCCTCCTAATAACCCCATAAAATACTCCTTCCATTCCTTCATCTGTATCCCTTCCTCTACTCCTTTCCTTTTCCTCCTCTCCCTATTAACTATCTCCCATACTTTACTTTCCGTTCTCGCCTCTCCTGCTTCCCTTATTAATCTTTCTCCCTCCTCTTTCTTTTTCCTTTCACACATCTCCTTGTATTCTCTCTTTTCCTCTCTATACCTTCCTCTCTCATCTTCTCCTCTCCTCCATTTCCTCAACTTCCGCCTTACTTCCTTCTTTTTCTCTATACACTCCTTATCCCACCACCCCCCCTTTCTTTTCTCTTCCTTTCCTTCCCCCTTCTCGCTCTCTTCCAAGGCCTTCTTTATCCTTTCATTCATTTTCTCTATCTCCTCTTCCGTCCCTCCTTCTTCCCCTCCTATATTTATTTCTCCTATTTCCCTCCTAAATTTCTCTCTCCCCTCCTCATTCCAAACCCCTCTCCTGCCTTTCTGCGTCCCTTTCCTTTTCTTCTTCCAACTGTCTTCCCCTTTTATCCAGCAAATCACCGGGTGGTGATCCGAGTCTATGTCCTCTCCTATCTCTAATCTTTCTATTTTTTCCCATATCCCTTCATTTCCTAATACATAATCTATTACCGTGTTTCCCCTCCCCCCGGTATACACGTATGTGTATTCTCCTTTTTCATCTCCTTTTATATTCCCATTTACTATACTCCATCCAGTTTCCTCTAGCATCTCCACCAATCTCCTCCCTTCCCTATTACTCTTCTTATCTTTGGAGTTCCTATTCTTTCCAATTTCCTCTTCCTCCCCCAAATTTACCCTTCCTCCCATTTCTCCCGTTCTGGCATTAAAGTCACCTCCTATTATTATTCTCCTTCCTTCCTCCTCTCTCTCTTCCATCCACTTCTTTAAACCCTCTATCTTCCTCTCTAAGTCCTCGTTCACATATACTCCCACTATTCTCCATTCCTCTCCTCCTCTTTTCAATGTCCCCGTCATCATCCCTTCCTCCGTCGTTTCAATTTCTCCTATCTCCATTTCCCTTTCCCTTCTTATCCCCATTATCATTCCTCCCATTGCTCTTCCTTTTTTATTCTTTCTACTCGCGTATTGCACCCCCCATTTAAAACCCTTCTGTAACTTGTTTTTTACTCCCCTCCATCCTTTCTCGTCCACCCATGTCTCCATGAGTACTATGACATCCCACTCTCCAATCCTATCCCAAAATCCCTTATCTTTGTTTATTAAACCTGCTACATTCCAGAAAGCCATCTTCCATATCTCTTTCTCCTTACCGCCCCCCCCCACGTCTCTCTGTTCCCCCTCTCCTCTCCTTCCCGCCCCTTATTACTCTCCCACTTGTCCTCCCCTCCCTCTCCCCTGTCTCTATTACTAGTCCCCTCTCAACTACCTTCCCCCTTATTCCCCCTGTCTCTCTCTCCTATACCCTACTCTCTCCCCCTTCACTTCTCCTCTTTCACTTTTCAATACTTCCTCTTCCTCATTCCATTTCCACCATTTGCCATCTACTTGCAATCCCCCATTACCTATCCGTACCCTCCTTCCTTCTCCTTCCTCTTTCCTGGCTATCTCCCTGAGCCTCCATCTAACCTTTCTTTCCTCCCATGTTAAATCATCTTCTATCCTTTCCTCTCTTCCCCTCAACTTTTTCTTATTCTCCATAACTTGTCTTGTCTGTTCCATGCTCCCTAACGTCACCACCGCCATTCCTCTCTCTCCTTCCGTCATTATTCCAACTCTTTTCACATTCTCTATTTTTATATTTACTCCTAGTATTTCCAAGATCTTTTCTACTCCTCCTCTTACGTCTCCTTTTTCCACTTCTACTCTCCTAATTACTATATTTCTCTTTCTATCCTCTCGTTCCTTCCGCTCTAATTTTCTTTCTATTATCTTTATTTTTGTTTCTAATTCCCCTTCTCCTACTACCCCTGCTCCCTCCTTGCCCTCCTCGCCTACTCTTCCTTTCCCTTCCTTTATCCATTTTTCTAATTTCTTTTCCAGATTTTCTATCCTTCCTCTCATTTCCCTTCTCTCTTCCTCCCATTCCCTCTCCCTCTCTCTAAATTCCTCTCTTATCTTTTCCAATTCCTTTTTTATCCCTTCTCCTTGTCCCACTAAACTATCTTTGATCTCTCTTAAATCCTCTCTTATCTCTTCTCCTAGCAATTTTACCCCTGTTATTATGTCCTTTCTTAATTCCTCCCTCAATTGCCTCTCCCATCCCTCTCTATCCTCCTCCTTTCTCTCCCCCATTGCTTTTGGTGATCTTACTATGATTTTACTTGATCTAAAAATAGACTCCTCTCCGTTCTTATCCTCTCTCTCTCTCTTCTTCTTCAAAAACTCTGATATATCTCCTACACTTCCTTTTCTCTCTTTCGATTGTTTTATCCCACCTTTCTCCATTCTCCCCTGCTTATCTATCCTTGTTTCCCTTTTCCAGCTTCTTGTTTTGTTTCCTTTAATCTACTTATACTCTCCTTCTCTTCTCTATTTTACTGTCTTTGTTTCCCCTCTATCTACTCTCTTTGCTCCGTGCTCTGCCGCTCATTAGCGCTACCCCCACTTTCCCCTATCGCGCGCTGTTTCCCTAGCGCTCCGTCGCGTCTACCGCTCTACCTATCCTATACTCCGTGCCCACTCGACTCTAACCGCCGGCTCGTAAATGCCCTTTTATTCCCTTCCCTTCTCACTCCCAGTTCTCCCTTCATTCCCTCACTCGCTCTTTCACCTCCACTCGCTCTCACTCAACCCTTCTCTCTCGTCGCCCCTCTAATTCTCCTCTCAACCACCGTCAAACAGCACCTTCCACATACACACGTGTCACACTCTACGTACCGGAAACGGAAGTCCCCGCTACCTCTTATAATTTTTGCTGACATTTGTCACAATTTTTTATTAACGGTGTTGGACCGTCGAAATGTGTTTGCTGCCATTATAATGTCGTGTGCATCGACGATACTGTTGAAGCTCTGAGTCAGCTTTTATATGTTCGGGAAGCTTGTCCCACAATTCAACGTAGCTACCAAAGTCTCGCAGTAAAACAATCTTGGAGATAATCTGTAACTGCTCGGTGATAAGCTCGAGAATATCGCTGTCAATCGATAGAAGAAGAAACATTTTTGAGACTGAGCGGTTTCGATTCGGTTCGCCTCTATAAATAGGGCCCCGATGATTCATTTTCCAAAATCTGATTTGAGATTTGCGAGAGCAAACATGCGGTTCGCGCGACAAGCGACGATAATCAAAGTGATAAATTTTGACGATAAAACACGAGTAATGTCCGAGAAAGAAATACGCAAGCATGGAAACATGCTGCCGACTACTATACGCGGTATCATTTGCGCTCCTTCGAATTGCGGTAAGACTAACGTGTTGATAAGTTTGATAGAAAGTCCACACGGTGTACATTTCGAGAATGTGTACGTATATTCGAAATCGCTTCAACAACCGAAATATCGATACTTGGAAAATTTGCTATTATCGATCGATGAAATTGGCTATTTTACATTCTCTAATAATAGTGACGTTATTCCACCGAGCGAGGCGCTTCCGAATTCCATTTTTATCTTTGACGACGTGGCGTGCGATAAGCCAGATACGATAAGAGAGTACTTTGCAATGGGTCGACACTCGAGCGTCGACTGTTTCTATCTTTGTCAAACGTATGCCAAGATACCCAAGCATCTTATACGGGACAATGCAAATTTACTGATTTTGTTTAAACAAGATGGTACAAACTTGAAACATGTATACAACGATCATGTAAATACTGACATGTCTTACGGCGATTTTCGCGCATTCTGTCAGAAATGTTGGCAACACAAGTATGGATTTGTAGTGATTGATAAAGACAGTTTACAGACTAATGGAAGATATCGAAAAGGATTTAACGATTTTGCAATACCGTAAAGTGGTTAGTCGCTATCGATACATCGATCGAACAACGTCTAAAAATTTTCGTCCGAGCGCAACATGACGACGACGATTGACAGTGACGATCGTGAGAAGATTGCGAGAGAGATTGTAAAAACGAGCGAATCAATCCGCAAAAAATATCGTTCTTTAAAAACCGGTCAAATGGAGGAAGACGTCGCATTGGAGAGACACTTTAAACCAATTATCAAACCTCTAAAACAACTTGTCGAAAATACAATCAATGTGGAATCTAATGAAGCGAAAATCGAACCATCGAGTATGCTCGAAGACAAGCATCTGAAAAAAGAGTCTGGAACAAAGCGAACAAGGTCAAATATATCATTGAACGGTTCGCTAATAACTTCTACTCCAAATCAATCGAAACGTAAGCGAATGAAACAATTATCGAATGTGATTACTTCTACTCCGATAAAAGATGTACAATCGAGTCAAATATTGCACGAAAGATCGTCTCCGTATGTGGAAGAAGTTTTCGAAACCACGCCTGAAACGCTTGTGACATCGGTTCAACATCTGCTACAAAAGTCCGAGGGTCAAAATACATTGAGCACACATCTGGGTCCACTAGGGCAAAAATATGTTGGAGCTATTTTGATAGATAACAAGATAAAAATAACAGTATGGATTATGTTTACGGTGTTAAATTTTGCAACGAAGGAATGATGCTTGATGATCAAATTTTTAAAGATGACAATATAATTATCGGTGGAATAAGATACATGGGAACACCAGGTCTCTATGAGTTGATTTTCAAGAGAATACCCGACGGTGACGTATACAATGACGATGATAAAATTAAATACAAAAATATATTACTGGCGACAAATGCACATAGACGTGGCAATGATATGCGTAATCCAGTGTTAAGTAACAAGGGATACAAGTATAAAAATATAATAGCACCATTAATCTCTATTAAAAATATAATAGCGCCTGGAAAAAAAGCTGGAAGAGGTATAAACATACCGCGCGCTATGACGTTAAACGATAATAAGATCGATTACGTGCATTGGAATGATCCCAACGAGTTGGTAGATCGCTTGCGATTGCTGGAAGCTTCGCGTCAAGCCGGCAACAATGCCCACGACAATGAAATATTATCAATTATCAAGGAACTTTACAAAGCTGGCCTTATTATAAATTAATCTATACGTCGGCGAAACGAGTCAGTCTGTCATTATTGTTTGTATCGAAATGTCGATTAATAAATTTGGATTATCGTTGGGAACACCCAACAACTCATACTATCAATGGAATGGATTACTAAGAAATTACGTGCGCGATAACGCTCTGTGTCAGACAGCCTCCGGCTTTGATGCAAGGTCGCGCAAGATACGACGCGTAGCGCAACCGGAAGATGATACTGATGCAGCAAACCAACAGTACGTGGAAATACGTGTCAAGCTTTTGGAAGACAGACAGGAAGAACTTGAGAAAAAAATAATCACGATAAACATGATCTTCAGCTGGATATAGAGCGGCGACCACAGGCCACGCGAAACACGCATTGTCATTAGATTGCACGTTGATTACCGCTCTCTTCATCGTTATTTCTCGCGGTAATTTTATGTGGCATCCCGCGCGCAATGGATTATATTTATTTATATTTACATTTAAATCGAGTATTCGCGATAATGCCCACCCGCTATCGCGTTCTTGAAATTCTTCGAGCAATGCTAGAGTGGGCTCGACAACGCGCCGCTCGTACCATTCGCGTAAATCGGATGTGCGAAAGAGTTCATAGTTTCTCGTATTGATACTTTTATTTGCGCGTTTATCACCCGTCACAAATTCACCATTGAACACCGTATTAATTTTCACATTAAAGTGTTTTTTCAGCACGGTTTGCACGTGTTTGAGCACAATGTCTTTAGCATCCTCGAAAAATTGACGAGGCTCGATGTGATTATGATTTATAACCGCACTAATCAATATGCGGCTCTCGAACGCCGTATCGATCTCTCGCCAAATCAATCCGTGTTGCCGCGTGCTGCATCCTGCACCCGCGTGTACAAAACGTGTGCGTAACGAGTTCTTCAATCCCTCGAGTCGTGCAATTCGGGCAATCAGCGATTGTCGAATCCCAATCGATAATCGTGGACGTTTGATTCGACTTTGCCCTTCTAATGATTCGATATATTCGTCGCATCGTTGCTCCTACGCAACGTACTCCTCTATCGAATTCACCCTTGCAGATTGCTCGCGTAGATTTCGTTCGGCATTGTTTTCCGCCATATTTCCAAATTTATACCAAAAATTTTTTGCTAACAAGATGTGCTTATAGTAGGTAATCTAGGCCGTCTCTAACTCACGGCTCCATGAGTGCGAGAGAGAGGTACCCATAAGAGAAAAAGAGATAGCGAACGCTTGTTGGCAAATGCGGGGGGGAGTTTGGGTCGGAGGGAGCCGGGGGGCGGAGCATCAGGGGGGTACATAGGGAGAGGGGGAAGCGTGTCGTCGAAAGTGCTCAAGAGATGGCGCTCGGCTCGATCAAGGCCACACTTCCTCCTCTCCCTACGTACCCCCCTGATCCTCCCCAACAAAGTGTTCGCTGTCTCTCGTTCTCCAAGGGTACCTCTCTCTCGCACTCATGGAGCCGTGAGTTAGAGACGGCCTACACAATTTCTTTCACTCGCGAGGATGAGCGATCGACACGTTCGGCGTATCCGCGACGACTGACCGTTCTACGGCGCGGCTAAGTTATTAAATTCTCTTCTATATTTTCCCGCGCGAAGCGTTTCTCCCGGCGCGACTCGACCTTGACGCGACTTGTTTTCAAGGGGGCGATGACGATCTTTCGCGCTGCTTTTAGCGCGCGATCCGCTATCGCGGTTCTTAAGGGATGCGCGTTGCTTCTAGCGCGCGATCCGCGAGCGGATGCCGAGTATCCGGCGTCGAGGGAGACGGAGGATTATCGGAGGGCAGTCGAACAATGAGAGAAACGGTTAGCGGCGATACGAGTGCGCTTATCGCGTTTCGGGGCAAGTTTTTCTTTGTTTTCCGGCGATACGAGCGCGTTTATCGCGTTTCGGGGCGAGTTTTTTTCGTTTGTTGGCGACGACGCGCTTCCGGTGGCGAGACGCATTCGAGAGTGAATATCTAGCTCGATTAATCGGGACGCATCATCGCTATTTTTTCCGTTATAAAAGAACGCCGCGACGATCTCGAGATATTAGTACGTTCGAGAATATTCGCGGCGCGATGAAGCGCGCACCGAGCGCTTTATCGAGATTAGCTGGAAAAGTGGTGAATATTCGAATTAGAAGTATCGAGGATATACAGAATTTGGAGATACCGAATTGCTTGAAGAAGAAACTAAGCGAATGTTATATAGAGGACTGTCTGTACTGTAGAGAAAAGATCGGCTTCGCGGAAGAGTTCGTGCGAGAGGCGAGCGAGGCGCGATTCGACGAGCCTTTCTCGAATGTCGGAGCCGATGGTTATCTGCTTTATCGCAATTGGAAACGGCGATACGGAGTTCCGAGATTTTCGTGGGAGGTAAATCACGTCGTGCATTGCTTCTATACATTCGGTTGCCGATTCGAGAACGGAAATTATTTCGAGGAGGACGTGAGATATTGCGTGGAATGCGCGCATAGACCGAGCTTCATGAGAAGCGTATCGACGCATATGAAAAAATCGGTGTATAGCGAGAGAGTGTTCGCTTGCGATCTTATTGACGAAGTCTTCGACGTGTCGGATAATTGGTGCGGCGGCTGCGCGACGAGAGCTTTGTTCTACATCGAGGGTTACGACGAAGAAGAGACGTGGTTTATTAATAAAAGATTTTGGTTTTCGTTAAACGACGAGTGATGAATCGAGAAACGATAGAGGAGAGCGATCTTCTTAATAGCGCGCGGGATGTCGCGACGGTAGACGCGTATCGCGCGTGGGCGAGACGGTGCGACGAGTGTCTCGAGTTTCTGCGGGAGAGGTGTCGCGGCGCGCGCCGGGGGAAATCCACCGGAGCGATCAATTCTCTGATCGCTCGAACCGTTCGATTGACGGGCGCGAGAGACGATCTGCGTCGGTGTTTCAAACGCGTGGGAGGTGGCGCAGAGAGGCGCGAAGGATTCTCGTGGTTTGAGATGGAGACAGCTTTCTCTAGACGCATTTTAACCGGCGCGGTTATCAACTTCGATTATATCGAACCTTCGCGATTTCTCGAGGACGTTAGAGATACCGTGCTCGATAGAGTACGCGATGCTATAAATGAATATAACAGTGTTAAGGTCAATACCGCGTTTATCGGTGAGTTCGTCTCAGGCGACAAGATTGATATTAAGACTATCACCACGAAGAATTATCCGCTTCTACCTCTTTCCAATTTGCAAGAGTGGTACGGAAAGCGCGTGATCGATGCTACTTTAGCTTCGCTGGAGGAGTTTCAAGAGCGTGATAGCGGATGGGCGTTATCGCGAATTCTAAATTTAACGGTGAATGTGAATAAATATAATTCTATGCACGCTGGATGTCACGTTCAGATACCGCGAGAGATCGCGTTGAAGAAAGCGGTGGTTAACGTGCGATCTGCGGATAACGCGTGTTTCGCGTGGGCGATAGTTGCCGCTCTATATCCGGTCGAGAAAAACACGGAGAGAAGCTCGCGGTATCCTCACTACTTGCTGAATCTGGAGTGTGTCGAGTTTCCCATGAATTTAAACGGAATTACTAGATTCGAGCGTATTAATGATATATCTATTAATGTGTATACCGTTCGGGATAAAAAGGACGGAAAAGGTAGTTGCTGTATCGTTCCTCTGCATCTCACCGGTGATAAGAAGGACAGACACATTAATTTGCTGTATCTGAGCGATACGACGCAACGAGATAATACGACGCATTTCGCATGGATTAAGAATTTGTCTCGACTCATCGGATCGCAACTGAGCAATAGGCAACATAAAGCGCATATATGCGATCGGTGAGTACGAATTAAAAAAGTTGTCGCGTAGTGTGAATAATATACGCGATTTAAAAAATGTGTTTTATGTTACATGCATTACATGTATGATGCATGCATTATTTTCGAACGAGCGATAAATTATTGGCTCACAGCGCGGACTGTGGAAGAATGAATGAGTGCGCTATAGTCCTTCCTACCGAAGATGACAAATGGTTAGAATTTCGCAATTACTGTAGAAAGGAGAGATTTCCATTCGTGGTGTACGCCGATCTCGAATGCGCGCTGGAGAAGAAAGAGGAGAAGAGAACGTCGAACACGTCTATCGTTCAGCATCACAAAGTCTATAGCGCTGGATATTACGCGCGATGCGCGTTCGATGATGCTGGTTCGACTTATAAAGCCTATCGCGGCGAGAATTGCGTATCATGGTTCGTTAAAGAATTGTACGATTTAGCGCTTCGCGCGAAGACTATTCTCAGCACCGATGCGTCTATGACGGATCTTACACCGGACGAATGGGAGAGATTCATGAGCGCGACGCACTGCCGCGTATGCGAGAAACCGTTCGAATCGGAAGACGCTCGCGTGCGCGATCACTGTCATCTAACCGGACGGTATAGAGGTCCGGCGCATTCGAATTGTAATTTAAATTATAAGGAGACTTACGTAATGCCTATATTCTTTCACAATTTATCGGGCTACGACGCGCATTTCATTATTAAAGATGTGGCTAACGCTTTTCCCGGCAGCATAGAGTTATTGACGCTAACGAAGGAAATGTATATCTCTTTCACGAAGAACGTTGAGGATGCATCGAACGAGGGATGGGTCGGGAAACGCCTGAAATTGTGCTTCGTGGATTCTTTCAAGTTTCTAAGCGCGAGTCTCGAAAAATTGGCGTCGTATCTTGACAAGAGCGAGCTGAGAATCGCGCGTTCGGAATTTTCCGATCTTGACGACGCTGATTTCGAGCTTCTCGCGCGAAAAGGCGTGTTTCCTTATGAGTACGTCGACGACGTTGATAAATTACTAGAGACTCGTCTACCACCGCGCGAGGAGTGGCCTTCACTTGGACACAGTACAATTGGACACGGTGCAAATGGACACGTTACAAATGGACACGAGATTGTGCACACGGTTCAATTGGACACAGTGCATTTGGACACAGTAATTTTGGATACAGTAGCTTTTGGACACATAAGAAAATACGCATCGTTTACTTGGACACCGCTCAATTGGACACTGTTCATTTGGACACCGTTCGTTTGGACACAGAAAGATGCGCACCGTTCATTTGGACACCGTTCGTTTGGACACCGTTATTTGCCCACCGTTCGTTTGGACACCGTTCATTTGCCCACCGTTCGTTTGGACACCGTTCATTTGCCCACTGTTCGTTTGGACACCGTTCATTTGCCCACCGTTCGTTTGGACACCGTTCATTTGCCAACCGTTCGTTTGGACACCATTCATTTGTACACAGAAACATGCGCACTGTTTGTTTGAATATGTAACAGATGGAGAGAAATAAAAATCATTTTGGGAAAATATAATCAGTATTCTTATAACACTTTATACTGGTAAATCTATGTAAAATATGAAATCGTGAAAAGGAGATACATTTGAAGGTTATAATATTTGTCAAAATAAAATATATTCATACTTATATATCTCTGATACTGATGTCATTAATTTTACATTGCTTTTAGCACTTTGTTTAGCCTTTCGCATATTTGGATGTCATGCATGGATACAGTGGGTTCCGCCCCCCCTGGGGGGGCTCCACTTCCGGAAGATATAACCTAACCCAAACCTATTTCTTATTTAAAACAAAAGTTTGGTGTGGATTACGTCGTATAATTTAAATCAAATTTTGGTGTCCAAACGAACGGTGTCCAAACGAACGGTGGGCAAATGAACGGTGTCCAAACAAACGGTGGGCAAATGAACGGTGTCCAAACGAACAGTGGGCAAATGAACGGTGTCCAAACGAACGGTGGGCAAATGAACGGTGTCCAAACGAACGGTGGGCAAATAACGGTGTCCAAACGAACGGTGTCCAAATGAACGGTGCGCATCTTTCTGTGTCCAAACGAACGGTGTCCAAATGAACAGTGTCCAATTGAGCGGTGTCCAAGTAAACGATGCGTATTTTCTTATGTGTCCAAAAGCTACTGTATCCAAAATTACTGTGTCCAAATGCACTGTGTCCAATTGAACCGTGTGCAAAATCTCGTGTCCATTTGTAACGTGTCCATTTGCACCGTGTCCAATTATACTGTGTCCAAGTGCACCACTCCCCCGCGCGAGGCTTTCCATAGTTCGCTGACCGGTGACGCGATATCCGAGAGCGATTACGCGCGCGCGATAAGAGTCTGGGAGCGATTTCGCGTCGAGACGTTGGGCGACTATAGCGATTTGTATTTAAAAACCGATGTTCTTTTATTAGCCGATGTCTTCGAAAATTTTCGCGACGCGTGTATGAGAAGTTATAATTTAGATCCCGCATACTATTACACATTACCTGGATATACGTGGGACGCTATGTTAAAGCACACGGGTATTCGATTCGAGTTATTAACTGATATCGATATGGTAATGTTTGTGGAACGCGGGATACGCGGCGGGCTAAGTCAATGTTCCAATAGGTACGCGCGCGCTAATAACAAGTATTTGCAGACTTACGATTCTTCGGAACCGTCTTCTTATCTTATGTATTTCGATATAAATAATTTATACGGATGGGCGATGTGTCAATCTTTACCTTACGAAGATTTTCGATGGGTCGACGATGTCACGAGTATCAACTTAATGTCCGTGACATCAAACTCGCCTATCGGTTATATTCTAGAGGTCGACCTTGCGCATCCGCCTAATCTTCACGATTCTCACGCTAACTTGCCATTCTGCCCGACGCGCGATAAGCCGCCCGGAAAACGCGACGAGAAACTTCTCGCCACGCTGTGCGATAAGAGTCGTTACGTAATATATTATCGCAATTTGCAGCAATGCATTCGACACGGATTACGCGTTACGAGAATACACAGAATATTACAATTCGCGCAATCTTCATGGTTGTGCGGATACATCGAATTAAATACGCGACTACGAATTAACGCGAAAAATGAATTCAAGAAAAATCTTTACAAATTGATGAATAACGCCGTGTTCGGTAAGACTATGGAGAATGTGCGCAATCACTCGGATGTCCGGCTCGTGACTCGATGGGACGGGCGATACGGCGCGGAGGCGATGATCGCGAAGCCGAACTTTCACAGTAGAAGCGTCTTCGCGGAGAATATCGTAGCCGTGGAATTGCGCAAACTCGAGGTTAAGTTTAACAAACCGATTTATGTGGGTATGTGTATTCTCGATGTGTCTAAGATTCGTTTATACGATCGACGCTTTCATCACCGAGTACGTCGAGTAATGATTTACTTCGAGCTTTTCCACGAATTTTTTCACCTCAGCGTTGTAGAATTCCTTTCCTTTGTCGGTCTGCAGATTTTTCGGACACCGCTTAGAGTCTCGCACTATCTTAGATAACGCTCGGGTAACCTCGTTCGCGCTCTTGCTTTTAAGCGGTACGGCCCAAGCGTATTTGCTTAACGCGTCGATAACGGTGAGTATGTAGTTGTGGCCTTTGTTGAGTCTCGCGTAAGGACGCATCTCGACCACATCCGCTTGCCATAGATCGTCGTACCCGCGTATCGCGACGCGACGACGCGGAAAGTTTCTTCTCGCGGGCGCGTGCAATTCCTCGACTAGTCTTCGTTTTTCGGTGCTCATAATTCTCTTTTCTTTCTCTCAAGGATGACGTTGGGCGGGATCTCTCTCTCGAGCGGCTCGCCGCTCCGAGTATCGCTGCTAGTCTCGCGAATTTTCGCTAATTCCGTCACTCTCCCCGATAGCTCGTCCGCGTCTCTCTTTAATCGCGATGTTGAATTTTTTAATTCTCGTATTTCCGCCGCGGAATTCGTCGCGGAATTCGCCGCGACGCGCGATTTTTGGGTTAGTTCCTGTATTATTTTACCCTGATTGAACAGTATTTTACGGTTGCTCGCGCTTTTCGTCGAAGACTCCACGGCATTGAGCGATATCATATTTTTTGCGGCATCGATTCGATCGCTTAAACTGTCAATTCGTTTATCCAAAGCATCGATCCATTTACCTAGAGCGTTAGCGTTAGATTCTGTTCTCGAAACGGAATTTTCCACAGCATCTATCCGTTTACTTAGAACGTCGTCGCGCGCTTCGATCTTGGAAACAAAACTCTCCGCGGCGTCTATTCGTTTACCCAGAGCGTTATCGAGCTGGGTGAGCCTCGTGAATAATAGAATGACGCCTTTCCCTGCCTCGTCCGCGTCTTTTCTCAATTGCGATGTAATTCCTTCAACGTAGCTTTTGCTCGTCGCGTCGGTGTTCTCCTCCGGCTTAGCCAGACGCTTTATCTTGCGCTCTCTCGCGTCGTACTCGACGGAAGAGCTTAGACACAGCGCGTTATCGCGCACGTAATTTCGCAGAGACTCGATAGCCGGACGTAGTCTTCCGGTTTTCGCGTCATAGCCACGGTTTTTTAAAGGCGTGCCGAATTTGCTCACGGACATCGCGAATTCCGCGCACGACTGCGGCGATCGTCGATGCGACGATTCGATTTATACTATCGCTCCCGTTTCGCGAAGCTCCTCGATTATCGATAGAATCTCGTTTTCGTGAGCGTTGTTGCCAGCTCGACGCGAAGCGTCCAGCAATCGCAGACGATCCACTAATTTGTTTGGATCGTCCCAATGAATGTAATCGATTTTATTATTCGTGACTCGCATGGTTGACGGTACGGGAGTGGTGCACTTGGACACAGTATAATTGGACACGGTGCAAATGGACACGTTACAAATGGACACGAGATTTTGCACACGGTTCAATTGGACACTGTGCATTTGGACACAGTAATTTTGGATACAGTAGCTTTTGGACACATAAGAAAATACGCATCGTTTACTTGGACACCGCTCACTTGGACACTGTTCATTTGGACACCGTTCGTTTGGACACAGACAGATGCGCACCGTTCATTTGGACACCGTTCGTTTGGACACCGTTATTTGCCCACCGTTCGTTTGGACACCGTTCATTTGCCCATCGTTCGTTTGGACACCGTTCATTTGCCCACTGTTCGTTTGGACACCGTTCATTTGCCCACCGTTCGTTTGGACACCGTTCATTTGCCCACCGTTCGTTTGGACACCGTTCATTTGGACACCAAAATTTGATTTAAGTTATATGACGTAATCCACACCAAATTTTTGTTTTAAATAGATGTCGTAACCCGACCAATTACTTAATATATTAAAGAATAAAACAATAAAGTGACACAGAAAAGTGTAAGAAAGAGCTGAGTAAAGCAAAGCATTAAAATTAGAAAAGAGATCAAGGAAAGATAATTAAGAAAGAGCAAAGTAATAAAAGGATATTAATAAAATAAAAGTAGGATACACGGTCAAGTTCTCGGAAGCTGAGTAAGCAGCTGACGAGACAGACTGACAAGCGGAGCACGAGACATGCTCCGGTCAGGGACACCACACTCCTCCCCAATCAACGACCTAATTAATTAAGAGATATAATAAGCGCGAGATGCACCTCGCGAGCGGAAGAAAAAGAGACGATTCGCGAGAGACGACTCGCAGACTACTCGCTCGCTCAATATTATCGAAGTACCGTACGTATCGCGCCCGACTATTATAATCGCGAATAAGTGAAAGTGTATTAAATCTTGCAAAATATACTAAATTATACCTAACGTCCGGGAGTGTCTTATTTCGAGCGTGGATCCTAATCCTTTGGGCGTACAAATCCCAAAAGACCTCTTCCTTAGCGGCTAGAGGCACAATATTAATTGGTGGCAGCGGTGGGATACGCCAGCTCTAACAAGATCAACACCGGTAAAGGTCCATAACCACGAAGCAGAAAATTCCGTGGGACCGACAGAACGAGAGACAGCGAGGATAACTCCGTCAGACAGTCGACACCTACAACCGAGGGAAAAGGAAGTCTAGCAGGAACTTCGAGACACCCGGTATATCGAGGCGACAATGAGAAGCGCAACCTGAGAAGGCGCACCGACCTATCTCAACGGCACGCGACGATCAACGCCCGACGGCCGACATCGAACGAGAGAATGCTGCTCATCGTATTATTGTAAGTCGAGAAATCAAAATTTGTAAACGCGTGAATGTCGGAAAACCGAAACGCACCACAGAAAAGCGTAGCGAATAAATCGTGGCTATTTAGCGAACCAGCGAATAGAGCCATTAGAAATAGCGCAGTAAACCCTATAAGAGTAGCAGTAGAAGCACTCCGGGATATACGCGATAACGTACGAAGAAATCTAAGCGCATTAAATTCAAGCGAGAATTTGTCCGAACCAGAACTCGGAGCAAACGTTGTAATCGAACGCGAATTTCCATTTGGCGAATTAGATAACAGTTTAATAGCGAACAATATAGAACTAGATGTTCAGGTCGAATCATCAATAAGCGCGTCTAGTAGACTAACACACCGCCGCGAATTCTCACTAACGTCATACGATTCAAGTATCTTTGACCCCGACGAAATCTATCGCATTCGAGACATGTATAACTCAAACGCTTCCGCATCGCAACCCATCACATCAGAAGATATCGATGAGGGAATTAGGCGATTACAAGAAGAAGCAATCAGAAACGCGACACAATCAAACGCGCAAGCTCAGCACAAACCGCAGAAAAAAACGGACGAAGCAGCCGACGACTTTAGGGAAATATTGCGGGAAATGAGAGAGGAAATTAGACGAGAAATTAGAAGTATGCATGCCGAGATATACGATTTGAAAATTAGAGGACCGCAACCCCGACAAAACAACGGGCATAGAACTCCGCCGGGAGAAAGAACCGAGACCGTATACGAGTTCACACCCGAGGATGTACGACATCGAAGAGGACGCGGATTTTTACAATTAAAAGAGGCTCGTGGAATGATTCCGGAATTCGACGGATCACCTAATAAATTACAAGAATTTTTGAGCGCGACTACATATGCAGTAGAACACATCGACCCGTTAGATGAAGTAACGCTATTAGGAGCAGTATTATGCACGAAATTAAAAGGCAGAGCGATGCTAGATTTCCAAACGCGAAAAATTCGAGACTTCGCACAATTAAAAAATGAATTAGAGGTCTGCTATGCGAGTAAAAAGAGTACGACACATCTACAAATTGAATTCAATACGCTAAAACAGAAAAACGGAGAAAGCGCACGAACTTACGGACTTAGAGCAGACAAATTAGCCATGGAGCTATACGAATCAATGATGGAAGGACGACATCATACAGTAGATAATAAACGCGCAATAATGGAAATAATACAACAACAAGCCTTAGAGAATTTCCAGATAGGATTGCAGGACGAAATTAAAACAATTGTTCGATCGCGAGGATATGCTACGTTGCAAGAAGCAATAGCAGCGGCCAGCGCGGAAGAAAAGGTTAAAGGACCACCCGCGACCGGTACGCGAAGCAAAATAAATTTCACACCGACCTATAAACAAGAAAATAAAATAAACGTGCAATGTCAAAAATGCGGAAAAATTGGGCATTACGGCCGAGATTGTCGAACTAGCCGATATACAAATCGATTCTCATTGCCGAAACCCGATAGACAACCCCGCGTAAATACGGTAAATAAATATTGCCACTATTGCAAAAAATCCGGACATGATCGCGAAGAATGTTGGTTATTACACGGACGACCCAATAGAGATCAATCGAGCCGAATCAAACAATATAATTCGCGACCGGAAAATAAAAACCGCAAGAATAGCGAGCAAGGAAAAAAGAAATTTAACTCCACGCAAAATAGCGATGAGGAGGAAAGGAACGAAAGAAAGTCGCACCGATCTGCAATGGAATATCAAGTATCACACTTCAAAAATACGCCGCATATACAAACAGGATTGGACCTCGTCACATTACCAATGCGAGAAGCGAAACGCGAAAAAATAAATTTACTATTCGATACAGGAGCCGCAATATCATTAATTAAAGTGAAACATTTAAAAGGCGAAACGTTAATAGAAGAAAAAAAAATAACGCTCACCGGCGTAACGGGACATAAGATATGTACACTTGGAAAATTTAAGGCGACAATAACTCTGAGAGAGCGCCGAATTAACCACACTATGTACGTTGTTAAGGATGATTTTCCGATAGAATATGACGGAATACTAGGAGTTGATTTCCTACGAAAGCATCAAGCCACTTGCAATTATAAAACAAAACAATTAAAGGTAGGACAGCATATCTTAAAGCTTTACCCCTATCTAAAAATGACGCTGAAACCACGTAGCGAAACTATAATACAGGTCGCTACTGACAAGAACACGATAGGCGTGATAAAGGCAGAAGAAACGATACCAGGAATATTCATAGGTAATTGTCTAGTAGAACCTACAAATTACCTATGTGCAGCCAGCATTATAAATACAACGGATAACACAATCGAAATGCTAATGCCGCAAGTAAGTATAGAGGAAATCAAACAAAGCGAAACAGAAGAAATTAACGTAATACGAATGCCAAATAAAGAGGAAGTAATTTCGCGTAGTGAAAAGGTATTACGATTATTACGTACACAACATTTAAATAAAGAAGAAAAGAAAACAATAATGGAAATCTGCCAGGATTTTAGCGACGTGATGCATATCGAAGGAGAACCACTGACATGCACAGATACCGTCGCGCATAAGATTACAACGCAAGCAGATAGCTCACCGGTCAACGTACGGCCTTATCGCCTGCCGGAGAAGCATAAAGAGGAAGTAAATCGACAAGTCCGAGAAATGTTAAGAAATAAAATAATCCGACCAAGCACGAGTCAGTGGAACGCACCGTTATTGGTAGTCCCTAAGAAAGCCGATGCGTCAGGAAAACCGAAATTACGAGTAGTCGTAGATTTCAGGAAATTAAATGATCTAACTATAGGAGATTCATTTCCCCTACCGAATATAACTGATATATTAGATCAGCTGGGAAACGCCAAGTACTTTACAACACTGGATTTAGCATCCGGATACCACCAAATTCCGATGGAAGAAGGCGACAAAGGCAAAACTGTTTTTTCCACACCTCACGGGCATTACGAATACAATAGAATGCCCTTTGGATTAAAAAATGCGCCAGCCACATTTCAAAGGCTAATGAATTCAATACTGATAGGCATACAAGGAATAAAATGCTTGGTATACTTAGATGACATCGTAATCTACGGAGCGAGCTTACAAGATCATAACAAGAGACTCATCGAAGTCCTACGAAGATTGCGAGAAAATAAGCTTAAGCTACAGCCTGATAAATGCGAATTCCTACGAAAAGAAGTGACATATCTAGGTCATATAATTACGGAAAACGGAATATCGCCGGATCCATCTAAACTGGAAGCTGTGAGAAATTTCCCGACGCCTAGAAAAATAAAAGATATCCAAGCTTTTATAGGATTAGCCGGATATTATAGAAAATTTATTGAAAATTTCTCAAAGATTGCGAAACCACTAACGAAGCTAACGAAAAAGGAAAATAAATTCGAGTGGACTCAGGAACAACAACAAGCATTCGAAATGCTTAAAGAAAAATTGATGACGGCACCCTTATTAAAATATCCAGATTTTGGAAAGGAATTCATAGTAACAACCGATGCATCAGACTATGCAATCGGAGCAATATTATCGCAAGGAAAAATAGGCCAGGACCAACCAATAGCCTATGCCAGTCGAATACTAGCAAAAGCCGAACAAAACTACAATACGACCGAAAAGGAACTATTAGCAATAGTATGGGCCGTTAAACATTTTCGACCGTACTTATACGGGACAAAATTTACGATAGTCACAGATCATAAATCGCTCGTATGGTTATTTAATGTAACCGATCCTGGATCTCGATTAATTAGATGGAGGCTAAAATTAGAAGAATACGATTACGAGATCATACACAAGGCCGGGACAGCGAACAGAAACGCTGACGCACTAAGTCGACACGTGGCGGATATCAACAGCGTCGAGGAGGATGAGAGCCCCGACATGAAGATAACGCGAGAATACACGGAAGACGAGAAGCGACGCATCCTATACGAATATCACGATGCACCTGTGGGAGGGCATCAAGGAAAAGAACGCACGATTAATCGAATTCGCCTAATGCACAATTGGCGAGGATTGACAAAAGATGTCGAAGACTATATAACAAAATGCGAATTTTGTCAAAAAAACAAATTATCGCGAAAAATTAAAGCACCGCTAATAATAACGGACACTGCCGACAAACCTTTTGAAAAATGTGCTTTAGATATCGTAGGTCCACTAACAATTACTAATAATGAAAATAAATATATTTTAACGTTCCAAGATAATCTAACAAAATTTAGTAAAGCAATTCCGATACCGAACCAGGAAGCCGCGACAATCGCAAAAGAATTCGCGACAAAAATAATCTTTGAACACGGTATCCCAGAAAAAATATTAACGGATCAAGGAACAAATTTTTTAAGCGAAATATTTAAAAACACATGTAAATTGTTAAAAATCGAAAAGATTCAAACAACCGCGTATCATCCGGAAAGCAACGGAGCGCTAGAACGATCTCACCGAACGCTAGCCGAATACCTCCGACATTATATAAATGCCGATCAAACGGATTGGGACGAATGGATTCCCTACGCGATGTTTACGTATAATACAACACCGCACACGGCGACAGGGTTCACACCTTTCGAATTAATTTACGGGCACCGAGCAACATTACCGACGACATTGTCGCAACCGCCTAAGCCCACGTATACATACGATGATTACGCGCAAGAATTAAAAGAAAAATTACGCGCCACACAGCAAGTCGCAAAAGAGCATCTAAGAAATGAAAAAATAAAAACCAAAGAAAACTACGATAAAAAGACGAAAGAAATTAAACTTAAGGTAGGAGAAAAAGTCCTCTTGTACGACGAAACAGTTCGCCGAGGACGATCAAAGAAATTGGACTCCCTATGGACCGGACCCTACACAATAATCGAAAAGAATTCGGAAGTGAACTACACGATAAAAAGGGGAAGGAAAACCATACGCGTCCACATAAACCGACTGAAACCGTTCATCGAAAATTAAGGAAGATAAGATAAGAAAATAGGATAAGAAAAAGAAAAACGCATGAATAAAATAAAAATAGAGTAGATGATAAGGGAAACAAAAAAAAAAAACAAAAAAAAAATTAAAGAAGTTCCTACCTTAATGTCCTCCACGACCACGTCCAGCACCGCGACCCAGATTCCACTCCCGCATAGCCTGAAGGAGGGCCTGACCACGACCCGCAGGACGAGACTCAGGGTTAAGGAAACGACCGCGACCCACAAATCGAGGCGCCGGATCCAGACGGAACGCGAGTCCGCGACCTCGATTGATATGGGGCGGCGGCGCGTCCACAGGCACTTCCGGCACAAACGCAACGTCACGATCGACCACAAAATCTGGAAGACCCAGCAAGTCGACCTCGCGAACAAGCGCGGGCGCCGAGAGTTGATCGCGAAAGGAGCGAGCAAAATGGTCGTGCTCCTCCGGATCCTGCCACGCGCGACGTTCGTTATCATGCACCGAATCCTGCCTCACAGCGAAACGAAGCTCATTCGAATTCGGAGCCATGAAAACACAATAAAACAGCGCGAGAGAAAATAAAACGGAAACGCTCAAGACAAGACGACGTCGAAAAACGGACTGAATAAAAGAATGAATAAATAGCATGGAGAGGGCTAGACAAAAGCAAAAGTAGCTGCATATGCATCCAGAGAAAAAAGGAAGTGCACCGCATGATTCTAAGAAATATTATAATATAATACAGAGTTTTCTATTACAGGAGTCTTATTACATGGAGCACCTGCAAGGAAACCAAACCCGATACCCAAGGAGAAATAAAAGAATTTAAATATGAGCCGGGTATCTACTTCGAAAAAATGGGCAAGATAAGCCAAATCGAATCCACATGGAAAATGGTGATAAAACTAGACATCGCCGCAATGGACCATCGACATGAACAATTAAAAAACTATATGGCACAGACGAGAGCTCTATGCTACGATAAACCATTGCAAATAAAAATGAAAGAAACCTGTCACAACCTGCTACAGATAGCAGAAAAGGACAGAGAACAAGCAGAAAAACTGCTGAAACGTCTGAAAATCGCGTACCAAGCACCCAAGAAGACAAAACGAGAGTTAATCGACGGTCTAGGAACGATAGCCAAAACACTCTTCGGCACAATGGACGCAGACGACGAAAAAATTATAAAAGAGCAATTAAATCTCATGCAAAGAAATCAGCAAACGCTGCAACACGCGATGAAAAATCAGATTAAAATATTAAACGCAACAATTGCACATGTGGATAATGTTGAGAAAATTCTGCAAGAAAATGAAGAACAATTTCTAAATATAACAGAGAAGATGCGACAAGCCTGGATACAAGCAGAAGTCGGATATGGACAACGAGAAGATCTCGACGAACACTTTATAATATTAAATGCCATAATAAAAGACCTAACAAACGATCTTACGGACATTATCGCGCATCTGACCAACGCGAAAGGAGGAGTAATTGACATAAGATTACTACCCATAGAAAGCATCATAGAGAACCTCAAGGAAACAGCATCACAAATACCGCAGGGAACACACTTCCCATTTCAAATATCCGCAGAAAATTGGAGAACCATCGAAAAGTTCTTAACAATTAGCGCATATTACGAAAATACAAATATATTTACAATTATAAAGATTCCGCTAATCACATACCCCGAGTATGAAATAATAAAGGCAATCTCACTACCTACGCACAAATATAACAATACATTTATATTTATAGAGGTAAATCAACCACTAATAGCGATAGACGTAGATAGCCGAACATATTTTACGCCTGACGAAAACGATCTAAATAAATGCGTGCGAAACGATGATCAATACGTTTGCGAACAGAATTATCCCGTACATCATTTAGACGAAGGAGCGCTATGCGAAGTACAAGCATATGTACAATTAGAAACATACACAAACAATTGTAATATTCGACACATACACACGAATACAACAATATGGATAGCGCTGAGTAATGCGAACTCATGGTTATACTCTACACGAGAAAACCAACCGATAGAAATAACGTGCAAAAACGACGCAACGCGAAAAATAGAAATAAAAGGAAGCGGACAAATCACATTAAAAGAAAAATGTAAACTAACAACACAAGACGTCATAATACGGACAAAAAAGCCCGCGATAATAACGATCGTACAGACAAAGCTACCAGACTACAATCTTACGATAACACACAACGAACGAAACGAAAAAACATTGGACAAAATTAGACCGATAAAATTGCGAAAAGTCATTAGAAACCCGACAGAATTAAGGGACCTAAGCGAAAGACTTGACGACACAAACGAAGACTTAAATAATAGTTATTTCCCTACTAACGGACACATTATATATCCCGTAGCTTCAAGTTGCACAGGAATAACAATAATAATAATAATTACCATAATAGCAATTATATACGCTAAGAAAAAATGTAAGACGGAAAAGAAAAAATTATCAGAAACTAACATAAATCCGATGTGCAAACCGAAAATAATTCAAGAGCACATCTACGGCACCGCAAGCGGATCGAATAGAACAGCTGAGATAGAAACCGACACCGCGATAACTAACACTGCGATGTTATATTAAAATAAAGTAAATATAAGAAACAATTGTAAAATGCGAAAAATGTATACCGAAAAAATATGTAGACGAAAATTCACGTATAGTTAATTTTCTTTTTCCAAAGGGGGAGGGATGTCGTAACCCGATCAATTACTTAATATATTAAAGAATAAAACAATAAAGTGACACAGAAAAGTGTAAGAAAGAGCTGAGTAAAGCAAAGCATTAAAATTAGAAAAGAGATCAAGGAAAGATAATTAAGAAAGAGCAAAGTAATAAAAGGATATTAATAAAATAAAAGTAAGATACACGGTCAAGTTCTCGGAAGCTGAGTAAGCAGCTGACGAGACAGACTGACAAGCGGAGCACGAGACATGCTCCGGTCAGGGACACCACACTCCTCCCCAATCAACGACCTAATTAATTAAGAGATATAATAAGGGCGAGATGCACCTCGCGAGCGGAAGAAAAAGAGACGATTCGCGAGAGACGACTCGCAGACTACTCGCTCGCTCAATATTATCGAAGTACCGTACGTATCGCGCCCGACTATTATAATCGCGAATAAGTGAAAGTGTATTAAATCTTGCAAAATATACTAAATTATACCTAACGTCCGGGAGTGTCTTATTTCGAGCGTGGATCCTAATCCTTTGGGCGTACAAATCCCAAAAGACCTCTTCCTTAGCGGCTAGAGGCACAACATAAGAAATAGGTTTGGGTTAGGTTATATCTTCCGGAAGTGGAGCCCCCCCGCAGGGGTGGCGGAACCCACTGTATCCATGCGTGACATCCAAATATGCGAAAGGCTAAACAAAGTGCTAAAAGCAATGTAAAATTAATGACATCAGTATCAGAGATATATAAGTATGAATATATTTTATTTTGACAGATATTATAACCTTCAAATGTATCTCCTTTTCACGATTTCATATTTTACATAGATTTACCAGTATAAAGTGTTATAAGAATACTGATTATATTTTTCCAAAATGATTTTTATTTCTCTCCATCTGTTACATATTCAAACAAACAGTGCGCATGTTTCTGTGTACAAATGAACGGTGTCCAAACGAACGGTGGGCAAATGAACGGTGTCCAAACGAACGGTGGGCAAATGAACGGTGTCCAAACGAACAGTGGGCAAATGAACGGTGTCCAAACGAACGGTGGGCAAATGAACGGTGTCCAAACGAACGGTGGGCAAATGAACGGTGTCCAAACGAACAGTGGGCAAATGAACGGTGTCCAAACGAACGGTGGGCAAATGAACGGTGTCCAAACGAACGGTGGGCAAATAACGATGTCCAAACGAACGGTGTCCAAATGAACGGTGCGCGTCTTTCTGTGTCCAAACGAACGGTGTCCAAATGAACAGTGTCCAAGTGAGCGGTGTCCAAGTAAACGATGCGTATTTTCTTACGTGTCCAGAAGCTACTGTATCCAAAATTACTGTGTCCAAATGCACTGTGTCCAATTGAACCGTGTGCACAATCTCGTGTCCATTTGTTACGTGTCCATTTGCACCGTGTCCAATTGTACTGTGTCCAAGTGAAGGCCACTCTGACGGTACGCGATCCGCGCCCATCTTTTTCGCGCTGCTGCCGTGAATAAGCGGAGCGATAACGAACTTGTATTTATATCCCTTATTTCCTAAAACAGATTTTTTAGCGTCATGGTCGCGTTTATGAGCGTTCGTTGTTAACAATATACTTTTGTATATTAATTTATCCTTTTCCGTATATATGAGACTATCAGGATTTTTTATAAAGATTAATTCGTATAAATCGGGGGTACCGATGTATTTAGTTTCATCTATAAGTATGGAGTTATTCGCGTCTACATCGAATCGCCTATTGCCAAGCATCGCGCCTTTCGCGCTAATGTACACTCCGTAAACGTGATCGATCTCATTCGGCGCTTTTCCACCGAGAAGAGCCCCCATGTATTTTTGTCCCAACGGTCCTAGCCGACCATGCGACATTTCACGATCTTGAGAAGTTCGCGAAGTTTGCCTAACGGGCGTTTCAAACGTTGAGGACGACTCGAGATTCTCGGGTTCGAACGTTTCCTCTTCAGTTTCGTCCCGCGCGAATGGATCTCTCTCGATAGGATACACATTTAACGGAGTAGAAGTGGCATCTAATCGTCGTCGCGCTCGTATTCGTTTCACTTTAGGTTTTTTCCAAGTAGGAGTCAACTCTTCCTCCTTCCATTTTTTCTCATTCCATTTTTCCTCGACGCTCGTCGTTACGGGCGAAGCGTCGATCGCGTCTCGCTTTATCGTTTCGCGTTTAGTTTCGTCTCGCTCGGCGCGCTCAGCGATGCGTCGCAGCGGTTCGACGATTGGCTTGAAACGGCTCTCCATCGCGATCTCGTTCTCCATTTTGCCGGTCTTTAACGCTCTGTGTTTTTTACGAATCGATGCGCGCGTTTTAGCGATCTCTTTCGCCTTTTTCTCTAGTTCACCGATATCCGTCGCAGCCATCGTGATTAATAAATCGGTTCTTCTCGCTCGCGGGAGGGAGAGCGATCGACGCGTTCGACGTATTCGCGACGACTGATCGCTCTACGGTATGGCGAAATCGTTAAACCCTCGCCTATATCTGCCGGCGCTAAGCGCGCTATCTTTATCGATCACTAAGAAATCATATTTATATCGCCAACACGCGCGACATAGCGCGTGAAAATTCTCGTACGACATATTTGTGTTCACGTGATCGTTGTATGCGTGACGCAAATTAGTGCCATCTTGTTTAAAAAGAATCAACAGATTCGCGTTATCTCGAATCAAATGCTTTGGTATTTTAGCGTACGTTTGACACAGATAGAAGCAATCGATGTTCGAGTGTCGGCCCAAGTACTCTCTAATAGTATTCTGTTTGTTGCACGCTACGTCGTCGAATACGAATATAGAATTCGAGAGCGCTTCGCTAGGCGAAATAACATCAGAGTTATCGGAAAATGTGAAATAACCTATATTTTCCATCGGTGCCAATAAATTCTCTAAATACTGATATTTAAGCTGTTGCAATGACTTCGAGTAAACGTAAACGTTTTCGAAGCGTACTCCGTGTGGGCTTTCCAATAAACTTATCAGCGCGTTCGTTTTACCGCAAATAGAGGGACCGCAAATGAGGCAGCGAATAGCGCTCGGTAATAGACGACCGTGTCTGCGCGCTTCTTCCGACGGTCGCGCCCTATCATCGAGATTCGTCACCCTTATCGCAATCGGCTGCCGCACGAAGCGCATTCCTCTCGCTGCGCGCGTGCGCGGTACACTCGCGCGAGGCAGGGCGAGATCTTTTTATTTATATACGAATAGATCACCGCCGATCGCGCAGTAGCGAATCGCGCGCGATGAATCGAGATGTTTATCTTACTAGTAGACGGTGACGATATTCTTGATTTTACCACCGATCAATTGCGGTTTATTCCGAAAGTAATCTTACTAAAGCATTTCGGTCGCTATGTGGAACGATTGTGGGAGAAACTGCCCGAACATATAAGAGTGGATCTAGAGGTGCGGCGCTACCGTCGATGCCTGAAGCATTACAATCGTCCCTGGCAACGAACGCACATCGACGGCCCGGCGCCGCTCGTTAAAGATTGCGGCGAATGCAATTCGCGAAGCGGCGGTACAGTGTAATCGGTGATATTAGCGGCGCTGGCTTATTAAATAAAGCGATAAATGCGCTCCCCTTTGAATTACACATACCCGGATATCAATTTTGCGGGCCAGGTACTCGTCTCGCGAAACGACTCGCGCGAGGCGATCGAGGCATCAATCCTCTGGACGCGGCCTGCCGCGAGCACGATATCGCGTACTCGCGGAGCGGCGAGCTCGCCAATCGACACGCCGCCGACCGCGCGCTCGCTGAGAGAGCGCGCGAGCGCGTTGCGGCCAAAAACTCGACTCTCGGCGAGAGAGCCGCCGCGACGGCTGTATGGATAGCTATGAAATCGAAAACAAAACTTGGAATGGGCGCGACGAGAATCAAGAAAAAGAAGAGCAAAAGGAGGACGACCGCTACGAGGAAAAGAACGCTTCCGATAGCGAAACGCGGCGGCTTTTTACCCCTGCTGCCGTTATTGGGAGCTCTCGGTTCTTTGGCTGGAGGAGCGGCGGGAATCGCGAAAGCGGTGAACGATCGCAAAGCGGCGCGACGACAGCTGGAGGAATTGCAGCGTCACGATCGCGCAATGGAGGGTCGTGGTTTATACCTCGCACCGTACAAGCGTGGAAGTGGCGCGTCCGCGACGAGAAGAAGAGGAAGAGCTAAAAAAAAACTTCGCGTAAACAGACGCTAGGAATTCTCCCATCCGTTGGAATAACGACGAACGAATAGTTAAATCGCGCGGCGATATTTTCGCGCGTGCCTCACTTTATGCGCGACGCGCTTCCATCGCGGGCGCGCCGCGATGAGAGCGGCATTGTGAATTTAGATGACGCATCCGGCCCGGGTACTCATTGGGTGGCATATGCGAAAAAAGGGGGCGACGCGATCTATTACGACGGTTTCGGCAATCTTCGTCCTCCGCGCAAAATCGCGCGTTATCTCGGGCGCGATGCGAATATTCGATACAATCGTCGCTCCGAGCAAACGCGCGATCAGAATATCTGTGGACAATTGAGTTTTCGATTTCTTCGGGGGGTCGATTGGAGGAATCGCGCGCTATAATATCGACCGTTGCTCGTTGATTGAGCGCAGTTCGACTATTCTCGTCAATCATGTCGCTAACTCTTACTCTTTCCGGACGAAGCAGCATTCTCGCGGCGAGTTATTTTCCGCCTCTGGATTTAAACGACGATGATTACGAGTTAGGTTTAACTAATTTCGAGACTTATAACACGATACTGAATGTCAATTCTACGAATAATAAATTTTACTTCGACGGCAACGACGAGGTTATCGCGATTCCAGTGGGATCTTACGAGTTAAGCGCTATAAGCGCGTATCTAAGAGCCGCGATTCATAGCAAACGAGCGATGACGATTATATATACAGCGTCGGCGACGACCGCGATGACTATTTCGAAGACGATAACAACGGTGATAAGAGTGAAAATTCTATAACGCTTCGCGGTAATGATAACACTATGAAAAGCGAGATTAAGTGCGCGTATCGAGTAAATTTCACAAAACCCGATAATATCGGTTCGCTATTGGGTTTCTCGTCTCGCGTGTTACAACCGAATAAATGGTACGCGTCCGATAAGCCGATAAATATTATGGCTATTAATCTTATTAGAGTAGAGTGCAACGTCACGACAGGGGCGTATCACAATAACAAATCCGCGCATACACGAGTTCGCGCCTAATGTTCCACCCGGATATAAAGTGTCGGAGATTCCAGCGCAGATCATTTACCTTCCGATCATCGCGCGGACTTTTACTGATATAAATGTGCGTGTCGTGGATCAGAACGGAAAACTAATCGATTTTCGCGGCGAAGAGATTACGGTTCGTCTGCACGTGCGGCGAAGACGATAGAAAGGCGCGCGATGCTCGTAGTGAACGGATCGAATGCGAGAAACGCGCCCATCGTCGCTATCGCGTCGCCCCTAGACGTGAAAAAGAGAAAGAAAAAAGGAGGAAGGTTAACCGCCTCTAACGCGGCTTTCCTGCGCTCTTTGGGCTTCGTCGTACCAAGAACTGTTTCTCCATAAAAGCGGAATGTGCGACATTCTAAGCATCGGCGGGGAGCAGATTTTCGACGATCGTATCGTCAAGATCGAAACTCACACATACAATCCTTATGCCAATATTACGTTTGGGAATAGCGATGAGATACGAATTCCTATACAACAGCAAGATCTGTACACATTACCATGCGATAGTTTTCTCTACATAGAAGGTAGACTCGAGTCTAAAGAGTCGCCGAGTGCGCAAGAGGAAACCACGCCGGTGACGAGTCTAGTGAACAATTGCGCGGCGTTTATGTTCGAGGAGATTCGCTACGAGCTCGATGGTGTGGAAATCGATCGAAGCAGAAATGTTGGGATAACGAGCACGATTAAGAATTACGTGTTAGAATTACTGTCAGTCGAAAAAGGCAAGATATTAAAGAACGCCGGATGGGACTTATGAGCGGCAACTTATTCGTCGATCAACGATTTCAACTTTTGCGTACCTCTCAGCGTGTTATTAGGTTTTTGCGAGGATTACAAGCGTGTCGTGATCAACACGCGACACGAACTTATTCTGATACGAGCGCGTAATGATAATAATTGTATCATATCGCGCGAAACGCAAGAGCCTAAAATCGTTTTATTAAAGATACAGTGGCGAATGCCTCATATAGTGTTAAACGATATTAATAAATTAAGGTTATTGCGCACGTTGGATAGCGGACGATATCTGAGCGTCGCTTTTCGCTCGTGGGATCTATGAGTTTCCGCTTTTACAGAGCACGACTAAACATTCGTGGGCTGTCAAAGCGGCGACGCAACTCGAAAAACCGCGATACGTTATCTTCGCGCTACAGTCCGGAAAGAAGAACGTTCTATCCGAGGAGCCTTCTCTATTCGACGATTGCAAACTAACTAATGTCAAACTGTATCTTAATTCCGATTTTTATTCTTACGATGATATGAATTTAGATTTTGATAAGCGCAAAGTCGCAGTACTATACGATATGTACTCGAAATTTCGAAGAACGTACTACGGATGCGAGAATGACGAAGCGCTCTTAAATCTGAATAAATTTTTATTCTACGGCCCGCTCGTTGTCATCGATTGTTCTCGACAAAACGAATCGATTAAAAGCGCCACCGTGGACGTTCGCATAGAGTTCGATTGCAAGGAGAACATTCCCTCTAATACCACAGCTTACTGTCTTATCATTCACGATCGAGTGGTGGAGTACAATCCGCTCACCAACGTTGTGCGCAGAATCGTATAAGCGCGATGATATTCAAAATATGAAGAGAGAATAATAGAGGCGCGCATTTCGAGTACCGCTAATAACGACGATGGACGCACCGATCTTCGTCGATCTTCAAGGTTTCGTAGTTAACGAGAAATTCGTCGCGAAAGAAATAGCCGTGTTAAGAAATGGCGCGGAATTGACGCATCACATCTTTCGCCCACCGATGTCTTGGGATCTGCTAACGAGAGCGGAAAAATCGCGAGCGTGTTGGTTGACATCTAATCATCATCAATTAAAGTGGAATGACGGACACGCGAATTACGGGTCGATGAAAAGACTCGTTCGGGACGCCATATGCCGAGAATCTAGCCCCGATTCAACGATAAGAATCTATGTCAAAGGTCACGAAAAAAAAAAATGGCTGATCGAGATCTTAGGAAATATCGCCGACGATCGCGACGTAGCTGTCTTCGTCGAGACTATCGACGCTGATTACAAGGATATCGAACGTTTGGAAACTCTAAACGCTTCGCGGGCCTTTCGTTGCGGATATCACGCGAAGAATTGCGCGTTAGAGAACGTTTGTAAATTGCACGATTGGTGGTTCGAACGACGCGATCATTTGCGTAATATGTGTGATTGATTCTATATTATATTACTTTATATCTACTCGTTCGTATTATAAATTATATCGAATTATTGTATATTATGCATCATCATATATTATATAGTATATATTATATAGCATATCGAGTCAATTATTTAATCTATAAATTTAATTATATTTTAAGCTTTATATAATGTATCGAATTTATTATCAATTATATAACCTATAAATTTAATCATTTATTTTAAGCTTTAATAAATGTATTCGTCATACTGTCGCAAAATACACGCTATACGAACGAACCGCGTTTTTCTTTTATCGCGGTCGCGTATCCTTTCCCACGATAATAGCTTACGCATCTTCTATTTTATAGATGTCCGTCAGAAAAGTGTTCGATTATCTAACTGACTAGTATTATTATAATAAAATTAAAATAAATCTATTTTATTTTATATTAAACGTATATTTTTTAAAATAAATTTATCTTTACATATTAAACGAATACTATTTTTATCGCGAGCGCGTATCATTTCGCGATAAGAGAGCGCCAACGCTTACTAAGAAAGGCGCGAAAGAAGGATGGCGCGAGAACGAGAGGATATCGAAGAAGGAAAGAGAAGCGAAAAGAATCGACGCTTCGTTTAATATATAGCATTTATTCATAAAGAATCGCATTTTATAAATGCGCTCGTGCGATACACGAAATATATAAGTATAAACAAAAATCAAATTTTATTAATGTGTAAAGTTACAGCTCGAAGAACGGCTGCGATTCGGGCTCGTAACCCTCTAATTGTACACTCGTCGGCGATTTATTCTCGTCGCCCGTCGACGATTCAGCCTCGTTTTCCATCGGCTGCGATTCGGGTTCCTCGCCGATTAACTGCGATTCGAACTCCTCGCCGATTGGCCGCGATTCGGGCTCCTCGCTGATTGGCCGCGATTCGGGCTCCTCGTCGATCGGTGACGCGACGACTCGCCGTCTATCTTCGCGTTCGTGAAGCATGTCGATTAATTCGGGGATAGCGAAGTCGCGATCGCCAAACTCGAATTGCTCGGGGGCTAACGCAACGTCGCGCAACGCGCTGTGCACGCTCTGCGCCTGCGCGAGCATAGTCCCTAACTTTCCCCCTCGGTTGTCTACAAACTGTTCTAACTCATATCTCCATCCTTTTCTATCTCTCTAGCCATCTCTCTCGCTCTCATTGTAAAAGTGAGTTAGCAGCGGCCTATCTCACCTACTGCTTATTAACAGCTCTTGTCTCGGAACTCTTGGCGAAAATACTGACAGGGTGTGCCTCTTTACCATGATTTTATATTCTATCTTGATGTCTCTTTCCATCATGTGTATCTAAATCTTTATTTCGCGATTTGTCACGTACATTTTGGCTAATGTCGATTATTGCATTTTGTCGTCTAGAGATGATGTCAAATCCCAGGTGTATCGCAAAAGTTTCAAATTACATGCAGCTGTCCAATGTTAGTGCAATTTAATCATGAGGATTATCCTTATATTTTAGGATTTTGTCATGTTTTGACACGCGCGTTTGAAATCTGATATCTATAGGCGATGTCATCGCGAAGCAGCCGCACATCGGCGCTTGCAAATTTTATATTACGTTGCATTTTTGTGCATTCGACTAAATCTCACACCTGGTGATGATGTCATCGCGAAGCAGCCGTATATCGGCGCTTGAATAGAAAAATTGAAAAAAATATCGCGTCATCAATAATCCCCCACCACATTGCAATTTTGAAACGCTAATACATATTTTAAATATGTTCAATACGTTCAGTATTGCATCAACCACTTGTGTGAAAAGTTCATATAAAAATGTATCCCACTGAAGGAAGCCGCATGAATTATTACGTTCCGATTCAAGATGCTGATGAAACTTCACCGTGTAAGAAGAAATGTAACAAGTAAGTTTTAATTAACTTGAAAAATTTTTATACTTTTTAAATATTTTTTATACTTTTTAAATATTTATATAAATAATATCGTTTTTACTCCCTAGCATTTCATCCGAGTCTCGTCGCGCGGTTCGTATACTCGGAAGACGATACGCCTTAACTCCGACGTCGTACAAATATTTGGACATTGGAATAAACGTTGGAGCTGTATCTTGCGTGGAATTGGTTCTCGGCGATGATCGGGGCAATCAAATAATATTGCCCTTTGAAACGTGAAAATCGCTAATGCAGAAACGTGCGGACATTGAACGGCTTCTACAATCGGCTGAAATCACATTGCGGATTCGAGATTTGACATTCGAAGTGGTTAAAATATCTGATTCGAATATTATAAAAATTGGATTATCAAATAATTCTTTATATATGAAGCCGCCAACTCTATTCTATTTATTCGATTTTGAAAAATGTATAGATCATATGTATTACTGGTTATGCGAAAATACGCATATTGTAAATGAAAAATTCAAACAATTTGTAACTGTTTTACAACAGAATAATATCGCTAATGTATGCGACGCTACAAAAACTATACATGAAAGTGATATGTTTAACAGCGAATCGCTCATAGATTGCGAGTTATTGACATGTGCTGTAAATGATATTCTTCACGAGGCTTGTAATAAATAAGTGATTTTACTAATTATCTGTGAATTCAATTATTTATCCCATCCTTTATGTATGAATAAAACTGTGTAATAGATATGCAGTCTGCAAAACTTAAATCTTTCTCTCGACACACTCTGCTAAAGATGTAGAAAAATGATGAGGTAGATGAGACGTGATACTCCAGTTAGAAGGAGACAAAAGATATAAAACTAAAATGTATAATCGAGAGGAGTGTGTAACGTTATAATACGCAACCGTCTTCCTCCTTACAGCGATCTTAACAATATGTGTTATGGCTGATCAAGAAGTTATTGTTATTGAAGATGAGGATGTCATTCTCGAAGATGACAACTTGATGGAAATTGAGATTTTGTCTGACGATTCATCAGACGAAGACCGCATACTTTCTGAGGATTCCGATTACAATAGTGATTGCAGTAGTGTTATTACGGACATAAATCAACGTACTTTAAACCGAGTTGAAATAAATAGTTTAGGTGCGGTAAAAATGTGCTGTACTTTTATTATAAAAGTGAAGACAACAAAAAATTTTGCACATGCTGTTTTATGCGTATTTCAGATTTATTTTCGAATATTCGTGTTGTGCGAGAGCATGAAAGTGCAATTTATGAACTAATCCTGGGATTAGTTTTGCAGAGAATGTGGAAAACCGCTGTACCAGATAATGCCCTGCAATATGTGCCCAATTTGCACTGTATAAGCTGGATAAAACTTGTGTTGTGAAAAGACTTAAATAGGAAATATGGGGGCCTCCGAACATTTTGTGGAATTAGAACAATTTCTATGGGAGGATTTCATACAGGTGAACTCGGTGTGTGCATGTGAGTTATGGGAAAGAACATGCTTTAAATGTCTCGAGTGGTTGGAAGAACAGTACCGACACGAGATGTTACAACAGGGGCATGGAATTCAATCGCTGGCTAACTGAATCGCGCGACTTGAAAGTTTAAGACATTCGTTACGCAAAAAATACAAACGCTTAGATGTCCGTGTCCCAGCGCTATCGACAAACACTCCTGTCGCTTCAATTGTACAAATGGTGCAAGGTCAAGCAATCGGTTTGAAGAAATCTCGTACAATAGATTTGGATCATTGTCTGCGAGATCATTATACAGTGATGTCCAAGGATTGAGATTTTGATATGTAAAAATGTAAGTATCTATTTTTAAAAAATATTAAATATTATATTAATATAAATTTAATTTTTAATATTTAATATTTTTCTGTTTCAGAAGGAGCGCCGCCTATATATATTGTTATAGCCCGAACAGGCTATACACGAATTATTAAATATATTATTCTAAATACATATTATTTTATATGATTGCTCAACGTGTAACGCGAACACAGATCACGTTACGAGCGTTGACCGAACAAAGCGCTGACAACGCGAGCCACGCGCTAAGCCCGAGCGACCGTGCAATCATTTCATTGCGAAAACGCGGAAATCAGGGCAAGCGGAAGAAGGACATTGCGAAAATGCAACGTAGAAGTCCTACTTAAAAGCGAAAGAAAAAGGAATAAAGAAATTGCGAAAGTGCAAGCAAAGAAGTCCTACTTAGAACTTCTTAGCTTGCATCCGGAGATTGCCAAAATCAAGCGACATGACACACAGCCTTGTCGCTAAACGACCCCCTCCCGGGAAGCCAAGGGGAGTTAATAAAAAGGCCCACCGCTAACGAACGGCGGGCAGTCTTTACCATTAATATTACGCGGGCAGTCTTGATCATTAATTAATATCACGCGGGTAGTCACAATAACTACCAAACGGGCAGTCTTTATCATTAATATTACGCGGGCAATCTTTATTCCTTTACGCGAGCAATATCTCTAACAACCGCGAGTGTCAAAACGAATATCAATCATTATTATAATATTAAATAGCCACGCAGTCGGCAGAAATATACACGAAGAAGCGAGAGGCGAGTCTCGAGACCGAAACTCGACTCTAGACACGCGCATGTTAAGATAACCGTTATCGTGATACGCGACGTGAGCGAAAGTGCGGGAACATTGTAAATAAACCAAACCACAAATAAATCTGATATTAATCTATTTATTTAATGTGGAAAGTGTCCGAATTATTTAAATAAAGTTCTCAGGCGGAGCCCGAATTCCCAAATTCCTTCCGGCAAACGATCCCAACTACCGTGCCTCTCCGGAGGCACAACAATATATATTTTTATTATTATTTTTATTTTTATTTTAACACACACACACATACACACACATTGTAATATACACACAATTCTGAAATAAACTTATTATTATTATTATTATTATTATAATTAAAGTATCAATTATTTCTGCACCTTCTTCTTCCCTTTTCCTACATGCATGCCTCGCGCTATCTCTCTTTATCTCTTTTTACCGCGAACGTCATCCTTTTCCAACACCAATGCCACACCTACTCGCGGCATCGTACCTTCGCGTTCCCTCTTCCCCGCGGAACCCGCACTTACCGTTCCGCCGCGGTCCCCCTCCCCCACACCGCGGACCCGGCGGCGCCGTTCCGCCGCGGTCTCCCTCCCCCACTCCGCGGACCCTGCGCTTACCGTTCCGCCGCGGTCCCCCTCCCCCACTCCGCGAACCCCGCGCCTACCGTTCCGCAGCGTTCCCCTCCCCCTCTCCGCGGACCATGCGCCAACCGTTCCGCACCTCCGCGTGACGTCATTCCCACCCCCATGACGTCATTCCCACCTCGATGACGTCATACCCCCGTGACGTCATACCCCCCCCCGTGACGTCATACCCCCCGTGACGTCATACCCCCGTAACGTCATACCCCCCGTGACGTCATAGCCCCCGAGCCGGTTTCCCCTCGCCCCTCACCCCCCCTCAGAGGACCATGACTTAGAACCGGCCCAGTATCACTACTACTTTGCCCCGATATTTTTTCTCGCCTTTATTTATCCAGGGGGGTAAAGGAGGGTTTATTATATATTTCGAATTGAGATTATTTAAAAAAAAAA
This sequence comes from Polyergus mexicanus, assembly GCF_030449975.1. Lineage (NCBI taxonomy): Eukaryota > Metazoa > Arthropoda > Insecta > Hymenoptera > Formicidae > Polyergus > Polyergus mexicanus. Next base: position 3,813,512 of record NW_027223338.1, on the reverse strand, counting down.
TCTTGGTATAGCACCAAGTAAATTTCGTGCCCTGTGCACATATTCAGTTTTATAGAAAACTTATTTTTCTATGAAACTAACGCACTATTATCCGCGTTCTGGCTCTTATTAGCCCGCGATTATTTGAAATTTGTAATATTATAATAAATATTTAATAATTATTTATCAGTAGGCAATGTAGAAAAACGCCCTGTTAGAATATCTTTATTAATTTTATTTTTATATATCTGTATTTTACATTTGATATACTGTCTATAAATAATTAATAATTGTATTCCTTTACACTTAAAATTTCACGTATGTCACGGCATCGTGAGATTTTTACGTACAAAAAACAGTTATTAATTGTTTACGGACAGTATACGTGAAACACAGATATACAACAAAAAAACTATATATAAATAATAAAGATGTTCTAACAGGGCGTTTTTCTACATTGCTTACTGCACACATGAAAGATATCTTAACCTCACGTATGTCACTGTCTTATTATCTCATTATGTGTTTTCAGAATCAAAAATATTTGTAAATTTATGAGATTATGCTGTTTCTACGAAATTATATTGAGTAAACATTCTTTGCTAACATGAAAGAGCTTGGATACTTTAGCAATATGGGACAAGTTTTGGATGCATGTAATTAGACACATTATAATTAGAAGCGAGTATTTTCTGTTATATCTTCATAGTTTGTAGTAAAAAGTATATATATGCAACATAAGCCTAATAATTTTCTAGTCATTAATCAATCTTTTTTTATTTACAGTGGAATCATTACTAGAAATAATGCACTTTTGTGACTACGCAACACATACCATTGCTGGAATAACTACTGTGCAACTACAATATGAGGTAATGTTTTTAAGTATTGTGTTTTCTGACTGTTCATTCAACCTAAAGGAAGATTGAATTATGATGATGACAATTGTACTGGTAAGATTGCTGTATAAATGAGATCTTAATGTCACGCTGTTTATTAACATTATATCATGTTTATTTTGATTTTAAGCAGGTGAAAGTAATAGGTGAATATTAATTTGCAGGGATTCAGTTTGCATCGAATGTCAGAAAGAAATTCATTTACAAAGCACGAGAATCTTTTAAGCGAGAGTTAAATATTATAGTCTCCGCTAATAGAATCTTGTGATCTGTAATGAAATGATCAACGCTTCTTCACTAACTTGCAGTGCCTGTTGATGCATTAATGATCTCCGATTGTTGATGTGTTAGAAGATTGAGTAAACATTTGTATCGCTATATAGTGAGTGAATACATCAGCGAAGACAGTGCTTTGGCATATTATATCCAAATGTGGCATATTGTAATATATATATTATAACACATATTATATATGTATATTATCTGCATCACAAAAAAATATTATAACATTTTGTTCTTAACCAATTTATCAAGTTTACAATTACATTGGAGTGTATACATGAACATATTGTATTATTTTTAACCTGGTTAACGATGAGGATCTGCCCGAAAGACGAACCCGCGTTCATGTAGCCGAAACTCAGGCTTCGCCTGACGAAGAACCCGCTGAGTTGCTGCGGTTCTCTTCCTACCATCGATTGCTGCGTGTGACCGCGTGGTGCCGACGATGGCTCCCGCGACGAGGAAATACCTGTCTGGCGGCGGACGAGACTGAGAAACTCTCCGGTAATGTCTTATCGACAGCCGAGCTGGAGGATGCACGTCTAATGTGGATCCGGCTGGTTCAATCCACCAAGTACAAGGAAGAATTAAAGGCCATACGACAGGGCCGCGGACCAGGTAAATCTAGTCCACTTATCAGGCCTAGCCCGTTTTCAGATTGCCAGGGCATCCTCCGCGTCGGAGGACGTCTTAAGCACGCTATCCTGGATTACGATGAGCGCCGCCCCATCATCCTGCCGAGCGAATCGACGTTCACTCGACTGATAGTCGAGGCGTGTCACCGTCGGGCGCTGCATGGCGGGGTACAGTTGACCCTGGGGATGATCCGAGAGCGTTATTGGATCCCACGAGGCCAAGCCCTCGTGAAACGACAAATTCATCGGTGCGTGACTTGTGTGCGTTGGCGGACGGCGACGCCCCAACAACTAATGGGCAGTCTGCCCCGCGAACAGGTAACGCCAGCTCGACCCTTTTTACACACCGGCCGGACCTATTTTGCTGCGGACAACAAGAGGACGAGGCGATCGAGCGTACAAGGCTTTCATCTCCGTATTCGTCTGCCTTTCCACATGGGCAGTGCATCTAGAAGTTGTATCGGACTATTCGGCCGAGGTTTTCCTGGCGGCGTTGCGTCGTTTCTCCTCTCGTCGCGGATTGTGCCAGATCATTCATAGTGACTGCGGGACGAATTTCGTTGGGGCAGACTCACAGCTACGGGCCTTCTTCGCTGCCAGCAGTCCCAAGCACCCAGCGATCGCCGGGCAGCTCGCCGCCGATAAAATTACATGGCGATTCAACCCATCTTTGGCGCCTCATTTCGACGGAATTTGAGAGGCTGCCGTCAAGTCTCTCAAGCATCATTTGAGGCGGGTGTTGGGAGAGGCCACCCTAACCTACGAGGAGATGAGTACTCTCCTCGCTCAGGTCGAAGCGTGCTTTAATTCACCTCTTCAGGCTCTTTCAGATGATCCTGAAGACCTCTCCGCTCTAACGCCAGGCCACTTCCTCGTTGGATCCGCTCTGACCGCCATACCTGAATCTTCCCTGCTGGACCAGTCTTTGAATCAGCTGGCCCGTTGGCGGCTCCTTCAAAAAATGCGGGACCATTTCTGGGAAAGATGGTCCCAGGAATACTTCCACTCGCTAGTGCATCGCCCTAAGTAGTGGAGAAAGGAATCGGGCTTCACAATCGGCCGATTGTGCCTCATCCGAAACGAAAACCTGCCACCGACGAAATGGCCTTTGGCATGCATCATTCGGATCCATCCCGGAGAAGACGGTCAAATTCGTGTTGTGATCCTCCGTACAGCTACCACGGAGTTAACCCGGCCTATAGTAAAGCTCATTCTTTTGCCAGTCGCCGATAGTGAGGCGAGCGCGGAGGCTCAAGTTTGATCGCTCCAGCGGTCCACATTTTTCTAACTTGAAATTTGCGGCATGCATATACTGGTGCTAATTTTTTTTATTCTCGTTCTGTACATTCATATTGTTATGTGTAATAATAGGCAAGCACGATGGCGACCCATCACCAGCAGTCCTCCCTCGCACGACATCGCACGGTAATAAGTTTCACTCCCGAGATTCCTTATGCACGCATTAAAAGAAATATCGCCAATTGCTACTGGCGAGGCGGGCGGAATGTTCGAAATCAAATTAAAGTCGATGGAAGACGAGGTGCCTTGTTCAAGATTTAGTCTAAGGCGATAGGAGATATAGCGCAACCGATCGATAATTTTTGCGAATTCGGGATGAAAGAGACCGCTCTCGATACAGTCACTCTTTCTCTAGCTTATCGGGATCTACGAGTCTTTCGACACTACAAGCCTATCACGGCACGTTAAACTGACATCAGTGGCGCCCAATCAGGGGCTGCTAGCTCTCGTCGATCCAAAACTTCCGCGAATTTTTCTAATCATAATGTCGCTCCCTGAAGACAAAGAAAAATTAAGTCATTCGTTCTAGAACCTTCTAGAAGGATCAACGGTTATAAAAGGGGCACGAACAAGGCGCGTCCGGCTCTTGACAAAGGGAAATCGACGCGTACAGCAGTCTTTCTCGCGCTGCACCAATCGACTAAGTTCCGTCGCTACAGTTAATCCAGTGCGTTTTCGCGGCCCGCAATCTACCGATTCTCTGTGCGGTCTTATCGGTCTCAGTGCGGTCTACTCGTTTTAGATTATCCCTCCGTTGCTGGCGGAAAGGTTAGAATTTATTTATTATTAATTAGTAGAAAGTGTACAGAGTTATTCCATTAAATTGTAAATTGTCAAGACGCTCGTCATTCCTACCTTTCCTCGTCCTCCTTACTCATCGAGATTAAAGTACCGCGGCACTCCTCACTCTCGCGTCCACTTATCGCGCTAACAATTATTTAAAATTATATATTACTGTGTTAAAACATATAGGTAAATTTAAATAATTTAATTTATAAAATTAAAGATTTTTTTGTACAGAAATTGTCCGAATAAATAAAAATCGAACAATTATCTGTCCGATTTGCCAAAAATTAGTTCAATATTTGAATTCCCTGTATGAGAAGCGTGTCAAAAATTGAAGTAATAGGAATATATATATTACAATATTATTTGCCGCATTTTGCAGGCTTTATATACATTCATGACAAGAACTTAAATATAGGTATAGATAATAAATAACGCGCTGCATAGCGGTAAGCGATTGAACTATTTTGTAATACTTTATAATAAGCTGCAGATTCTGTTCAGTTCTTGCTGCTAATTTGCCATCAGATTGCGCCCGCTAAATCTTGCTCAGTTTTTGCCGACAATTTGATGTCAGTCAGATCAGCAAGCTTTGCTTGGTTTCTGCCGCCAATTTGTCAGCTTAATGGGTAATAACAACTCTTGTACTAAATTTGCAGCCTTTTTGCTGACAATAATTTATAGCAAGCACTTGGCAATATCTGTTAGAACAGACGTGGCTGACTTAGCAAAATGCTAGCAGTATGCCAGCAAATTCAACCATGACTTCGCAGCAGATTCCGCTGCGACCTCATTAAGCTTAATTTCTAGCAGCATGGCTTGCTGATATAATATAACAGAGAAAATAGAGCAAAAATCAAGTATTATTTGTTATTATGTGACAGCAGATATGTAACAAATATCGAGCAAAGTCTGCCATATTAGATCTGACGGCAAAAATGTGGCAGATATTAAGCATGGCCTGCTGTTACAATGTGACGGCAGAAACGCAGTAAAAGTCGAGCATTGCCTGCTGTCACAATGTGACGACGATAACACTGTAAAGATAAAACACGCCTGCAAAGCGTAATTACTAATATAGATACAACAAAATCTGAATATTGGCATAGTTATAAATAATTAATTAAATATATAAATTTAAATAAATAATTTAATTTATTAATAATTCGTAAATTTTAAGATTTGTATGGAACTGTAATTGAACTCTTTATTTTGTTTCAAAAAGTCGGTAAAACTTAAGATTAAGGGCGACCTCACCGATTTCAATGACCTTGATATATGTTGTCAAGAACATAATTCTGAGTAACTTTTTCTTCTAATTTAATCGTCGCTCGTTGCTTATTAAAAAGTTATTAACAAAAAAAGTTTGACATATACTAAAGTACATGCATGGACATGAAGCACGCGCGCGCGCGCGCGCTTTCTGTCTACGCAAACCTATTTAGTTCATTGTAATTCTCTATCATTTTCAGTAGTGTATCTAGGCCGGTTCTAAGCCATGGTCCTCTGAGGGGGGGTGAGGGGCGAGGGGAAACCGGCTGGGGAGGGGGGTGACGTCACGGGGGAGGGGGAGGGGGTGACGTCACCGCGGGGAGGGGGGTGACGTCACGGGGGAGGGAGATGACGTCACGGGGAGGGGGTGACGTCACGGGGGAGGGAGATGACGTCACGGGGAGGGGGTGACGTCACGGGGGAGGGGGTTGACGTCACGGGGGGATGACGTCGGGGGGGGGGGTGACGTCACGGGGGTGAGTATGACGTCACGGGGGGTGGGAATGACGTCATGGGGTGGGAATGACGTCACGGGGGTGACCGCGGCGGAACGGTAGGCGCGGGGTCCGCGGAGAGGGGGAGGGGGACCGCGGCGGAACGGTAGGCGCGGGGTCCGCGGAGAGGGGGAGGGGGACCGCGGCGGAACGGTAGGCGCGGGGCCGCGGGGAAGAGGGAACGCGGAGGTACGATGTCGCTTGTAGGTGTGGCAATGGTGTTGAAAAGGATGACGTTCGCGGGAGAAAGAGATAAAGAGAGATAGCGCGAGGCATGCATGTACCGATGAGATAGCGCGAGGCGATGCGAGAGAGAGCATACGCGAGGCGGTGCGAGAGAGAGCATATGCGTGGCGGCGCGAGGCGATCACAGGCACGAGGGAGAGGATGACGTCGCGGGAGAAAGAGATAAAGAGAGATAGCGCGAGGCATGCATATACCGATGAGATAGCGCGAGGCATGCATGTAGGAAAAGGAAAGAAGAAGGTGTAGAAATAATTGATGCTTTAATTACAATAATAATAATAATAATAATTTATTTCATAATTGTGTGTATATTACAATGTGTGTGTGTGTGTGTGTGTGTGTGTGTGTGTGTTAAAATAAAAATAAAAATAATAAAAATAAAAATAATAATAATAAAAATAATAATAATAAAAATATATATATAGGCGGCGCTCCTTCTGAAACAGAAAAATATTAAATATTAAAAATTAAATTTATATTAATATAATAATTTTTTAAATAGATACTTACATTATCCTCCTGGAGCCGCAAGCTCTTCCTCCCAATCCTCCTCCCAATCCTCCTCCACCTCTTCCTCTAAATTTTCTTCCACATCTGACACCTTTTCCTCTTCCTCTTCCTCCGGCTCCCAATTCTCCTCTTCTTCGTACGGCTCCAAGCCGAAAAGAGGCCGTAAATAAAAAATATCTTCGTATTGCGTTGGGTGCACGCATGCACACTCGCGGGCTTCGCGAGTGTCACCCCACAAGCTCGCATGCGCCCAACGCAAATTTCCTCTCATCCACCGCATGTATCGGCGGTGGATGACATCAATTTGCACGAACTGAAATATATTATTAATTAATACATATCACACATAATGTCGCACACACATACCAAAACACTGAACACTACTTACCAGATTAAGACGAAACATTTTTATTCGTCGTTCTTTAAGTCACTCACTTCTGACTGTCAAACACTTTGTGACGAACATAACGGGATAGACATTGTCTCAAACATTTTATAGTAGGAGATGTATCACTTACGAAGAACGCTTACTCTCAGCTCTTGATAAGAAAACAAAAGTTAGCATGTTTTCACGAGCAAATATCTAAAGCCTTTTAAATATGAATAATATATTATAATATGTAAACCACTATCGAACGACTATCGAACGGCCATTGAACGGCTATCGAACGGCTTTGAACGACCATTGAACGGCTTTGAACGGCTTTTGAACGGCTTTGAACGACTATCGAACGGTCATTGAACGGCTATCGAACGGCTTTGAACGGCTATCGAACGGATTTGAACGGCTTTGAACAACTATTGAACGGCTAATGAACGACAAAACAATTATTTATACACCATTCAAATATTTAAAGTCTATGTGCATGTACTGAAATGTAACATCCGTAGCCTGATAAGGTGGCTGACGCCGCTATCTAACGTCACGTACTGAAATTTAATACTGGGCTATGAAAGAGGAAAAGGGAAGAATAAGAGAGAATAAAATATATTTTAACAGTAGTTTATTCTAAATAATGTTTGGTTGAATCTTTATGATGATTCGTCCACCAATTGAATATTTTAAATACATTTTGTAAAGCGCAATTTTTCAAATGTTTTTCACAGCGCATAGTATTAGTAACATCTAGCTTATTTAACGAAGTGATATCTTCATAATCCGCATCCAAGGTCTCAATAATAACGTTGTTTCTCGCATCATCGTCAAGTATATCGACCAGCCATTCTCGTTTTTCGCATCCTTTAACGTACACGATAGGAGATGCTCCATCTTCCTCTTCCGTCGCACCCATCACAGCTCTCGTAATTAAACGCCTAGCGAAGCTGTATGGAACGTTTCCATCCTCCCATTGAAGTCCATGGTGATGTCCGATTAACCATGAAGCTTGGCATCTCTCAGATTTTGTAAGCGCACGCCATGGTACGGGACTTGCAAAAAAGTAATGAGAGAGAACAGATCCATTTCTCAATATCGCTACTTCCTTCACGACAAAGTTTCTCCCGATAATGAATCCCTGCAGATCCACAAACGTTGGCGCGATCATGCTGATAATATTACCGTACGATTACAAGAACGATGTACGACTGTTGCCGATCGTCAAAATCTCAATCTTTATATATTTTGACATTGGAGGGGATATTTGCTGATTTAGGTAATTTTACGAACTACGTTGGTCAATGGGCAATATTCGACAACACGATCGTGCAAGATGAGACAATAGGCGGTAGTATTTGTCGGTATATCCTCCTTGCACTCAAACTCTAATCTCACGTCCACGGTGGAATTTTTGACAGACTCGTTTTGTCGCGAGCAATCGATAACCGCGAGAGGACCGCAATGTAGAAATTTTGAAATGTTTAATAGCACATCATCATTATCACACCCGTAATAAGATTTGCGAAAACGAGAGTACATATCGAACAAGAGGGCGAATCTATTTTTATCGAAATCTAAATTCAAATCATCGTAGGGATAAAATTCCGAGTTTAGATAGAGTTTCACGTTGGTCAATTTGCAGTCGTCGAATGTAATAATATCTTTTGACACAGCATTTTTTCTACCAGTCTGCAGCGCAAAGATCACGTATCGCGGCTTCTCCAGCTGAGAGGCGGCTTTCACGGTCCACGAATGCTTGGTCGTATTATGCAATAGAGGAAATTCGTATAGATCCCAAGAGCGAAAACTGATATTCAAGTATCGCCCGCTTTCCAACGCGCGCAGCAAGGATAGTTTATTGACCTCGCTCAATATTACATGTATGTGGCATACGCCATTGTATCTTGAATAATTCGATATCAGCTTCAGCCGAAGCATGTCCAAATATGCAATTGTTATCGTTGCGCGAACGTATCAGAATTAATTCGTGACGAGCGTTGATCACAATTCGCTTATAATCTTCGCAAAAACCCAATAGTATGTTTAGCGGCACGCAAAAATTGAAGTAAGATTCAACAGCATTATGTGACATATTCCACGCAGCATTCGCGCGGCGGTAAACACGTATCTTGCAACCTGTCGACGCAGTCAATATATTCGTATGGAAAGACGCCCTTCCGTGTTAATAAATTGAAATTGTCATTCGATAAATTTTGAAATTCAGATTTTAAAATTTTGAGTTTGTCTTTATTCAAGAATGATGCCAATTTATCGAGACTAGCTGTGAGAAATTTATACGAATCGATAAAACGCAATTTAATATGATGTTTTGATTTCTCTTCGGTAAGATTAACATTTTTCGTAAATGATATATATTTTTCCTTTGTTATTGGAAGTAACTCGATTCCCCCTTCGAACGCTGTAGCTATTTCCTTGATAATGAAGTGCGCGTCGTAACCGGATAAATTATGAAAAACTATTGGAATGCAAAAAGAATCTTTATAATTTAGATTACAATTTGAATGCGCGGGACCTCTGTATCGCCCGGTCAGATGGCAATGATCGCGTACGCGTGTATCGTCTTGTACAAATGGTTTCTCGCAAATGTGGCATTGTGTCGCGCTATGAAAATTTTCCCATTCATCAGATGTTAAATTTACCATGGGGACATTAGCTGATAAAATACTTTTTACACGCAGTGCTAAATTTTTAAGTTCTTCGACGAACCATGATATGCAATCGATATCGCGACGAGAATGATACGCGGATAACGAATCATCGTACAAACAATGTACATAATATGCTAAGCTAAATACTTTGTGATGTTGGTAGTTTCTCTCTTCCTCCGTCTTCTCTAAAACACACTCCAGATCGGCGTACACGACGAAAGGAAGCCGCTCCTTCCGATTATAGTTGGTGAATGTGAGCCACTTGTCCTTATCGCTCGGTAATCGGATAGCGCACTCGTTCATCTCGCGACAGTCCACCGTATGTGATTGTAACTTGTTGTTCGAGCCAAAGTAGTGCAAACATCTGTAAAAGAAATAATTTTTAATTTTTGTTCAAAGATTTCTTTAATATAATTTATTAAATATATACGTACCGATCGCAGATATATTTCTTGTGTTCTTTTTTGCTCAATTGCGAGCTCACGAGGCGGGATAGATTCTTGATCCACGCGAAATGTCCAACGTTGTTGTCTTCCACGTACAACAGGTTGACGTGTTTGTCTTTTTTCAGCTCACTCAGACGTATCGGGACAATGTTCTTTTCCTCGATACTATATACATTGATTGAGATATTGTTGGCATGTTCGAATTTTTTAATTTGATTCACATTCACTGGAAACTCAATGTCCTGGAGATTCAGCACTGTCGTGTAATGCGGGTACGAAGATTCCCGATAAACATGATCTTCAGCTGGGTATAGAGCGGCAACCACAGACCACGCGAAACACGCATTGTCATTAGATTGCACGTTGATTACTGCTCTTTTCATCGTTATTTCTCGCGGTAATTTTATGTGACATCCCGCGCGCAATGGATTATATTTATTTATATTTACATTTAAATCGAGTATTCGCGATAATGCCCACCCGCTATCGCGTTCTTGAAATTCTTCAAGCGATGCTAGAGTGGGCTCGACAACGCGCCGCTCGTACCATTCGCGTAAATCGGATGTGCGAAAGAGTTCATAGTTTCTCGTATTGATACTTTTATTTGCGCGTTTATCACCCGTCACAAATTCACCATTGAACACTGTATTAATTTTCACATTAAAGTGTTTTTTCAGCATGGTTTGCACGTGTTCGAGCACAATGTCTTTAGCATCCTCGAAAAATTGACGAGGCTCGATGTGATTATGATTTATAACCGCACCAGTCAATATGCGGCTCTCGAACGCCGTATCGATCTCTCGCCAAATCAATCCGTGTTGCCGCGTGCTGCATCCTGCACCCGCGTGTACAAAACATGTGCGTAACGAGTTCTTCAATCCCTCGAGTCGTGCAATTCGGGCAATCAGCGATTGTCGAATCCCAATCGATAATCGTGGGCGTTTGATTCGACTTTGCCCTTCTAATGATTCGATATATTCGTCGCATCGTTGCTCCCATGCAACGTACTCCTCTATCGAATTCACCCTTGCAGATTGCTCGCGTAGATTTCGTTCGGCATTGTTTTCCGCCATATTTCCAAATTTATACAAAAAATTTTGAGAATGATGTGCTTTTTAACAGCTCTTGTCTCGGTTGGCGAAAATACTGACAGGGTGTGCCTCTTTACCATGATTTTATATTCTATCTTGATGTCTCTTTCCATCATGTGTATCTAAATCTTTATTTCGCGATTTGTCACGTACATTTTAGCTAATGTCGATTATTGCATTTTGTCGTCTAGAGATGATGTCAAATCCCAGATGTATCGCAAAAGTTTCAAATTACATGCAGCTGCCCAATGTTAGTGCAATTTAATCGTGAGGATTATCCTTATATTTTAGAATTTTGTCATGTTTTGACACACGCGTTTGAAATCTGATATCTATAGGCGATGTCATCGCGAAGCAGCCGCACATCGGCGCTTGCAAATTTTATATTACGTTGCATTTTTGTGCATTCGGCTAAATCTCACACCTGGTGATGATGTCATCGCGAAGCAGCCGTATATCGGCGCTTGAATGGAAAAATTGAAAAAAATATCGCGTCATCAATAATCCCCCACCACATTGCAATTTTGAAACGCTAATACATATTTTAAATATGTTCAATACGTTCAGTATTGCATCAACCACTTGTGTGAAAGGTTCATATAAAAATGTATCCCACTGAAGGAAGCCGCATGAATTATTACGTTCCGATTCAAGATGCTGATGAAACTTCACCGTGTAAGAAGAAATGTAACAAGTAAGTTTTAATTAACTTGAATATTTTTTATACTTTTTAAATATTTTTTATACTTTTTAAATATTTATATAAATAATATTGTTTTTACTCCCTAGCATTTCATCCGAGTCTCGTCGCGCGGTTCGTATACTCGGAAGACGATACGCCCTAACTCCGACGTCGTACAAATATTTGGACATTGGAATAAACGTTGGAGCAGTATCTTGCGTGGAATTGGTTCTCGGCGATAATCGGGGCAATCAAATAATATTGCCCTTTGAAACGTGGAAATCGCTAATGCAGAAACGTGCGGACATTGAACGACTTCTACAATCGGCTGAAATCCCATTGCGGATTCGAGATTTAACATTCGAAGTGGTTAAAATATCTGATTCGAATATTATAAAAATTGGATTATCAAATAATTCTTTATATATGAAGCCGCCAACTCTATTCTATTTATTCGATTTTGAAAAATGTGTAGATCATATGTATTACTGGTTATGCGAAAATACGCATATTGTAAATGAAAAATTCAAACAATTTGTAACTGTTTTACAACAGAATAATATTGTTAATGTATGCGATGCTACAAAAACTATACATGAAAGTGATATGTTTAACAGCGAATCGCTCATAGATTGTGAGTTATTGACATGTGCTGTAAATGATATTCTTCACGAGGCTTGTAATAAATAAGTGATTTTACTAATTATCTGTGAATTTAATTATTTATCCCATCCTTTATGTATGAATAAAACTGTGTAATAGATATGCACAGTCTGCAAAACTTAAATCTTTTTCTCGACACACTCTGCTAAAGATGTAGAAAAAATGATGAGGTAGATGAGACGTGATACTCCAGTTAGAAGGAGACAAAAGATATAAAACTACAATATATAATTGAGAGGAGTGTGTAACGTTATAATACGCAACCGTCTTCATCCTTACGACGATCTTAACAATATGTGTTATGGCTGATCAAGAAGTTATTATTATTGAAGATGAGGATGTCATTCTCGAAGATGACAACTTGATGGAAATTGAGATTTTGTCGGACGATTCATCAGACGAAGACCGCATACTTTCTGAGGATTCCGATTACAATAGTGATTGCAGTAGTGTTATTACGGACATAAATCAACGTACTT
>NW_027223338.1:3716473-3800604 GCF_030449975.1 Polyergus mexicanus | reverse complement strand
AAGCAGTGGTATCAACGCAGAGTACTACAGGGTGTCCCATTTTAATCTCCTCAGGCAAATATCTCGAAAAATATGGAAGATACGGAAAAATGTTTTAGACAAAAGTTGTAGGACATGAAGGGGGACAGATGATGAAAATATGTACTTGACCTTGAGTGATCTATTGAAGGGCAGGTCAATGTCATAGATGTTTTCTTAAATGGAATCCCCTATTTTTCATTGCATATTCTTGTAGCCCTTTTCGAGACGTTTTCAAAACACTACCTATTGATATCTCTTACGCAAGCCGTTCCCAAGAAATGAAGCTTTAAAATTGACATACCGCCGGCATTTGCATTATCTGATGTACACCGCGGAGAGGTTGCTCGGTCGGATTTGTACATCATAGTGGCACTAAAAAGGGCCAATTTTGTGTGCAAGGAATGTGTAATGTGTGTGTGGTGTAACGCGTATGTGGTGTGATGGTGTGTGTGGTATGATGGTGTATGTCAACAGAGATAAGGACCCCACGGTTCGTCACTCCCGTAGTATTTAACGACTCCACACCTTCTTTGTTGTGTGTGTGCGTGTGTGTGTGTCAAGCAGAAATTGTGCATATTAAATTAGGCCAATAGATGTTCAAATGCTTGGCCGTTTGCTTCAATGCATAAGTTTAACCGATTTCGAAAACTGTTCTCTACCCTCTGCAATGTTGCTGTTCCCAATTGTTGCAATGTTTCCATAATACGACGTTTCATATTTTCGGGTGTCGTGGGCTCAACTTGGTAAATAATATTTTTTAAATAACCCCATAGAAAAAAATCCAAAGGGGTCAGGTCTGGCGAACGTGGTGGAAATTCTACAGTTCCACCCATGCCAAGCCAGTCGTTTCGAAAAACGTTATTCAGCGTCCTACGAACAACGCAGGCACTATGTGCAGGTGCGCCATCCTGCTGAAACCATAAGCGTTGTCTTGTGTGCAAATCAACATTCTCCAAAAGAACTGGTAATACATTTTGAAGAAAGTTATTATAACGGTTAGCTGTCAAATGGTCGTCAAAGAAGTGTGGCCCTACTACATATCCATTCACTAATCCACACCATACGTTAAAAAACCATTGATGTTGATGCCGTATTTGCCTATGCCAGTAAGGATTCTGATTCAACCAATAATGGCAATTATGACGATTTATTTGGCCTTGGTTATTAAAATTAGCTTCATCCGAAAACATTACGTATGAAAAGAAATTGGGATCCTGGTTCATTTGTCGACGAGCCCATTGGCAAAAGCGTAATCGACGACGATGGTCATTATCATTCAACTCTTGATGCAGAGTAATGTGATATGGATGAAATTTATTATTTCTCAAAAATCGCGATGCAGAAGAACGTTCCACATTATGAAGACGTTCAATTTGTCTGAGGCTTATATTACGATTTAATGTAGCAACTCCTAACACACCAATTTCTGTGAGAGATGGAACTTGATGTCAACGACGATGTCGTTTTACATGGCCATCCTTTAATCTTTGAACACAATGTTTAATTGTTTTATAATCTGGGTGTCTCCTTTCTGGATGTCGCTGTGCATAAATGCGTGAAGCCTGTCGAAAATTACCATCACTTGCTCCTAAGCAAATGGCCATGTCCATAATTTCTTTCGGAAGATAATCAGACATTATAAAACTAATCGGAAGTACAATTGTGGGAATGAACAAAATACAAAAATGAGATGTAACAGTGAGAGAAAGTGCAATAGACAAATAGTAATGTCGATAAGAAATTTGTAGTCGTAGCTCGAAATAGAATTCAAAGTGTTTACTAATAACAGACAAGAGACAGTAGAGCAGTGCTCGGAATTAATTGCCCTTTTCGGGCCGATATCTGAAGCGATGCCTACGATCCCCCCACTATCGTTCGAGCCTCAACGGACGAGCAAGAGCGAGGGAGAGCGAGGAGAGAGACAAAGAGCGAGAGAAATCGGCGGCTCGGCCGTCGAGGCTCGAACGGTAGTGGGGGAATCGTAGGCGTCGCTTCAAATATCGGCCCGAAAAGGGCAACTAATTCCGAGCACTGCAGTAGAGGATCACAGAAAATGGCATGACTGATTAGAATACTTCAACGTCCCCGCGGTGTACATCGGATAATTCAAATGCCGGCGGTATGTCAATTTTAAAGCTTCATATCTTGGGAACGGCTTACGTAAGAGACATCAATAGGTAGTTTTTTGAAAACGTCTCGACAAGGGCTACAAGAATATATAATGAAAAATAGGGGATTTCATTTAAGAAGACATCTATAACATTGACCTGCCCTTCAATAGGTCACTCAAGGTCAAGTACATATTTTCATCATCTGTCCCCCTTCATGTCCTATAACTTTTGTCTGAAACATTTTTCCGTATCTTCCATATTTTTCGAGATATTTGCCTGAGGAGATTAAAACGGGACACTCTGTATATATTGGATGATTGCATAAGTTCGTGCCCGATTTTCATAGATGGCATTAAGTTACTGCATGGCGGAGTTCTATTGTTTTCGTGTGGTAATTGTTGCTTACACCGAATAGATGACGTTGTCTTATGTCAATTTAGCGTCAGATATTGTTCAGATAAGTCCATTTGTGCATAAGAGAAATCATTAAAAATGGAGAACGAAAAGGTGCATTTGCGGCATGTAATGCTATATGAATTTCGGAAAGGCGTGAGTGTTGGGATTGCACCAAAAAATATTCAAAGCGTTTATTTGGACCGTGCTCCTACTCTCCGAACAGTCAAAAAGTGGTTTGGTAGATTTCGAAATGGTGATTTCAACATGGAGGATCAACCCCGTTCTGGACGGCCTTCTGGCATTGATGATGACATTGTGCATGCCTTAGTGGAAAGAAACCCAAGGATTACAACTGAGGATATTGCTGAGAAGCTGAACATCGATAATTCAACCGCTTTTCGTAATTTAAAAAAGCTTGGATACATTTCCAAGCTTGATACGTGGGTGCCGCATCTTCCACCACGACAATGCTAGGCCACACGTCGCTCAACAGACACTGCGAAAACTGCAGGAGTTGCAATGGGAAATTCTGCAGCACCCACCATATTCTCCAGATATTGCGCCTTCAGATTTTTATCTGTTCCGGTCTTTGCAGAATAGTTTAAATGGCAAGAATCTCAATTCCGAGGAAGCTGTCGAAAACCACCTTACAAACTTTTTTCAAGAAAAACCAAGTTCTTTCTTCAAAAATGGAATCGACAAGCTTATAGATTGTTGGAAAACCATTGTAGAAAAGAATGGACTATATAATTGATTAATAAAAGTGTTATCTCTAAAATATAATCTATTGAAGTTTATACAATATATATATGTTTTTATATATTTTAATATACATATATACATATAAATTAAACATATATATATATATATATATATATATATATATATATATATATATATATATTTAAAAATGTTAAAAAATATATTATTTCTTCTCCTGTTCTCTTGTATAAAAAAGTAGAGAGAAGGAAAGAAAGCTTTAAAAGATACATATATGTATATCCTGAAAAAGTAATATGTATTGTTACAATTAAAAAAAAAATGACTAGGCGAGAGTGATTGCTTTTATGCTCTTATAATTTTATGTAGAAGTTGTTGTGCCTCCGGAGAGGCACGGTAGTTGGGATCGTTTGCCGTGGAGGTAATTAAGAATAGAGATTGCTCGCATTAGGTAAATTAATGATCAAGACTGCCTGCTTGATAGTTATTGTGACTACCCGCGTAATATTAATTAATGGTAAAGACTGCCCACCGCTCGTTAGCGATGGATCTTTTTATTATCTCCCTTGGTTTCCTGGGAGGGGATCGTTTAGCGACAAGACTATGTGTCGTGTCGCTTGATTTTGGCAAGATCCGGATGCAAGCTAAGGAGTTCTAAGTAGGACTTCTTTGCTTGCATTTTCGCAATTTCTTTATTCCTTTTTACTTTGCTTTTAAGTAAGACTTCTACGTTGCATTTTCGCAATGTCCTTCTTCCGCTTGCCCTGATTTCCGCGTTTTCGCAATGAAATGATTGCACGGTCGCTCGGGCTTTGCGCGTGGCTCGCGTTGTCAGCGCTTCGCTCGGTTAACGCTTGTAACGTGATCTGTATTCGCGTTACACGTTGAGCAATGCCTTATTGTATAAATAATATATATCTGAAATAATATATATCTATTAATTCGTGTATAGCCTTTTCGGGCTATAACAAAGTATTGGACTAATAAATACAAAAGGACTGATGAAAAATAGTGAATAATCAGATTTTTGAATTTTTGGCATGCAGGGTGATTCAAAACAACCTTCTGTCCTTATAATGTCATATACTTGACTCAATTCTAAGATGATTTTTCCTTTGCCAAAATTTTTTCCAAAGCTTAGTTTTCAAATTATAAACCAAAATAGTTAACGACTTACAGGCCGCGTACGCGAGGCAGGCAGGAGCGGCGCAACTCACCGTCCGATGCTGGTGATTACGTGGGCCGCTCGCTGCGATTAACTGTTTGGTACATGCGGTAGGGTGTATCTGTGAGAGAGAACGTATACGCGTATACACACACATTCTCTCTCTCTCTCTCTCTCTCTCTCTCTCTCTCTCTCAGACCTATCGCGTGTAGCAAACAGCTGATTGCACACACGCTCTCTCTCTTTCTCTCTGTCTTTCTCTTTTATACTCATCGCATGTAGCAAACAGCTGATCGCACACGCGCACTCTCTTTCTCTCTCTGTGTTTCTCTTTTACACCCATCGCGTGTAGCAAATAGCCGATCGCACACACGCACTCTCTCTCTCTCTCTCTCGCTCTCTCTCTCTCTTTAATTTTATAAATTAAAGATCTTTTTGGACAGAAATTGTTCGAATAATTATTATTAAATATATTATTTAAATTCACCTATATGATTTAACACATTAATATATGATTCTATATAATGTCTAATTATCTAATAATCATTTTATGAGCAAAATTTATCATCATTTTATTACTTAGGGTTGAGACTTTAAATCCATTTAAATATACTATTTTATATGAATGGCCAAAAGCTACAGAATTTGTTCGGTTTTTGCTGACAATCTGCTATCAGATTGTCTTGCGCAGATCTTGCTCGATTTTTGCCATCAATTTGACGTCAAGTCGTATCAAGTTTTGCTCGGTTTTTGCCGTCAATTTGATATCAGGTTATGTCAGTAAGCTTTGTCACCAAAACACAAGCTTAATGCGGACACAGATGGCACTGGATTTGTTACCAAGTTTTGAGCAAATTTGATGCCAATTTGGCAACAATTTGTTATCAAATTGCTTACTGAGTGTTTGCTATACGCAATGGGTGTAAAAGAGAAAGACAGAGAGAGAGAGGGAGAGGGAGAGGGAGAGGGAGAGAGAGAGAGAGAGAGAGAGAGAGAGATTGCATGTGTGCGATCAGCTTTTTGCTACATGTGATGGGTATAAAAGAGAAAGACAGACAGACAGAGAGAGAGAGAGAGAGAGAGAGAGAGAGAGAGAGAGAGAGATAGCGTATGTGCGATCAGCTATTTGCTACACGCGATGGGTGAGAGAGAGAGAGAGAGAGAGAGAGAGAGAGAGAGAGAGAGAGAGAGAGAGAGAGAGAGAGAGAGAGAGAGAGAGAGAGAGAGAGAGAGAATGTATGTGTATGTATACGTTCTCTCTCACACATACATCCCATTGCATGTAGCAAACAGTTGATCGCAGCGAGCAGCCCACGTAATCACGAGCATCGGACGGTGAGTTGCGCCGCTCCTGCCTGCCTCGCGTACGCGGCTCGTAATTTGTTAACTATTTTGGCTTATAATTTGGAAACTAAGCCTCGGAAAAAATTTTGGCAAAGAAAAAATCGTCTTAGAATTGAGTCAAATATATGACATTGTAAGGACAGAAGGTTGTTTTGAATCACCCTATATATCAATTACATAAATTCTAATATCTTAAATAAGCAATTTTGTGTAACAGTTTTGTTACGAGTAATACTTACAATAATAGACCATAGTTTCTTCTAAATTTCATGGCAGTTGTCATAGAACGCGCACGTAAAATTTAACTTTTCGAGGCAAAGTCTACAAATTTGTTGCGGCATACTATCGTCTGTCTTGATCTGAAATATTTCAATAAATAATTTTAATGAAAAAATTACTAAAATATATTTAATTACTAAAAAATTATTAAAATATACTATTGTTTATTATATATCGATATATTGTATCAGTCTAAATAAACTTGCAATCCATTAAAAACCAAAATTATTAAAATATTAGGTTGGAAGAAAAGAAACGTCGTTGTTACTATTTTACTTTTTTTTGTTTCTAATAAAACACTAAAGTCATCTATTGAGAATACGACATTACTTGCCTTCCAACCCATTATTAATTAGCTTCAATTTGTAATAATAATAATATCTTTATTACGTCAATCTCCCCTTCGTATACTATATATAATTTATGGTGCTATACTTTAATAGTACCATTAAAAAGACTCGTATTAGAAAAAAATACATGTGTTGCAATATTGTCACACAGACTCAATAAAAGAACGATTAATAATCAAAGCCATTAAAACTGTTAATATCTCTATCTCTATCTGTCTGCTTGTCTGTCTGTATTTGTATGTCTCTCTCTCTCTCTCTCTCTCTCTGCCCCCCTCTCCCCTTCTACTTCCCTCCCTCTCTCTCTCTTTTTTACATCAATTTACATTAATTATTCTGCGTGCAGTTTCTCTGATCATATTAGGGTGCTTCAGTGCTTTAGGTCTCTTGCCTTCAGTCACTTTGCCGGTGACTGTAAGTCCCCCACGCTCTCCGGACACTGTGCGGGTAATCATGAATTAAAAGATTGCACAAGAAGAAAAGCCCCTTCCATCTGCGGAAACTGCAGAAGATGGTCATCGAATGAGGGATATCTGATTACCTAGTAACCCTTCGTGGGTATCAACTTTTTAGATGCGATAGAACAGGCAAACATGCAGGTGGTGTTGTATTTTATCTAGTTAACACTTTCCATGCTAAAATTCTGCAGCAATCTGAGAGTGAATACTGTAGAAGAGCTGAGTATATCATTGCAGAGATCTCTCTTATTAGATACTCTAGATTACTATTGGTCACAGTTTATCGGCCACCTCACTGCGACTATCTAGCGGAATTTTTCAACACAGTTATGGAACTGACAACCTCCTATAAACACTCTATGATTCTAGGCGATTTCAATGCCGATCTATGCTCGACTTCTTACGACTCGGAACAAATTGTCTCATTCGTTGAGTCTTCAAATTTTTATCTGATACCGTATAGATCCACGCATTACTTAGGTAATACATCCTCTTTACTCGATCTCTGTATCATCGATGATGAGGAGAAACTAGTATCTTTTAGACAACATGATATTTGCTTCCTCTCTAACCATGACCTGATAAACATTGAATACAAAATCAAAATTGAATGCCATCACACATGGACAATGAATGTCAGGGATTTTCGATATTTCGACGTCAACAGCTTTCGGAACGAACTTTCGTCATATGACTGGAACTTCTTATTCAGTGCGCAGGATGTAAATGTGAAAATCAACATCCTTAATGACTTTCTACATTGTTGTTTTAAAAGACACGCTCCGTATCTGATAATTAAGGCTTAACATCTATCTGCTTCATGGTTGACGAAAAACTGTGCTCGATATTTAAGGCACTTGAGCGCATTGCGTCAGAACAGATCGTGAATCATCTTGAGGCCTTCGACTTGTTGGAACCGCATCAACCAGCATACAGAAAAGGTCACTCCACGCAAACGACATTAATAAAAATCAGGAATGATATTCGTTTAGCGGCTGATCTAAGAAGAATAATTGTTGCAGTATTTTTTTATTTCACCAAAGTTTTTGATAATGTTAATCATAATTTATTAATCCGTAAGATGAAACAATTACATTTTTCTTGCGCGTCACTGAGCGTGGTAGGCACTGTGTGCCTACCTGAATCGGAGAAGATAGGCGGTACGTGATCCGGTCTCAGGTAAAATCTTCTCTGCGAAGACGATGATCAAAGGAGTGCTTTTGGGCTCGGTGCTTGGACCGCTACTTTTTATTTTATACCTGTCTGACTTCTGCAAAGTACTAAAGTATTGCAAATATAATTTCTACACGAACGATCTTTTAATTTATTTTCATGCTGTGCCAAAAGACCTATACAATGCAATATTGAAGGTCAATGAGGATATTAATAATGTTACAAACTGGGCAACCAATAACCATCTCTCGCTAAATGCCAGCAAAACAACGGCTATCATTCTCGGTACTGCCAGATTCATAAACAACATGGCTATTGAGTAATGACGATTGCAAATAAGGAATCTGTGGTGTACTTAGGGCTCACTATATCTCGAACATTATCTTGGAACAATCAAGTCACTAAAACCTGTGCTAAGGTAAACGCAGCGCTTTATCAACTTAAGCTATGTAGTCACCTATTTCCTCAGCTTTTTCGTGCACGATTAGTTGCAGCATTGATCTTTCTGCTATTCGACTATTGCTGTACTGTCTTGACGGATATCACTAGCGAATACAATTTAAGACTGCAAAGAGCCTGCAATGCCTGCGTCAGATACGTTTTTCGGGTAAGGAGAGATGAGCACATCACACCTTTCTTTGACAGACTCGATTGGTTGAAAATTAATGCTAGGCGGAAATACTTCGTGGGATGCCTGACTTTCAATATTCTACTATCTGAAAGACCCATCGACCTATTCAATGTCTTTAAGACTCGTGGCAATATCTCAGCTTGTAACACCAGGGCTCCTCAGGATCATCTCGCACTATCACTGTCGCACAGTACTCTTTAAAAGATCCTTCAGATGTGTTGCTGCGGAACTATGGAATGGGATTCCCCTCGAGATTCGTTCTGCCATCAATCAAAAGGAGTTTAAAGCCAAATTTTTTTACCATCTACCCTGCAACATCACTTGAGGTTTCTAGTCTCTCGCACCGGCGTGTGTATTGGTCTATCTGCCTTAATGCTAGGCAGCTTTAACTCTAGCTTTACTAATACCACACCGTATCTTTATTTATACGTACTCACACACACACATACGTTTTCATATTCACACACTCTCTTACACACGTATTTGTACACATACTCTTACACATACTTATTTTGTACTCCCACGTATATTATGCTTAGCTTATTCTATTGCAGACATATTTTACTCTTACTTTTGTTATTGTATTTGTTTTTATTTTTTATTTTTATTTTGGTTTTTCCTTTTATTATTTTCTATTTTTTGTATCTTGACTACTTGTAAATCTGCCAAGCGCTTTAGGGGATGCTACCCCAGAGCGCCCAATAAATGATACTTCTCTCTCTCTCTCTCTCTCTCTCTCTCTCTCTCTCTCTCTCTCTCTTCAGTAACAAAGCTAAAAAAAGGAAGCAAGGGAACAGTGATTCTGGATTGTAAGACTGGAAAAAAAATGGAAAAATTAAAAGCTATAGTACAAACCAAGCTGAGTGAAAATTTCAAAGTTACTGAGTCACCGTGGGTGAAACCTAAGATAAAAATGATTAATATTGGCGAAGAAGAAATGAAGTTTAAAGATAATAATTTAATAATTACAATCAAAAATCAGAACAAGATTGATGCGAAGAATAAAGAAATTCATATGCGAGTAGTGAAGAAAATAGTTAAAAGTCAATCCGGAAGAAGAGGTAAAGAAGAAAGTTCTGTAATAATTGAAGCAGATGAAAAAACTCATGAAATAATGTTGAGCAAAGGAAAACTGAACGTAGGATGAAGAAAGTGTCTGGTATTTAATCACATTAATATTAAAAGATGTTTTAATGATGCCCCTGATCTGGAATGTTCGACGAGATACATAAGAGGACGATACAGGAGAAGAGGAGGGCTGGCTGGGAGAATACTAAGTAAGAACTACAGAAGGAAGATTTTCAGCATTAGATATAAAGATAATGAAGCATAGTATTGTCGGAGACTGGATTGACTACTGGATTGAGAATTTGTACTGTAAATAGCTGAGAAAGCTAGTAAATATCAGACAAATCAATCTCTCTCTTCCTATTTTTGATTGTGCAACGCTGTTAGTTGAGGACATTACAATACAATTTCGTAGAACTATGAACTACAAGTGCACAAAAAGAATATATTGTAGGAAAGAGTAAAAATATATAATGCCTTACTAGCTGGCAAGGGGAGGGGCAGACGTGCCCATCTCAGATTTAAGCGGTGATTTTTCTATGAATAGTCCTTAATGAAAAACAAATTGTGTTAAAGTTATAGCGCGCGCTTTTCACGCATTCGTTCAAAAAAATTGTTAAAGATTTTACAGCATGACTTAACCGCTTCGCGATGTACAATAATCGAAGCGGCCGTGTGGCTGAGCGGGTAGTGCTCAGTAGCGGGATTCAATAACTTGTTATCGACAACTTTCGGTATCGTTAATTAGCGACAGCCAATGGTAGGGACAATCCTGGTGAAAAGCACAACTCTCATAGGCTATCGCTCGCTAACGACAATTGGCGCGAAAAACGTTAGAAAATCCCGCTACACATCGTATAAGCGTAAGATCGATAATTTGAATCCCCGTATGTAACTTTTTTTTGTATAATTTTATTGTTTTCGTTTCCAGCAGTATTTTAGCATAAAATAAATAAATATTGCGCGAGTTTTTTATAATAACATAAATTGCTTTCTATAAAAAACAGAAGGGAATAAACAATGTTTAATTTAATTGTAAAAAATATGTTAATTAGTAAAATAATAATTATATAAACAAATTTACAATGTCCTATAAATAAAAATATTTTGTTTGAATTTCATGCGTTAGAGGTTTACAATATTGATATTTTTATCATTATGCTCGGTTTCGAATTCCTTTTCGTATATCTAGCATTGTGAGCAGCTGTAAGTCTCGACCGGATAAGGGATATAGAGGACCGGTCGTCCTGTTCGGTCCTCCCGTTTTATGGAGGAAAGGGGCAGAGATCAAAGAAAACAAGAGTCGGTTGTTTGAAACAGTCATCAGTCGACCATTAGTCTCGACAGTATAAGGTGGTAAAAATACAGGGTTGGGAAAGTTACTTTATAAAAGTAACTCGTTACCATTACCGTTATTTTTTCTAAAAAGTAACTCGTTACCGTTACTTGTTACCAATTTTAAAAAGTAACTCGTTATCGTTACAGTTACTAAAAAGTAACGAGTCGTTACAATTTCCGTTACTTTTTTACAATACAAAGTAATAAATTATTTTGCATAAGAAAAACTTTTAAAAAATTGTAAGCAAGATTTCATTCAAGGTTTATTACAAAATAAATGATTAAATTTTATCGAAATTTTTTATTAATTTTTAATAAAATTTGTTGCTCCATAGTATCATCATTTAAATGCCCTCTTTGTGGTGTTAATACAGAACCACCGATGCTAAACATTCTTTCTACAGATGCACTGCTTGGTAGAGCTGTATTATATTTAATAAAAAGTTTTTTAAGTTTTGGATAGTCGTTTAACATTTCTATATTACAATTTGATTTTAAAAACCGTTGCAATTCTTCTTGTTCAGATTCATTTTGCACCGTTTTTTGCTCAAAAATGAAAAAATCATCGTGATCGTCAGATTTTCCAGCTTTTGAAGAATTTTCAGTTGATCGGATTCCCAATAAATCCTCCAAGTAATTTTCAGCACGTTTTCTTTTTTCTCCGGTTAACCAATTTAATTTAAATTTTGGATGTAAACATGCTGCTATTATTAATTCTTTTGTTTCAAATATTGTAAGAAATCTAAAATCAAATATAGTAAATTAAGCGACATTGTTTGTTTTATTGAAATTAATACTTTTGAATCAATAGTTTAAAATAAAATAATATTTTTCAATTAAATCCTTATTTAAAATTAAATAACATATGTATTAATCAAATTAATAAGTTACCTTTTATTTAAACCTTGCTGAATAGCTTCAACTAATGAATGGCAATCTATAAGGTCAGATTTATTGAGATTTTCTAATTTTCGTTGCAAGGTACTTAGAACTGGTAGTAAATGAGAGCTCTGCTTTTCCGAAAAGATAAAGCTCTCATTGGATATCGCGCGTCGCGTCATCGCACTGGTCTGCAAGAGCCATAAGTTGATCAATCACATTCAAGCATTTTTACAACATAATAAGAATGCTAATTGGTCGATTTGCTTACGGCTTTACGGTTAAGATAAAAATTTTATCACGCACAATAGCAAGAATAATATCTTAAATAAATCAAAAAATTTGAAAAAAGTAACGATAAAAGTAACTGTTAAATTCGTTACTCGTTACCGAAAAATGTAACAAAGTTATTTTTTCCGTTACAAATAAAATTTGTAACGCCATTACCGTTACAGTTACCGAAAAAAAGTAACTGTAACGGTAACGGCGTTACAAGTAACGCGTTACTTCCCAACCCTGTAAAAATATCAATATTGTAAAACTCTATCGCATGAAATTCAAATAAAATATTTTTATTTATAGGGCATTGTAAATTTGTTGTTTATATAATTATTATTTTATTAATTAACATATTTCTTACAATTAAATTAAACATTGTTTATTTCCTTTTGTTTCTTATAGAAAGCAATTTATGTTATTATGAAAAACTCGCTAAATATTTATTTATTTTATGCTAAAATGCTGCTAGAAACGAAAAAAATAAAATTATACAAAAAAAAGTTACATATGGGGATTCAAACCAGCGATACGGCCGCTTCGATTATCATACATCGCGAAGCAGTTAAGTCGTGCTGCAAAATCTTTAACAATTTTTTTTTGACGAATGCGTAAAAAGCGCGCGCTATAATTTTAACACAATTTGTTTTTCATTAAGGACTATTCATAGAAAAATCACCGCTTAAATCTGAGATGGGCAAATCTGGCCCTCCTCTTGTGAGATAAAACGATGTAAAAATTGTGCTGTTTAAGCAATTGTTAAAAGAAAATATTGTAATTAATGTAAACTAGATCTGTATTAGAAATAGCTGAGAAAGCTAATAAAGATCAATCAATCTCTCCCTCTCTCTCTTTGCCCCCCCCTCTTTGCCTGCCACCCCCTCCCCTTTCTCTCTTTCTTTGTCACTTTGATGATGCAAATAATTAATTTTATTACAGAAGTACAATAGAATAGATACCAAAATATATAAAATACGATTGTATAATCGAATCCAATTACACAAGCATAAATATATAATTTTATATATTAAATATAATTTTATTTATTATTAGTATTTATATTAAATTATCCCTAATATTAAATAATATTAAAGATGTAGCATTAGTAGTTAATGCGCATACATCTGGAAAGAGAGAACATCTATGTATATATATTGTATATTAATCGTTTGAGTGCGGCGAAGCGCTATCGCGCTTCACTTGTCGTTTGCCAAAAATGCGGAGGAGCGCGATAGCGCTTCTCTTGTTTTGTACCGAGAATGCGGTAGGGCTGCTGTTGGTTAGTATAATTTTCGCATCTATTGAGATCAGTTGTATTCATATCAAGTGCAGTTGTTATTCATTTCACTCAATTGTGATTTTTAATAATATAAGAATTAAAATAAAATACAGTGGTAAGCAGTAATGCAGTAGAGCCGTGGATTGTGGTACGGTAGAAAAAATGAGTCAATGTAAAAAGATAGATAACGTTTTGACTTTAATTTTTTTAAATCATCATCAGATCTATAAGGGAATAATTTATTGTTTTCCAAAAAAAATTACTACGCATTTCATTCCGCACTTTTAACATATATATAAGAAAATTCTTCAGCACTCAAACGGTTAAGTATCTATTATAATAAAAAATATAACAAATATGATAAAATATATATACACGTACGCATACATGCACGAACGAGTACCTCATATATGAAGTTTTCAAAGATCATTATATAACAATAAAACATTTGTCGATGTTTTAAGATTTACCAAGGCTCTTTATAAATGCAAAAAATATCGCTATTGAGCCTTTTAGGAAGAACAAAAGGTCCCTTATTTCTTTAAAGTCTATATAAAAAATACTACAAAATACTAAAAAAGCTATAAAATATTATTTATTGTATCATTTATTCATCCCCTATGGGGTTAGAAGGCGTTTTTCCGGAACGTACCCAAACCTTTATATTTTCTTACAATCCTCTACCATTCCATCCTTTACCCGACCTGGCCCTTTGCGACCTTACATACTTTCCTCCCCTTCCTCGCCCCACCATCTCCCTCACTTTCCCCCTCCCCACTTTCCCTTCTCTCCCCCCTATCTTCCCTCTTCTCTCTCTCCTCTCCTTCCCGTCCCCTTTCCCTTTCCACTTCCTCTCTCTTATTCCTCTCTCTTCATCCTTCATTCTCCTTCCTCCCGTCCCATATCTATTCTCTCCCGTCTATTCAAATCCTTCTATTACTTACCACCACGCTTCTTCCGCACCCTCTTTCCATCTTCGCTTTTTCTACCATTCTCCATCTCATTCTTCTCTCCTCCATCGTTAAGTCCTCGTCCACGCCTATCTTCCACAATCTCCTTATCTCACTCCTTTTCTCCAATATCTCGTCCTTATCCTCTTCTTTATCCATTTCCACTATTAATACCTTTTTCCCCCCTCCCCTATTCTTTCCATTACCCCTCTAATTTTTATCCTTCTCCCCAATACCTCTTCCATTACTTCTACCATAAACTCCCTTCTCTCCTCCGGCTCTTTCCCTTCCACGCCTCTCCACACTACACATTTCTTTTCCTTCTTTTTTCTAGTCCTCCTCTTGTCCCTTCCTCCTCTTTTCTTCTCTCTTCTATATCCTTTCCTTCTCTCCTACTTACCTTCTCTTTCTTCGCCTTTCTTTCCTTTCTCACCTCACTCCATTCTTCTTTCCCTCCATTCCTCTCTTCTTCTGTCTCCTCCTCTCTTCTCCTCCTTGTCCTCTCCCTCTCCTCGTCCTCCTTTCTACTTCTTGTCTCCTACTTCTCTCTTCCAATTCTCTCTCTCCTCTCTCCTCCTGTGCTCTCTTCCGCGCTCTCCTCTATCCCTTCCTTCCTCTCTCTTCCTCACTCTTCTTTTTTCCTCCCTTCTCCCGACCTGCTCGTCCTCTTCTCCCCTTTTCCTCTCTCCTCTCTCTCTCCTCCTATCCTACACCCTTCTTCCTCTTCTCTCTTTCCTGCTTCCTCTTCGCTTTCCTCGTCCCACCAGTATTTTCTTTCTCTTCTCTCTACTCCTGCACCTACACCTTTCTTCTTCCTTTCTTTCCTTACCTCTCTTTCTTTTTCACTGCCTGTCTCTTCTGATTCCTCTCTCCTTTCATCCTTTTTCGCCACAATTTCCTCCTTCACTGCTATCCTTGCTCCCCCTATCCCTCTGCTCTCCTCTTCCCTGATCCCTCGCCTCCTCTCTCCCTTCTTCATCTTCCTCTTCACTTTCCTTTTCCTGTTCCTGCGATGCCGCTGTTTCCTCCTTTTCTCTCCTTCTTCTCGTTCTCTCTTCTCTCCATAATTTCAGCTCCTTCCTTATTCCCCTTACCTCCACCACTAGCTCCTTCAACCACTTTTCCATGTCCTCCATCTGTTTTTCTTTCCTCCCAATTCCTTTTCCCAGCCTTCTTCTCTCCCTTTCTTTCTTCCCTCTCACTCTCCCTTCCGCCTTTATCTCCTTCCTTCTCTTTCCTTCCTGTCCTCTTCCGTTCTTCTCACACGCTTTCTAATCTCCTATTCCGCCTCTCTCTACTTTCACTTCCTTCCCCTCTTCACCTCTTTTCTCACAACGCATTTTATCCTTTCCAGCTTTTCTATCCGCTACCTTTCACCTAACCTAGCTTCCATTACATCACTCTTCCTTCTTTTAGCTCCCGTTTCCGTATCGATCTACGACCTGCTCGATCCATCTCGAGCCTCTGACGCCCTCTCTTGAGCCTTCTACGTCAACTACTACTCTTCCTTACCCGCTCCGTCCTCCTCCTTACCGACTTTCCTTCTACTCTCCGTTACCTTTCCACACTTCCCGCGTGCTTTCCTTTCTCTCGCTCTTCCCCATCAACCTAACCTCCAGACTATTCCACTTTACACTCTTTTCTTTCATCGTTCCTTTTACTCTCCAAATCTCCCTTTATTTGCACGTGTGCGCCTCATTCTTCCCTTCTTACTCATCCCCTTTCTGACTCTCTCCTTCTTCTTTGAATCCTCTCCTCCTCGCTTTCTTGACGAGTAACGATTACACGTGTTATTCCCATCGCCCCACCTCCGACTAATCATCAAAAGCTACAAAATATTATAAAAGAATTATATTGTCATTCTTAATATATACATATATATATTTTTTTAAAGAAATTAATTGTAATATTTTTCGTGGACTTATACTTTGTATAAATATAATAAGTATAATTAATTGTGCATCAAATTTGTAATTATAAGTTTAATTGATTATACTTAAATGACAAAAAATATATAATTATATAGGTTAAAAAATATTACATGTGTAAAACTATAATTATTTCATTTTAGTAAATTGGAGTGTAAAATAAAATGAAACAAGATGTCGCAAAAATATCGTATTTTTATTGAGGCAACAGTGGAATCGTAAAACAAGCTTCTTATAGTGGAAACTTATAACCCTATAGTTGTGTATTCGTTCATTAATCAGCTACACATAATATATGAACATTTGTCTCGATAGAAAGAGTATCACCTTCTGATCACACATATGTATAAAATCGGGCGTATTGCTTAGAACTTAACTAATAATATAAGAAAAATAGTATACTTTTAATTATAAATACCTAATCATAGTTTTTTTATACACAATCGTAATATAATGCATTAAAAAAGTTCGGGGACTGATTTTTTTCTGGACATACTGATTGCGCTATCTCTTGGCCTACACTAAATTTAGTTACTATGATGTCTCTTGAGTCTGCCATATTTTTTTTGCCGCCGTTGAGTCAATTGCTTAAAGTTTGCGTGCGTTTAAAATTTTTAAAAATTTTTAACGTTGCCACAATCTTCAAAATGGAATCATGATTAAGTTTTGTTTTAAATGTGAAACATATTAAATGATGCAAGATGCATTTGTAAAAGATTATCTAGCGCGTAGTAAAGTGGCATCGGCTCATTCAACAAAATTCTGCGCCGCCGCAACACGCTGCTTTCTCTGCTCTCTGTGTCCTCTGAACCTCGTACACATTTTTCTTTTGCCGAGTATGTCATGCACGATATAAACACTTGCCACACTAATGTTTAATTTGTGCAACAACATTCGATTGTCAGTTGGTGATCTTGCACGAGAAGCGCGCGCATACATTTGACATTTTCGTGGAAGAGCGTCCTTCTCTCGAATCATCCTCAAGCGTCTTACGGCCATTCTTGAACCGTGCATATCACAAGAACACTTCATTACCTCCTAGGCAGTCTATTTCAAATGCATCTTGCATCATTTGTTTCTCTTGCAGTTTTTCCATATTTAAGGCTTCTGAGTAATTGCCGCGGCCATATTGGAATGATGACGTCAGAAGCGAGAAATGACACGCTGAGAATTCTTGCATGCTATTTTGAAATAAAAAGATACTTTAAAGAAACAAAACTACAGATCGCTTTAGTATGTAGAATTATAAAATTGTCCGAAAACTAAGCTTTTCTTTTGACAATTAATAAATAACCGTAAAATGAGTATCAAAGTAAGCCTAGTCATACGGGGAAACATGTAGTTTGACAGTTGTCGAAAGAAGTGGAAAATGTTCTTTTTATATAATACTTTTCTTGCTAAGTTTAGTTTTCGGACAATTTTATAAGTTTCACAAATACGTTACACATCACAGCATTAGTATAAAGTGAATAATTACGAAATAGTATGCAAGAATAATTTGGGCTATCAAAACATCACTTTTCACGCCTCATAGTTCATCGATTTGCAATGTGAAGCGCTATATAAAAATTCTGACGTATGGGTAACATGCTGGTAACTTGTAGCTAACATGTAACATATATAGTATATATCTTTCATATATCTTTTATATAGCATAGTACTCTATTAGAAGAATACTTGAGCAAAGGAAGGGCGCAATGCTCAGCCATTTCCAAGAAAATTTGATTTAAATAATATGGCTTTACTTATATACAGCTCCGTTAGATCGATTAGCGAGAAGGCGACGTAGCTCGGGCATTAAAGCGGGTGGCTATCACGCATCAGACCCGGGTTTAATTCTTGTCTCTGGCACTTTTTTTCTCATTTTTTTTATACAATCTAGCAACAAATATTTATTCATGTAAAATAAAGTTAATTTAACCAACAATTTTTTTTAATTTGCATTTTTGAAAAACAATTTTCTTTTAATTTACTCACGAAACTGGACATAATTTTAATTCAACTTACAATCTTATTATTTTATACATTCTATTACAAATAATTACGACAAGTATCATCCGAATAGTTGTAATCGATCTGTAGAGTGTTGATGATAGTAATAACAAGGATGAATAAAAGTTTTGACACAGTTGTTTGTAATTTTGCATTAAATTATAACCATGTTCAAATAGTGGCGTTTTATTTGCTTCATTTTATATCGAGTAGAATGCATAAAATAATAAGGTTTTAAGCTTAACAATTATTTAGTTATAAAAATTATGTCTAGTTTCGTGAGTAAATTAAAAGAAAATTGCCTTCCGAAAATGCAAATTAAAAAAAAATTTAGTTAAATTAATTTTATTTTACATGAATAAATATTCGTTGCTAGATTGTATGAAAAAAGAATGAGAAAAAGAGTGGCAAAGACAAGAATTGAACCCGGGTTGGATGCGTGATAGCCATGCGCTTAATGCCTGAGCTACATCGCCTTTTCACTAATTGATATAACGGAGCCAGATATAAGAAAAGCCATATTGTTTAAATCATTTTCTTGGAAATGGTTGAGCATTGCGCTCTATCCCTTTGCTCAAGTATTTTTCTAATAGAGTACTACATTATAAAAGCCTTTTTTAATTCGGTGATACCACAAAGTCGCGCCCTCCCCTGTTAGTCTCAGGAACGTGAGCATCATAAATATAATAGCACAATACTCTAGTCTAGTAAAAGTTCTCATTAAAATTTTCTATTCAATATTTTATTTTGTATTAATAATAAAAATAATTATAATTCTATTATTAATTACGTATATGTACGTTCTATAACAATTTAAAATATTTGTTTTATGCTTACTAGATTATTGTGCTATCACATTTGTGATATGCACGTTCCTGAGACTAAGTGATGCGCTCCTTAGTTACGATTTACGATGCGGTGATGCATTGCTAAGGAGCGAGGGGAAAGAGGGGAGCAGTGAGCAGTAGGCGTGAGCTAAAAAATCCAGCCGAAAGTAACAAATAAACCCCAGTTCACTTATATGATAAGTCGTTGGACAGGGTTCTTATTCCTATCGCAGCATCTTTATTCCCATGTCGCCACCGTCAATTCGAAGTTTCACGGCGACTACTCAGGAGCCTTAAAACAAAACTAAATTACATTCCATTTTGAAAATCATGAGTTTACCGTGACAAAAATTTTTAAAAATTTTAAACGTACGCAAACATTAAACTATTGACTCAATGGCGGCAAAAAAATATGGCAGACTCAAGAAGCATCCTAGTAATTAAACCCAGTGTAGGCCAAGAGATAATGCAGTTAGTACGTCCAGAAAAAAATCAGTTCCCGAACTTTTTAAATGCACTGTGTATAATCGCACAATACAAAACTTTCTTCTTTTAATAACTCGTAATTAGAAATATCTCTATTCCCTCTTGTTTTATCGCCGCTTATTCTAATTTTTTTAAAATTATCGCTCATAACACCTCTCCCGTTAATTGCAATCAACTTGTTCATAGATTATTTTTTACATCAAAAACTTGTATCAAGGCACTTGCACCATACTTTTTTTCGTTGTTTTATATCAATGTCGTTGTTTATAAGGAAAAAAGATACACACACACGTACACACGCACGCGCACACACACACACACCTTTTACAAAAAATACGTAATATTTTATCCAACACTAGTCCGTATTTAATATTATTATATTATATTTTTAACGACATTTATTGTAAAATGCACTCTAAAAATATTGAAACGCACAGATTATCGCAACATCGTGTTTTTTCATGAACACATTACGTGTAAAGACATATAGAAAATATCTACCCTTGTTGTGGGATTATTGATTTTGGAAGCCCTATTTCTAATACATTTCACCCGTAAACACACATATATGCACGCACATACGCATACAACAATATGTCATTAAATTTTTAATAAAACTGCGATTATTCGAACAATTATATTTTTGGCCGTGAGACGGTAAACGTATTGCCTATATTACACAATAAGATAAACTTTTCTCGAGTATTCGCTATTGTTCTGAATATTCAAAAGAAAAGTACAAAGAAAAAAACGAAGCATGCTTTTACAGATTACGCATCATATTTTGAAATATGATATATATTTATTATAAATAGCCGAATAGAGAAAGACAGAAAAGATATAATTTCCCGAAACTTGACGATCCCGATTATTTTTAGGAAAAAAAGAAAAAAAAGAAAAAGGAAAAAAAATAAAAAGAGAAAAAAGAAAGAAAGAAAAAGATTGTAAAACTGCAAAGAAAGATTTATAAGGAAAAATTAATCGTAAATGTTCATATATAAAAGATTCTCATATATATAATCTCTAGAAAATAAAAAATGAAAATTGTATCTTTTATAGAGACGATTAATATTTTATAGACAAGAAAGATTATTTACTCTTTTATTGCTATGCGTAAGAGCGTCAGGAATGGACGTCGAAAACATGGAGTACCAAATATATATACGCGCAATGATCGTCTCCCTTGAGCAATGTTCCATCGTAATACTCTTATCAAGTACTCAATCTCGGAATTTTTTTCCTTTGATCTTCCGTGATTTCTATGATTCAGTCTATTAAGGAATATTTCTACCTTCTTGAATGGCGATTCTCTGTCCTCTTTAATGATGATTTTTCATTATTTCTCATTAATCAATGCAGTGGAGGTCGCCGAATCATTACTATTAGACGTGCCTTTTTGCTTGCCGGCGGCAGTAGTTTTTTTCTCCTCAAAGTGCCGCTTCCGATGTACTTTCATATTGTCTCGACGATTGAACTTCTTACCACATTCCGGACAAGCGTGCGTCTTCTCACCATGTACATGGCGATGAGCGGCAAGATGACTCGCTTGTGCGAAATTCGCGCCGCATTCTTGGCACACGTGCTTGCGCAAACCTTCGTGTTTTAATAGGTGTTCATTGAGAAATGCCTTGGACGCATAGCGATTGTTGCAGATATTGCATACAAACGGCTTGGGATTGGAGTGTTGCAGCACGTGCGCTTTAAATTTGGAAGCAACTTTGAAAGTCTTGCCGCATGTGTCGCACGTGTACGTGGTTGCGTGGCGGGTTTTAATGTGCTCGTTCAACACCGACAAGCTGGAGTAGAGATTGTAACAAAACCGGCAACGAAAGTTTCGCCGTTTTTTCATATGAACGCTCGCGATATGACCGAGTAATCGTGTGCGAAACGGAAAAACTTTACCGCAGTATTCGCATGCGAGATTTTGCGGTGGTAAATGCGACTTCATGTGAATCTGCAACGAAACCTTGTGGTGATAGCTCTGACCACAATCCGTACAACTGTACGGTCGCACGCCTTTATGAACGTTGTCGTGTTCAGCAAGATAAAATTTGGATTTAAATCGTTTCGGGCATTTGGGACACTGTATAGGCCGAGGATTGGTGTGCGAGCATCGGATATGCTTCATCACGTCGGACTTGCAGACAAATTTGGCGTTGCAGACGACGCATGTATACTGTTTGATACCCAGGTGCGTCTTTACATGTACCGTGCATTTGTCTCGGCGCTCGTAAAACTTGCGGCAGAGCTTGCACGCATAACCGTTCTGCGTACCGTTCATCACGTGCTCCACGTTATCGTCAACTTTAATCTCCTCACCGTCGATCTTGAACAGTTCCTCCGGATTCTGCGTTGCCTCCAGCTGTTGTTCCAGCTCCGCTAGATCTTTAAGCTTCGCTGCCGCACTGCTATTCTTTGCGGACGTGCCGCTGAGAATGTCACTGATAATGCCATTTACCTCTACGCTATTGTCGCTCTGCAAGAGACTTACAATCGCCGTGTCGACAAGACAATAGCCTTGATCGGGAAATACTCGCGCTCGCACTGTCGATACATCATCGTTTTGCTTCTTACACAACTCCACGGTAAAACTGATATCCTCGGCATCGTTATTCCGATTTCTTGTCTCTTTTACATAGATCTCAATATCGGGAGAACCAGGAACAATCTTCAATAATTTACTCAACGCCGAAGTCGGCAGCTGAATCGTTGATGATGAATCTTGCTGTTGCTGCTGCTTCGGATTCTGTTTATCCATATTCTCGTTGTTACTGTTATTGTTTATTGAACGAGCGTTGATATTATTTTCTACATTGTGACTTCTCAACCTATTCGCGATTGGAATCTCCTCGTTATCTGTTGTGGATAACGATGACAATGATGATGAGTCTGCGCTTTGTCTACTTCGAAGCCAACGAATTGGCGACATTTCTGTTGCATTTTGATTCTGTACTTGATTTTTCTCTATATTAATTTCATCGCTGTATTTGGAAAGTTGTTGTTGCTGACTGCGAAGACTCCTCGAAGTCTTCGAAACGATGTTTTTCTTCTTTTGCTGCTCCGCCGAATCCTTGACAATGACAATGACGTTAACGTCATTCTGGTTTTTCTCCGCTTGACTATCTCTAGTGGAATTAAGATTTTTTTCAATACTGTTGTTATTATCCGTCGACGACGTGCACGCCGGGGAAGCTGATTCTTCATTCTTTACCTCGGCCTGGAGAGAGATCGAATTAAAAACGTACGAGTGGGTACCAGAATATAATAACTCCTCTATAATTTAGATAATAACACGGGTAAATATTTAAAAGCAATCGTACAATTTCAAAAAAATTCTTGTCTGGAATTTCATATTGTTTTATTAAGATATTTTTATATATTAAATCATATCATCTGTCTGTTATACTGATATTTCTTAATACTAATATTAATGAATACTAAGTTTAATAATCAGAAGTAATAAAAAGAATTTCCAATTGTGTTCAAACAAGAGAATTTTAATATATTTTATTAATATTTGTCAACAAAGATTAAAAAACATACTAAATGCTCATAAATTGTTAAATACATGTTATTTATTTATTCATATGTATATCCCCCCCCCTCTCTCTCTCTCTGTGTGTGTGTGTGTGTGTGTGTGTGTGTGTGTGTGTAGGTGGAGAGAGAGAGAGAGAGAGAGAGAGAGGGAGAGAGAGAGAGAGAGAGAGAATATACATATAAATAAATAAATAACATATAATTAACAATTATATATATATTATACTGCATTTATTTTGTAGAACTTATAAATTTGTATTTATATTGTGTATCATTTGAGAGAAAAATTGATATAAGATAGAAGAACTGATTATACGATCCAGAGAAAAGAGTGACAAAAGAGCAATAGAGCGGTAGACAAAATATAAATAAATACAGAGACTTACAGACTCTGTTAAAGGCGGTAGATTGTACTGATCGCGTAACTTTTGTTGGGTGCGTAGACACTGCTCTTGGAAGTCACAAATGTATTCGACCTTGGCCACACATTCAACACAGATCGCCTTGGGCAGAGGATCCCTCTCATCTATCTGCGATTCACAAACAGAAGCAATCTAAGTACTAAAAAAAATGTACTTGTCTAGGAAAAGACAATATAATGTTATTCCGAATGATTTTCAGATACAATAACTCTCTTTCTCTTCTCTTTTTGTCTTTTAGTTTATGAGATATCAGTCACATTATAAAACGCAAACACTACCGCTCTGCTCTATAGATATAACCAGTTTATGACATATATTTACATTCTGGTACCCACTAAACTCCATGGTAACATCAAGTCCGGAGTTATTGATAAACTTAAATTTATAATTCATACAGTTATATTGTTTGTTACTTACAATTTTAAAATTCACTACATCCTTTTCTCCAAAGAGAATATTCACAAAAATTATCTGTACAAATATAAAAATAATTTGTACAATAATCGTAGCACATTTATGAACACTTGCACATTTAAAAATAAACACAGTATCTTTGTATGTGTGTATGTGTGTGTGTGTGTGTATTACTTCACAATAATTTTTCAATCAATGATGATAATGACATTAAAGAATATTTTATAAAAATTAATAAAATTCGCATAAAAGATAATATCTATAGGTTGCAATCTTATAAATTGTAATTTATGTATATTAAAATAATATATTAGAATAAGAAGAGATAATGTACAAAGTAAATTTTGTTATATTAACGAAATTGCTAATTCTAACAAAAAAATAATTAAACCAATGCTTTCAATATTACAATGTTAGTCAATTTTCTGTTAAAACTTAGGCATTAATAATATCATTAAATATATCATATTATAAATATATACAATTATTTCATTAAAGTATAACAAACACAGAGATTACAATTTGTTAATTGAAAAAGTGTTTTTTATTTCTTAACAGAAGAAAGCAGAGAATAAAGATCAACAAGTATATATACAGGGTGTCTCAGACTTATCACATCACCTGCTAATAGCAGATTCTTGAGATCATTTTAAAATAATTTTTTCTCAACAAAAATGTCAAAACATCAATAATTTTCATGTTATAAACGATTCAAAAAGAAGGGCTTTCTGCAAACTAAACTTTATAAAGTTAAAACTACGTTCTTTAGTTAATTTTGAGATAGAATTTACTTTAATAAAGAAAGAGAATTTTAATTTAAAGCTTAATTATAAAGATATGATGGAGAAAATTGGAAACTTGCAAAAAATTA
The DNA here is from genome assembly GCF_030449975.1 of Polyergus mexicanus. Lineage (NCBI taxonomy): Eukaryota > Metazoa > Arthropoda > Insecta > Hymenoptera > Formicidae > Polyergus > Polyergus mexicanus. The sequence continues at coordinate 3,775,692 of NW_027223338.1, read as the reverse complement.
ATTTCCTTTGACATTTTCGCTGAAAAAAATCATCTCCAAATGATCTCAAGAATCTGCTATTAATAAGTGGTGCAATAGGTCTGGAACACCTTGTATAACAACCAAAGCAAGTTACAAATTTATTTCGACGAATTATAAAAGTCACAAAAGTTTCAATGCTTTGTTTTCAGTTTATTATTTGCAAAATATGAAAAGCTTTATGCATGTGTATGTATGTATTAATATATTATCTTTGTGTACATATATAGACTACATGAGTATATATATATGCTGCGCTATTATACTTTTCTCTGTAGTTATTATGTACAACATTAAAGCTTAAAAAGAAATTCCCAAATTAATTATAATCAAGTCAAAACCTTGTGGTTTAGTTAGAAACACTGTTATCCTTAATATTGCAAATAAATATACTACCTCTTTTGTGCATCAACAAGTGTGAAACATACAATATTAAGATATAAAACAAATAAAATAAAAACACCTAAGCATACAGTGCATATAAACAAACGAGTCTTCCAAGTTTTGACAAAAAGAAAAACGTAGCAAGGAAAAATTTTATTCTCTCTTTCTCTCCCTTGCATTCTTTTCTAATCGATTAAATTCTTTCTAATCATCTAAAAAGGTAAAAGGACGGGAGAAGAACGAGAAAATCTGTGCGAACTAGCAAGGCAACTCACCAGGATGTTGATATTCCTGTGGATCCTAAGACCCAGATAGCGTCTGACGCCCTCCTCGCCGAACACGTCGACGTAAAACCTCTTATTTTGGCCGCAAAGCCTGCATGTTTTTGCCTCCCCCTCTTCAACATCCATTCTCGTTTATCTTGTCAATAAACGCCTATTTAGATACACTCAGGACTGATTTGAAGATAGATACGAAACGACAATGAGGACCGACGCCACCGCACGGGTGACGCGATTTCCACACTTTTCTTTCACGAATATTTATTTCTTTTCTTTTTCTTTTTTTACGGACACAATACGATTTATTTGGCAGCAATGTTAGAACGCACGTGAATAAAGATAGAAACTTGAACTTATTACATGAGGAAAGGGCGAAAATGGAGAAGACTACATTGGCGTTACTACTTACTACGACAATCCAAAGCCATGAAAAACTCTCGGAGAATAACCGCATTCGAGCCAGACCACCGCTTGCGCCTTGCGCCACGCACGTAGCATCGACCAATCAGCGGCAATTAAGATATAGCGTTTTCGAATGAACGGGTGTTACGTCTCGACCATGAAGGAAGAATAAGGAGAGTTATCTCGATAGCGTAGAAAAGAAAAAAGTTGGTCACGAAAAATGTTCCCTATGTGGCCAGGTTTGCCAAATGGAATAATTTGGATCATTTTGTCGCCACCTTGAATATTCGTACACGTATAGTGTTACGTTTAGTGTGGTAGTAATTAGTAAGTAGTGTGTCATCTAACACATTTACTGATCACTAAACAATTAAACATAACACTATATATGTACGAATACTCAAGATGGCGACGAAGTGGTCCAAGTTATTCCATTTGGCAAACCTGGCCACATACGGAATATTTTTCGTGACCATTTTCAATCTAGCTACATAACTCTTCCTTCATGGTTTCGACAATGCTCTTTTCTTAAGCGGGGAGCATACACTTTTGCATAAGCGCATAATCATAAGCATAAGGAATTTGATTGGTCAATTTCCTTATGCATAAGGAAATTGACCAATCAAATTCCTTATGCTTATAATTATGCGCTTATGCAAAAGTGTGTGTTCCCCGCTTTAAGGTAACATTTCATGAGCAGTGAAAAGCAGCAGCAGTTTAGAAAGTAACTAGAACCGGTGACTTACTTCCGGCGCAAGTTTTTGCTGTTCGAAATTCATCCTGTTGAACAGCAAAGCAGTAAAAGCTGTGTTTTGGTTATATATGTACATATATTTTAAAATATGGAATCATCAGAGATACGTTTGTAGGAACTATAATTATAAAAATAAAAACCTATTAGTGCTTTCTCATTCGGTTATATCTCAATTAATATTGAAATTGAAATTAACGATTTAAAACGCTGCAGAAAACCTATTTCATGAGCAGCGCAGCAATTCTGTAAAATCACCAAACAATGCTAGTTAGTTACTAAACTGCTGCTGCCAGAGAGAAGAATGAGAGTCGCCACGCTGCCATTTTTCTTTTTCTAGGTCGTACACTAGCGTCACGTACATCCATTTTACGCCGCCTGGAACTACATGGCAAAATCCACTTTCGGAGTCATGATAAAACAGTCGATTTTGTTTCATGTCCGTGCTACATCCACTTTTCGATATTGTCGATGCTGGTAGTACACTAATCGTTTGACAAAGAGAGATGATTGCGCTGTCTTTGTCTCTCTTTCATTGCGTATGGGATAGCGTCCGTGAAGGCACACGTTGAACACACGGATGCGATTGTTGGGAGATATAATATCAGACAAGGAGCGACAATCGCGTGCTATCCTTGTTCCTCTAGCGCAGTGCTCGGAATTAGTTGCACATTTCGGGCCGAAATCGGAGGCGCCGCCTATCGTTGCCGTTGCCCCGACAACCGTTCGAGGCTCGACGGCCGAGCCGCCGAAATCGCACGTGCAACGCTATGTCTCAGGAGTGTCCCTATATGAAAAATATGCTGGAATCGTACCTTCCGCCAAATTATCATTAAAATTTGCTTTACTTGATAATTTTTATAAATTTTTATTATTAATATATTATATATGCAATCTATTATACACATATGTTATAATAATATATTTTAGATATATATACATATATATATATATATAATTATAATTTTGATAATAGCTTTCCACATCACCTATGAGGTATTATTGTCAATGCGTTTTTTTTTTAAAGTGGTTTCCCCAGTAGGCCTATTCCACTAAAAAATAATGAAGATAATGAAATATGTGACTTGGCAGGAAAGCAATATTTTATATTGTAAGATATTATATAAAAATAAAAGAAGAAGCAGAAAAAAACGAACAAACCAATTTGTTTCGAAATTTTAATTTGATATTCTAGGTCGTTTGCACGATTCTACTAAGGATGATATATCCACAGAGATTGTAGAAGAACTAATTCGCATCAGCGAGGATAATGATGTATCGCTCAAAGAAGAACGTTTTTCTGTTTTAATAAATTTCATTTTCGAGAAAGAGCATTCACATAAATATGTAGATCCAAACATAGAGAAAATTCGAAGACCGAAATTTGTAAGACGTGAATAACACGATGCATCTAAAATTTTGAAGAATTCGATCCCCTTTTCTAATCGTGCCTTCAGAGAAAGATCACATTGCAAATCGCAAAGTTCTGCCTGAAATTCTGGGCTTTGTTCCTCGATTTGCACAGTGAGAGGATTCTCGAAAAATATTAAATCTTTTCGTAGCGTTTCGAAATCTTTGAAACGTGAATTAAATTGATTAATTAGGGAATCAATTATATTAATTTGTTTTTTTAAATTACAATTTGTGCCATGTTCTTCAAAGAGAATTTGGCAAGAGGGAAAAAAGTGAAGAATATTATTTTCTAATTGATTTTTAAATAATTGCAATTTTCTGCGAAAAGAATCGACATGACTAACTAATTGTGAAATGATTTGACCGATCTTTTGTAGCTTTAAATTCAAAGTATTTAAATGGTTTGTCATGTCAGTTATTAGAGCAAGCTCGCAAAGTGAGTCTAAATCTTCGAAAAAAAATTTAAATTCCTCATATTTTGTAGAAACGTTGTCTTGCAAGAAAAGGAAGATCTCTTTTCTTATTGCAAAGAACTTTTCCAAACATTTTCCTGCACTGAGCCACCGAACTTCACAATACAGAGGCACATTTGTATAAGTTGCGTTATGCTCCTCGAGAAAGAGTAGAAATTTTCGATGAGAAAGAAATTTGTGACCGCCTTTAATTATATTAATAATTTTCGTGACAGTTTGCATTGCGGTGCATAGTTTCACAATCTTCCCACATAACGCTTCTTGATGAATAATACAATGAATAACAGGGATCTTCAAATCTCGCTGCTTTAATTGACCGAAGAATCCATTTGTCGAACCTATCATTGCTCTTGCACCATCAGTTACGATAGCTGAACATTTTGAAAAACCTATGTTAAATTTATGAAGAGTATCGTTAACAGCTTTGAAGATATCAATACCCTTGGTTGTATTATGTAATGGGACAAAATCTAAGAGCTCCTCGACATATGAAAAATCGTTTTGCACGATTTGAGCAAAAATACTCAATTGACTCACATGCCGATTATCGGTGCTCTCATCGAGACATAATGAGAAAAAAGAGCAAGATTCTAATAAAGTTTTTAATTTTTTTTCTAAAGAAGAAGCAATATCATTTATTCGAGATTTTATTGTTTTGTCACTTAAACGAATGCTAACGGCTTCTTAATAGTCAACGAATAGTCAACTTAATAGTCAACGAATTTCCAAATGACTCTACTGCTGCGATGAGGCATTCCTTTCCAAATTTTCCTTCACAAAATGACTTGGAATTTTTCGCGATGAGATTTGAAATCGCATATGATGCTGTAAGAGCTTTTACCGAAGATGTAGGATTATCGATACGAGAACTACAACTCTCTTGATAAACTAATTTTAATCCTTCAATTATATTAAATTTGTCCTCGCCCACACATTTCGAATACTCATTCAAATGTTTATTTTTATAATGTCTATGAAGAACAAATTTTTTAACAAGAGAGGGTTGATAACCACACAGAAGACAGGTGATTTTATTATAAATAGATGCGAAAAACATTTCCTCCCATACCTTATCAAAAGCTTGATTGTATCTTTGCTCTCTATCCATTCTTCAAATAATCCAGTAACAGCAAGCCGTAGGATTATCACACGATGCACTATTACTATTACGTAAAATACTACTTTTTATTTTAATAATATGGATCTTTAAAACTGTGCAATCTCACACGAAACGCGCACGTTTCACTGGTAAAATATCATTGAGAAACAACAGAGGAAATAAAACAAACGATCGTTGACGATTGTTTGTCAATTTTTTTTCGAAGATTTAGACTCACTTTGCGAGCTTGCTCTAATAACTGACATGACAAACCATTTAAATACTTTGAATTTAAAGCTACAAAAGATCGGTCAAATCATTTCACAATTAGTTAGTCATGTCGATTCTTTTCGCAGAAAATTGCAATTATTTAAAAATCAATTAGAAAATAATATTCTTCACTTTTTTCCCTCTTGCCAAATTCTCTTTGAAGAACATGGCACAAATTGTAATTTTAAAAAACAAATTAATATAATTGATTCCCTAATTAATCAATTTGATTCACGTTTCAAAGATTTCGAAACGCTACGAAAAGATTTAATACTTTTCGAGAATCCTCTCACTGTGCAAATCGAGGAACAAAGCCCAGAATTTCAGGCAGAACTTTGCAATTTGCAATGTGATCTTTCTCTGAAGGCACGATTAGAAAAGGGGATCGAATTCTTCAAAATTTTAGATGCATCGTGTTATTCACGTCTTACAAGTTTCGGTCTTCGAATTTTCTCTATGTTTGGATCTACATATTTATGTGAATGCTCTTTCTCGAAAATGAAATTTATTAAAACAGAAAAACGTTCTTCTTTGAGCGATACATCATTATCCTCGCTGATGCGAATTAGTTCTTCTACAATCTCTGTGGATATATCATCCTTAGTAGAATCGTGCAAACGACCTAGAATATCAAATTAAAATTTCGAAACAAATTGGTTTGTTCGTTTTTTTCTGCTTCTTCTTTTATTTTTATATAATATCTTACAATATAAAATATTGCTTTCCTGCCAAGTCACATATTTCATTATCTTCATTATTTTTTAGTGGAATAGGCCTACTGGGGAAACCACTTTAAAAAAAACGCATCGACAATAGTACCTCATAGGTGATGTGGAAAGCTATTATCAAAATTATAATTATATATATATATATATATATATGTATATATATCTGAAATATATTATTATAACACACATATGTGTATAATAAATTGCATATATAATATATTAATAATAAAAATTTATAAAAATTATCAAGTAAAGCAAATTTTAATGATAATTTGGCGGAAGGTACGATTCCAGCATATTTTTCATATAGGAACACTCCTGAGACATAGCGTTGCACGTGTGATTTCGGCGGCTCGGCCGTCGAGCCTCGAACGGTTGTCGGGGCAACGGCAACGATAGGCGGCGCCTCCGATTTCGGCCCGAAATGTGCAACTAATTCCGAGCACTGCTTTATATATAAATGTAATTAATGCATAATTAATATTTTTAGGTTAACTTATGGCTAAAAGAAATGAGTTTATATTAATATAGCAATATAAATCTTGTGAGAAGTCTATCAAAAATATCATACAAACCACAGCATTGAATACACATTTTTATTATTTGGCTTTAGAATAATAATGATAAAATCATATCGAAGCACTTCTATAGTGTATACAAACATTTTGCGGATCTGGAATTATTGCTACTTTTGGTTCTGAAAATGTAAATGTTTATTTATATTTTATATATAAATATGTATTTAATGCATAATTAATATTTTTAGGTTACTTACAAATGGCTAAACAATGAGTTGCATATCTACGTTAATATAGCAAAATAAATCTTTGGAATTCTATCAAAAATATTACATTATATACAGTTGAATTGAAAGTGTCACAGTTGTAGCATCATAGAGCTTGAAATAGAAATGTTAAGCATTAGTCAAAGAAGAGAAATAAGGTAATAATTCTGTTTATAAATTATATAATAAAGATTATTTATTTTTTTAGACTAAATTCTCTGAGGTCAAGACTTATTGTTAATCTATTTAACTTTTTTTGATATAATGGTGGAACTTATTTTTTTAAACAATGAAAAACGTGGAAATTGATTATTTGGATAGAGCTGCCTTTTGCAATATAATGTTATCAGAGAACATTAGAATATTTGTCATCAACAAAAAGTAATTCAAATTTGAATCAAAATGTGAAGGAAGAATTGATTAATGATACTAAATTGCAGATTTTATTATAGAAACGTATGAAAGTTTATAATAATTTGGCAGCTGTGTTGATTAAAACAGAAGTTTACGGTGCAGTTTTAGAAAATGTGAAACATGAAGGTGCCAACTATAAAATGTTAAAGCACTACTTAGAAAAAGTATTGCAAAAATCCTATCTTTTTATTTACTATTTTTAATCTTTTTAAATAAGTTTTATATATTCTTGATTTATATTTTATATGTAGAAAATTCAAATATGTGTGTATACATATTATGCGTATCATAGGAATAATGCAAATATGTGTGTATATATATTGTACGTATCGGAGGAACAATATTGAGACACAAAGGGGAATATGCAAAAGCTGTATAAGCTGTATAAGATTGTATAAATCTTTTCCTCTCTCTCCACTGAATTCAAAAATTACATCCAGAAATGAAGATATTTACTGCAGAATTAATGACCTTAAACGATAAAATTGCTAAATATGTAGAAAATGATAAGCACCTATATTGCAAAATGTTAGGTGTAGTTGAAGATACTAGAAATCCATCAAAAGATACAAAAGCAAATGATAAAAATAAGTAATTAAGTAAATATAGGTGCTAATAAAAGCAAATGATAAAAGTAAGTAATTACCCAGACAGCACAAGGATATCCTTAGGACGTCCAAAGGGCATCCAGGACATACATGTAGGATATCCTCAGGATATCCCATTGTAATCCTCAGATCTCCTCTGGATGTCCTGAGGAAGAATAAATGATAGCCATATATTAACCTCTGGAGAATCCAGGGAGATCCTGTGGAACATCCTAAGGATTTTTATAGGATATGTTAGGGATATTTTTCGTATGTTTCAAGGAGCAAATTTTAAAATTTCAATATAAATTAAAATTATGTTTTGTTATTTACTGCCAATATTAAAAATCTAATATTAAAAATAGTTCACCGTTCTTTAATATTTGAGGCTTTCGTGCTGTACATGAATATTTTAGGTTTGGCTCCCGGGTTTGAGTTGTGTAATATTTTCTAAACAATCCAATATCTGAATTCCTTATGTTGGGATTGCATCAGAAATTGAACTGATAGAAAATTATTATATTTGTAATTTCCTGTCAGTTGCTCTTTGCAAGCTTTATATAATTCTCATGACCAAATCTCACAAATACGAGTTCGCGTGTCGCATAGCGGTAAACAAACGAACTAGCGGTTGAATACTATTGTTTGTAAAGTTTTTGGAATGTTGCGAATAATAACATTTCTCATGAAATATTAAATAAATAATAATTTTGGATATATGAAAATGTGCGCATCAAATTCAATTATTAATATTAAACGAAATTAATGTTAACAATTAATTGCACATGTATATGTCCTCTGGAAATCCAAAAGACATCCAATATAATAGACAGGGCAGATATATCCTACAGACATCCAGGGGTTATCCAATGGACATTTATAGGACATTAATACTTATTATAATACTTAAGATTTCTAAATTATATTAAATAGCCGACACAACTAAAAATAATTATGTATGCATATTAAATTTTTATAAATATATTTATAATAATATATCTTAAAACATCCTACAAATGTCCTGAACGGTCCTGGACATATTCAGGATGATCCTGAGGATGTTTTGTGCTGTCTGGGTAAGTAAAAATAGATGCTTTTCTTTTTCTGTGTCTTTAGCAATTTTATCTTTTAAAGTCATTAATTCTGTAGTAAATATCTTCATTTCTGGATGTAATTTTTGGATTCAGCGGAGAGAGAGGAACAGAGAGAAATTGCATAAGCTTATACATATTCCCCTTTGTGTCTCAATATTGTTCCTTCGATATGCACAATATATATATATATATATATATATATATATATATATATACATATATATATTTGAATTTTCTATATGTAAAAAATAAATCAAGAATGTATAAAACTTATTTAACAAAAAATTAAATATTGTGAATAAAAAGATTAGAATTTTTGCAATATTTTCCCTAGTACTAAGCAATGTTTTAACATTTCTTGTAATTGACACTTCGAAACATATTTCAAATTGTCTAAAGCTGCATCATAGGGTTTTAACCAACGCAGCTGTCACATTATTATAAGCTTTTATACGATCCTGTAATAAAATCTGCAATTTAATATCACTAATCAATTTTTCCTCCTCATTTTGATTCAAATTTGAACTACTTTTTGTCGATGACAGATATTCTAATACTCTCCGATAATATCATATTGCAAAAAGCAGCTCTATCCGAATAAACCATCAATTTCCACGTTTCTTATTGTTTTAAAAAATAAGTTCAACCATTATGTCAAAAAAAGTTAAACAGATTAACAATAAATCTTGTCCCTAAAGAATTTAGTCTAAGAAAATAAGTAATCTTTATTATATAATTTATAAACAAAATTATTACCTTATTTCTTTTCCTTGACTAATGCTCAACATTTCTATTTTGGCCTTCAATTCTGACGCTTTCAATTCAACTGTCTATGTAATATTTTTGATAAAATTCCCACAAGATTTGTTTTCTTATTTAATATAACATGCAACTCATTGCTTAGCTTTTGTAAATGACCTAAAAATATTAATTACGCAGTGATTACATTTATATATAAAATCTAAATAAAGATTCATACATTTACAAAACTAAACGTTACGAATAATTCCAGATCCACAAAATGTTTGTAGATTATAGAAGTGCTTCGATATGATTTTATCATTTCATTATTCTTTATGCCAATTAAAAATGTGTATTTAATGCTGTTGTTTTTATAATATTTTTGGTAGAATTCTCACAAGATTTATTTTGCTGTTAACATAAACTCATTGCTTAGCCATATTTATGTTAACTTAAAAGTATTAATTATGCATTAATTACATTTATGTAAAATTAAATAAACATTATATACGAATGCGCGTTCGCGAGTATAATTATTAACTTATCGTTTTCGAAAACATGATCAGCGAAAATCTTCTATAATCATTATTCAACATTGTATTTATGACAAATATGTTAATTGACAATGCACAGATTTACTCAAATGTAAACATTTGCTCAGTTTTGCTAATATAATCAACTTTGCTTAATATGACATTGATTAGAAGAAAAACCTTCAAAAAATCAAAAATCAAAACTAAATATGAAATTAAGTTAACTAGGCAAGTACATAGAAACAATTCAGTTTGTAATTTGAAATAATATTTGTTTGATAAAATTAGTCTTGCATTTATAGAAATATAGATTTTCTCGAGAAAATTTAAATGCGCTTCATTTGTATAGAATTACGTTGTTATATCCCCCCCCCTTCCCATATAAATATTATATATAATATATAAAATAGCACCATTATATTGCGGATTTTATTACAAATGGTACATCATAAAACTATTTAACTCGTAATGCAATAACGTCGATCACATCGATCACTAATTTCGAGTTTAAAAGTGCCCCGTGCCAAACTGATCGAGTTGTTTTGAAATTAATCATAAGCTTTACTAGATAGACCTGGAACGAAAAGGATTAAAATTAAAGTGACATAAAAAAATTTGGCGTGCCCGAGTCGCATTATAAGTCATTTATTTTTATTAATATATTGATAATGATTTCTGATAATTAACATATTGATAATGATTTCTGATAATCTTTTGGAAATTTTTATTTCAGATCGGGCATGCCAAGCATTTGTATGTCACTTTAATTTTAAACTTTTTCGTTACAGGCCTATCTGGTAAAGCTTATGATTAATTTCAAAACAACTCGATCAGTTTGGCACGGGGCACTTTTAAACTCGAAATTAATTGATGTGAACGACGTTATTGCATTAAGAGTTAAGTAGTTTTATGATGTACCATTTGTAATAAAATCCGCAATATAATGGTGCTATTTTATATATTATATATAATATTTATTTGCGAGAGGGGAACATAAAAACGTAATTCTATAAAAATAAAGCGCATTTAAATTTTCTCGAGAAAATCTATATTTCTATAAATGCAAGACTAATTTTATCAAACAAATATTATTTCAAATTACAAACTGAACTGTTTCTATGTACTTGGCTAGTTAACTTGATTTCATATTTAGTTTTAATTTTTGATTTTTTAAAGGTTTTTATCTTTTAGTTACTTTTTACAGAAAAATCATTTTTTAGTTTTTTATTATTTTGAAAATTATTTTTTAAGGAAAAATTTTTTTTAAAGTTATTTTTTAGGGAAAAAAAACAAACTTTTTTTTACGTACAAGTTGGGATTTTTTTATATACTTGGCGTATTTTTTTTATCTTTATGAGGTTTTTTGTGGGATCTCATTGCTTTTTGTAAAAATTTGACATTTCTCCTGCAAAAAATAAAATACTACATTATGCTGTATTTAAAGATGGATGCGATTTTTTTTTAATTTATTCAATAGAAAGGAAATTTTTTTTTAAACGGAATTACATAAACAGTATATATTTACAAAGCTTATACTATATTGAATAGAAGTATTGAATACAAGATTATAAATAATCTTAAGTATCAAGCACTTATCTATCTTATTTTTATAGATAATTTTAATACAGAAATTAAACTGTATACAAACCGTACAATCCATAATAATAATATAACTGAATAAATATCAAAATATAGAAAGCAATAGGAAGCAAATTGTTTTTATTACGAAGATGGACTTGTTTCTTATTCATACATTTAATATAAATATGACACAAGTTCATTCACTTGAATAAACGCATACATTTTAATAGTATATAATTTCTTCTAAAATGTATTCTAATAAATGATATAACCAAAAAAGGTCAAATATTTTTTGCATTTATTGATTAATTAAATATGTTTATATATCGCGGAATAGTGCAACACAAGAAGAAAAGTAATAAAGTGGTTAATGAAGTCACTAAGAAAATCGCGGAATAACGCAAGGAAGGGAAGTGATTTCTTCTAATCAATGTCATATTAAGCAAAGTTGATTATATTAGCAAAACTGAGCAAATGTTTACATTTGAGTAAATCTGTGCATTGTCAATTAACATATTTGTCATAAATACATTGTTGAAAAATGATTATGGAAGAGTTTCGTTGACCATGTTTTCGAAAACGATAAGTTAATAATTATACTCGCGAACGCGCATTCGTATATAATGTTTATTTAATTTTACATAAATGTAATTAATGCATAACTAATATTTTTAAGTTAACATAAATATGGCTAAGCAATGAGTTTATGTTAATAGCAAAATAAATCTTGTGAGAATTCTACCAAAAATATTATAAAAACAACAGCATTAAATACACATTTTTAATTGGCATAAAGAATAATGAAATGATAAAATCATATCGAAGCACTTCTATAATCTACAAACATTTTGTGGATCTGGAATTATTCGTAACGTTTAGTTTTGGAAATGTATGAATCTTTATTTAGATTTTATATATAAATGTAATCACTGCGTAATTAATATTTTTAGGTCATTTACAAAAGCTAAGCAATGAGTTGCATGTTATATTAAATAAGAAAACAAATCTTGTGGGAATTTTATCAAAAATATTACATAGACAGTTGAATTGAAAGCGTCAGAATTGAAGGCCAAAATAGAAATGTTGAGCATTAGTCAAGGAAAAGAAATAAGGTGTAACGGGATTACTTTTCGCGAGTGCGTGGATGAGCTCGGTCAGGATCAGGGCTCGTGAAAAGGTGAGACACACGAAAAGATTTAGTTAACAGATATCGTCTTTATTTACCTCGTTCGGCAATGGTCGATTTACAATAGTGAGCGCGCGGCGGATGGTGCAACGCGCTAGATGTAATGCGCGTTTGTTATTCGGTGCGCGATGTTCGATATATCGAACCGCTTATAATATTCGTACGGCAAAACCGTGTTTATTTTGACAGCACGTGAAACGCGCAAGAAATCGGGCGCGGTCGTTCGGCATGTGTTTATTTTGACGGCGCGCGAGACGCACAAGAAATTGGGCGCGGTCTGTCGGCGCGTGTACGCCAAGGCCGTGTTTATTTTGACGGCGCGCGGAATATAATGGAATATTAGGCGACAGGTATTTCGGCGCGGTGATTATAATTCGCAAGTATCAAAACGGTTTTGATCGTTGTCGCGGGATTATGCGCGTACCAGTGGTAGGAGAATGCGATCGGAGATCGAATACCCTCGACCGGGCGGAGAACTCTCCGTCCCTGCTTCCGTTCGCGGAGTTGAGGATAGCACGGCGAAGTCGAGAAAACTCGACGGGGCAGCGAACTCGCAAACCTACGGTCCGGCTGGCTGGAGCGGTCGGATGATAGACCGTAATCTAGGAGAGCGGCGAACTCCGCTCTTGTCGAGCTAGTTGGATTTGTGTCAGGATTTCGGAGACTGCACGGAAACCGAGAATGCTCGGCGGAGGCTGCGAACACGTCAACCTCACGTTCCATCGTTGCTGCGTATCTAGGATCGGATCTGGTATTGTCTCTCGGAGCGTACTGCTCGAGCGGATTCAGGTACCGGTTTGGTGTCTGGTGCTGAGATGCCGAAATGCTGCCTTTTTATCCCCGAGCGTCTAGCGGTAATTGCGTCGTTCGCCCCCGGGTGGGGATAATGACGCGTTGTTTTCGGCGAGTAATAACGGTAAACGCGTCGCTTCCCCTGGGCGAAACGACGCGGCGTTTCGGCGGGTGACGCTCGGGAACTTCCGGCAGCGTTCGGCTGTGTTCGGGCTTGTCGTATAACGGCGTAACGGCGGCCGTATAACGGTCGTACGTCGTACGATTGGTTTATCGCAACGGCGATAATTTAAGTATTAAAAAGGGCGCTAGGCGCTTCTGCCACTGCCCGGCTGGTGTTCGCCGGGCGGCAGACTTCCGGCTGGCTACTTGCCGGGTAACGATGGGGGTGCATCGTTACAACAATAATGAGATAATTCCTCCACGTATATTCTTTATATATCTTTCTTCTCCTGCGCTAAATTAGATGTAGTCTGCACGTGAGTTGCATACCGAAGCATTTTTTGCATCTCGTCTATCATTGTTTGCATATTTGTCTCAAGCGTGATTATTTTTCTTTCAAGTTCTTCCAATCTATCTTCTAAAAGCTTGACACGTATTTCCACGTATTGTTTGTTTGCGGCATCGGTATCATCTTCCGGTTGCGCTACGCGTCGTATCTTGCGCGACCTTGCGTCAAAACTGGAGGCTGTTTGACACAAAGCGTTATCGCGCATATAATTTCTTAGTAATCCATTCCATTGATAGTATGGGTTGTTCGGTGTTTCCAACGATAATCCAAATTTATTAATTGACATTTCGATACAAACGATATTGACAGACTGACTCGTTTCGTCGACGCATAATTTAATTTATAGTAAGACCAGCTTCGCAAAGTTCCTCGATAATTGATACTATTTCATTGTCGTGGGCATTGTTGCCGGCTTGACACGAAACTTCTAGCAATCGCAAGCGATGTATCAACTCATTGGGCTCATTCCAATGAACGTAATTGATTTTATTATTGTTTAATGTCATAACACGCGGTATGTTTATACCTCTTCTAGCTTTTTTAGTAGAGATTAATGGCAGTATTAATAGCAATTAACCACTTTACGATATTGCAAAATCGTTAAATCCTTTTCGATATCGTCCATTAGTCTGTAACTGTCTTTATTAATCATTACAAATCTATACTTGTATTGCCAACATTTCTGACAGAATGCGCGGAAATCGTAAGACATGTCAGTATTCACATGATCGTTGTATACATGTTTCAAGTTTGTACCATCTTGTTTAAATAAAATTAGTAAATTTGCATTGTCCCGTACGAGATGCTTGGGTATCTTGGCATACGTTTGACAAAGATAGAAACAGTCGACGCTCAAGTGTCGACCCATTGCAAAGTACTCTCTTATCGTATCTAGCTTATTGCACGCTACGTCATCAAAGATAAAAATGGAATTCGGAAGCGCCTCGCTCGGTGGAATAACATCACTATTATTAAAGAATGTAAAATAACCAATTTCATCGATCAATAATAGCAAATTTTCTAAGTATTGATATTTTGGTTGTTGAAGTGATTTCGAGTATACGTACACATTCTCGAAACGTACACCGTGTGGACTTTCTATCAAACTTATTAACACATTAGTCTTACTGCAATTCGAAGGACCGCAAATGATACCACGTAGTAATCGGCAGCATGTTTCCATGCTTGCGTATTTCTTTCTCGGACGTTACTTGTGTTTTATCGTCAAAATTTGTCACTTTGATTGTCGTCGCTTGTCGCACAAACCGCATGTTTGCTCTCGCAAATTTCGAATCAGATTTTTGGAAAATGAATCATCGGGGCCCTATTTATAGAGGTGCACCGGATCGAAATCGCTCAGTCTCAAAAATGTTTCTTCTTCTGTCGGTTGACAGCGATATTCTCGAGCTTACCACCGAGCAGTTACAGATTATTCCCAAAATTGTTTTACTGCGAGACTTTAGTAGGTACGTGGAACAACTGTGTGACAAGCTTCTCGAACATATAAAAGCTGAGTCAGAGGTTCGACAGTATCGTCGATGCATGCGACATTATAATTTACCGTGGCAGCAAACACATATCGACGGTCCAACACCGTTAATAAAAGATTGTGGCAAATGCCGACAAAAATTATAAGAGGTAGCGGTTAGTTAAATGGTGCGATAAACGCACTTCCTATCGAATTACATATTCCAGATTATCAGTTTTGCAGACCGGGAACTTATTTAGAAACACGATTGGCTAGAGGCGATCGGGTATCAATCCATTGGATGCCGCGTGTCGCGAGCACGACATAGCTTATTCCCGAAGCAACGATCTCGGTCAACGACACGTTGCGGATAATATACTTGCCACGAAAGCGCGAACACGTATTACCGCGAGAGATTCGACTCTTGGCAAAAGAGCGGCCGCTACAGCTGTTTGGGCAGCTATGAAGGCAAAGACAAAATTCGGTATGGGGATGAAAATCAAAAAATCATCGATAAAGAAAAAGACTATGAAAAAACGAATACTTTCTATAGCGAAGCGCGGTGGTATCTTACCAATATTGGGAGTTCTTGGTTCGTTGGCTGGCGGAGCAGCGGGAATCGCGAAAGCGGTAAACGTTAGCAAGGCGGCGCAACGTCAGCTCGAAGAAATGCAACGTCATAATCGCGCCATAAAAGGTCACGGACTTTATCTCGCTCCATATAAACGTGGACGAGGGTTTTCAACAGCGGCTAATAAAAAAGGTCAAAATAACGATAAAAATGCCTGCCGGTGTAACAACCAATGTACAATTGGAACAACTTGCAAGACGTATGCGTATACCATTTTTTAGAGGCGTTTTCATGCGCAATAATTTATCGATAAACGGCGTACGACGAAAAGAGAGCGCTATCGTCAATTTGGATGACGTCGATGGTTCTGATACTCATTGGGTAGCGTATGCAAAGGGGAGTGGTGCACTTGGACACAGTATAATTGGACACGGTGCAAATGGACACGTTACAAATGGACACGAGATTTTGCACACGGTTCAATTGGACACAGTGCATTTGGACACAGCAATTTTGGATACAGTAGCTTTTGGACACATAAGAAAATACGCATCGTTTACTTGGACACCGCTCACTTGGACACTGTTCATTTGGACACCGTTCGTTTGGACACAGAAAGATGCGCACCGTTCATTTGGACACCGTTCGTTTGGACACCGTTATTTGCCCACCGTTCGTTTGGACACCGTTCATTTGCCCATCGTTCGTTTGGACACCGTTCATTTGCCCACTGTTCGTTTGGACACCGTTCATTTGCCCACCGTTCGTTTGGACACCGTTCATTTGCCCACCGTTCGTTTGGACACCGTTCGTTTGGACACCAAAATTTGATTTAAGTTATACGACGTAATCCACACCAAATTTTTGTTTTAAATAAGAAATAGGTTTGGGTTAGGTTATATCTTCCGGAAGTGGAGCCCCCCCGCAGGGGGGGGCGGAACCCACTGTATCCATGCATGACATCCAAATATGCGAAAGGCTAAACAAAGTGCTAAAAGCAATGTAAAATTAATGACATCAGTATCAGAGATACGTATGAATATATTTTATTTTGACAGATATTATAACCTTCAAATGTATCTCCTTTTCACGATTTCATATTTTACATAGATTTACCAGTATAAAGTGTTATAAGAATACTGATTATATTTTCCCAAAATGATTTTTATTTCTCTCCATCTGTTACATATTCAAACAAACAGTGCGCATATTTCTGTGTACAAATGAACGGTGGGCAAATGAACGGTGTCCAAACGAACAGTGGGCAAATGAACGGTGTCCAAACGAACGGTGGGCAAATGAACGGTGTCCAAACGAACGGTGGGCAAATAACGGTGTCCAAATGAACGGTGTCCAAATGAACGGTGCGCATCTTTCTGTGTCCAAACGAACGGTGTCCAAATGAACAGTGTCCAAGTGAGCGGTGTCCAAGTAAACGATGCGTATTTTCTTACGTGTCCAGAAGCTACTGTATCCAAAATTACTGTGTCCAAATGCACTGTGTCCAATTGAACCGTTTGCACAATCTCATGTCCATTTGTAACGTGTCCATTTGCACCGTGTCCAATTGTACTGTGTCCAAGTGAAGGCCACTCATGCAAAGAGAGGAGATCGTGTAGTATATTTCGATAGTCTTGGAAATCCTTGACCGCCCAAGGAATTAGTGCGATATTTTGGACAAAATGTTGCAAATATAGAATACAATCACACGGCTTATCAAAATTACAATCAAAGTATTGGTGGACGATTGTGTCTACGATTTCTTCAAACAGTCGATGATCGATATGAATTTAAAGCTTGACAATTCACCGTCGCGACTCAGTATTCGTTCGACAGTTTTCCAGCACGTCACTCACACTTACGTTGACTGGTAAGAGTAGCGTTCTTGCTGTAAGCTACTTTCCGGCTATAGATTGAAACGATGACGATTACGAGCTTGGTTTAACGGATTTTGAAACTTATCATACGATATCGAACGTGAATTCTCGGAATAATAAATTTTATTTTGATAACGACGACAAGAAAATTACGATTCCCGAGGGATCGTACAAATTACACGCGATAAACGAATATCTCCTACGTGAAATTTTACGACATTGATGCGTAGTTGGTTCCAACAATATTGTTGATAACGAAGATGTCGCGCGAAAGGAGAGTGAAGATGATATCGAAGAACACGGCGAATATCCAATAACGCTTCGCGCTAATCATAATACGCTCAAGAGTGAAATCAAATGTATCTATAGAATAAATTTTAGTAAACCAGACAACGTTGGATCGTTGTTGGGATTCTCGTCGAATCGTATATTACAGCCTCGGAAATGGCACGAATCAGATGTACCGATAAATATTATTAGCGTAAAAATTATTCGTATAGAATGCAGCGTAACGACTGGCGCGTACTGCAATGACAAGCGTGTACACACGATACATGACTTTTCACCGAGCGTGCCGCCAGGATATAAGATATCGGAAACGCCAGCACAGATCATTTATCTACCGATCGTCGCACGGAGCATTACTGATTTAACGATACGCATTGTTGATCAAGAAGGATATTTGCTCGATTTTCGAGGAGAGGAAATTACCGTAAGATTGCATATATGGCGGCGGCAAAAATAATAACGTGCGACAAATGAAATGCTTGTGTTGAACGAAAGCCCGGAGCACGCGAGAGACAATATCTTTTCGAGGGACAATATTTTTGCAAGAAAGCGAGTGGCTGTGGTATCAGGTGACAATAATCAGATATCCGGTTACGCTAAGGAGAAGCTCAGCGCGTTGAATCGCGAATTTTTAAAATCATTGGGATTCGTCGTACGAAAAACTTGAACAATATCATATTGTTGTCATCAATCATTGACATCTTGAGCGAGGCGAGCCGATCTTTGACGATCGTATCGTCAAGATTGAGACTCATACGTACAATCCATACGCCAACACAACGCTTGGATATAGCGACGAGATACGGATACCGATACAACATCAAGATTTGTACACGTTGCCGTGTGAAAGTTTTTTATACGTTGAGAGAACGTTGAAGGTGTATAAAGTAGATGAAGGGGCGAGAGTGGTATTAGGAAACAATTGTGTCATGTTTAAGTTTGATGAACTTCGATATGAACACGACGGTGCGGAGATTGACCGCAACAGAAATGTTGGAATAGCTTCCACGATTAAAAACTATATATAACTTTCTAACAATTGAGAAAGGTAAAATCTTGGGGAATGCTGCGTAGAATATGTCGCATAATGCTATTGAAGCTTACTTCAACATTTGCGTGCCGCTAAACATATACTATTGGGTTTTTGCGAAGATTATAAGCGAGTTGTGATTAACTCGTCACGAATTAATTTTGATACGATCGCGCAACGACAACAATTGCATATTTGGACATGCTTCGGCTGAAGCTGATATCGAATTATTCAATATACAATGGCGAATGCTACATGTAATATTGAGCAAGGTCAATAAACTATTCTTGCTATGCGCGTTGGAAAGCGGGCGATACTTGAATATCAGTTTTCGCTTTTGGGATCTATACGAATTTCCTCTATTGCATAATACGACCAAGCATTCGTGGACCGTAAAAGCCGCCTCTCAGCTGGAGAAGCCGCGATACGTGATCTTTGCGCTGCAGACTGCCAAAAAAATGCTGTGTCAAAAGATATTACTACATTTGACGATTGTAAATTGACCAACGTTAAACTCTATCTAAATTCGGAATTTTATCCCTACGATGATTTGAACTTAGATTTCGATAAAAATAGATTTGCCCTCTTGTTCGATATGTACTTTCGTTTTCGCAAATCTTATTACGGATGTGATAATGATGATGCATAATACTATTAAACATTTCAAAATTTCTACATTGCGGTCCTCTCGCGGTTATTGACTGTTCGGGACAAAACGAGTCTGTCAAAAATTTCACCGTGGACGTGAGATTAAAGTTTGAGTGCAAGGAGGATATATCAGCAAACACTACCGCCTATTGTCTCATTTTGCACGATCGCGTTGTCAAATATTGCCCATTGACTAACGTAGTTCGTAAAATTACCTAGATCAGCAAATATCCCCTCCGATGTCAAAATTATATAAAGATTGAAATTTTGACGGTCGATAGTAGTCGTACATCATTTTTGCAATCGTACAGTAATATTATCAGCATGATTGCGCCAACGTTTGTGGATCTGCAAGGATTCATTATCGGGCGAAACTTTATCGTGAAGGAAGTAGCAATACTGAGAAATAGATTTGTTTTCTCTCACTACTGTTTTGAAAGTCCCGTACCATGGCGTGCGCTTACAAAATCTGAGAGATGTCAAGCATCATGGCTAATCGGACATCACCATGGACTTCAATGGGAGGATGGAAACGTTCCATACAGCTTTGCTAGGCGATTGATTACGAGAGCTGTGATGGGTGCGACGGAAGAGGGAAGATGGAGCATCTCCTATCGTGTACGTTAAAGAACACGAAAAAGAAGAATGGCTGACCGATATACTTGACGAGAATGCGAGAAACGACGTTATTATTGAGACCCTGGATGCGGACTACGAAGATATCAGTTCGTTAAATAAGCTAGATGTTACTAATACTATGCGCTATGAAAAACATTTAAAAAATTGCGCTTTACAAAATGTATTTAAAATATTTAATTGGTGGACGAATCATCATAAGGATTCATCCAAACATTATTTAGAATATTATTTTTATTCTTCCCTTTTTCTTTTTCTTATCCCAGTATGCGAGTATCAAATTTCAGTACGTGACGTTAAATAGCGGCGTCAGCCGCCTTATCAGGCTACAGATGTTACATTTCAGTACATGGAAATAGACTTTATTTCAATGGCGTATAAATAATTGTTTTGTCGTTCAATAGTCGTTTATAGCCGTTCAATAGTCGTTTACAGCCGTTCAAAGCCGTTCTGAGGCCGTTCGACAGCTGTTCAAAACTGTTCAATAGTGGTTTACATATTATAATAATATATTATTCATAGTTAAAAACTTTAGATAATTGTTCGTGGGAACGTGCTTACTTTTGTCTTCTTATCATGTGCAGAAGGTAGGCGTTCTTTGTAAGTGATACATTCCCTACTCTAAAATGTTCGAGACAATGTCTATCCCGTTGTGTACGTCACAAAGTGTTCGACTATCTAATAGTCTAGTGTCGTTATAAAAGTGTCTATCGTTAATAAAAGTAAAATAAAGCAAAAGTTAATAACAATGCCATCATTAATTGAAACTGTGTTGTGTCGAGGCAGATTTAACGCGTCGTGGTGGGCGCAGGACTTGGTGATGGGGTTGTTGAGAGCTCTATTGAATCTTGTAGTATACCAGAAAGTAAATAATATTTCCACATATTTTACATTGTATTAATTATTTATAGTATATTATAATATATTATAATTTTATTTTATAGTACAATACTAAGAGCGATATACAGATTCCCGATTTTCTAAACTTGGAGCACCGGCGATTCATAAGAATGGTGCGACGCCACAAGCGGGAGATCGGCGAGGACGTCTGGGAAGATAACGGCCCCGATGGCTTCCATGCGGAGTTAAAACGCCTCTTCGACCTCGAGCCCTACGAGGAGGACGTAGAGGAATCATGGGATGAGCCTCCGAGCAAGAGGTCAAAGGGTTGATTGTATTTTTTTAAGATTTGTAATATATTAAATGTTAAAAATTAAATTAGTATACTAATAAGACTTTTATTTTTCTGTTTCCGAAAGAGCGCCGCCCTATTATATATATTTTATTGTTTTTATATTTTTAATATTATTATATTTTTGTATTTTTATATTTTTAATATTATTATAATTATTATATTTTTATTTTATTATTATTTTTATTATTTTTAAACACACACACACACACAGACACACACACACACACACACACACACACACACACACGCACGCTCGCACGCATTTGTATTATATACATATTTATATTAAATAAACATTATTATTATTATTATATATAAAAAATGTTGATTATTTCTGCGCCTCTTTCCTCTTCCTATTCCTGCATGCCTCGCGTTATCTTTCTTTCTCTCTTTCTCTCGTGAACGTCATCCTTTTCCCACGCCAATGCGGACCGCGCTACCTCTCTCACACCGCCTTACGAACGCTGTATCATCTACGTGCATGCTTCGCGCTATCCCTCTCCCACACATTACAGACGCCTCGCGTTATCCCTCTCGCACCTATTCGCGGACGTCTCGCGCTACCTCTCTTGCACCTACTCGGCTTCGCGGTCCCCCTCTACCCCACGGACCTCTCGCCTACCGGTTAGGACGCGATCCTCCTCCCACCCCCCTCCACGGACCCCTCGCCTACCTGTTTCGCCACGGTCCCTCCGCGTGATGTCATACCTCCCCGCGCTGGTTTCCCCCCTCTCACCCGCCCCCCTCGGAGGACCTGCTTTACTTTAGAACCGGCTTTACTACTCTATTCAATATAATTTTTTTTATTATAGGTGCAATACATTGTGCTACCGATAATGATGTAGAAAACGCAATTAAAATTTGGGTTAAACACGCTCAGCAACGATTAACGGAAGAAAATAAAAGAAAAGGTCCATAAACAAGACTTTTTATATTACTAGTAAGATTTTAAATTAAAAGTTTTTTATTAAGTTATTTGTTTTTGTGTTCTTTTATTATTATTTTTATTATTATAAAAATGTCTAAAATGAAACGAAAGCGAAAAGATTTTGTTTTGCGACGACAACAATATAAAAGAGTCAAAGAAGTTCTACATAATATATTTTTTAATACTATTCGTAATGATTCAAATATTTGTTTTATTTTTTAAGAAAAATTTTTTAATTTATATAATAATTTAGCGGAAGTATCTAATAGTCAAAATAATCAACTTACTGAGAATACAAAGGAGACTTATTTTGATAATTTAGATTTGGAAAATTTTTTTTTATCTGCCTAAGATAGGCATGCTGCAATCAATCCAGTCATACATGGCCGTTTTATGATTTTTCTTTGAAAGTTTAAGAGATTTGGTCGTCATCTCAGCGATGAACAAGAAAAGTCTTAACTCAATTCCACTCAATGTAACGTAGTTGGACTATATTTATTGGTTTTTACTGGAACAAATCCGTAGGCTTGGTCCTCTTGAGTCTTCTCAGAGTCTTCTGTCCTCTAGTATCTAGTAGACGTACAGCTTCAATATTTCGATGACTTGCTAGACGTAGTTCGTGATTCCTGGCTGCCTTGGTTATTTCTTTTTCAACGGTAGTAATGTTGGTATCTTTTCTAATATATGTGTTTTGCATGTACCAGCGGGCATCGACAATATCTAGTAGTACTTTATTTTGGAAGATCTGAATCTTATTGATATTCGACGCTTTGCTGCAGCCCCAGAGCTGTATGCCATAGGTCCAGACAGGTTTCATAATTTGTTTATATAACATGAGTTTGTTGTGAATAGACAGTTTGGATTGTCGCCCTATCATCCAGTATAACTTTCTTTTGATAATTTTTAGTTGCTTTACCTTGATTAGGATGTGCTCCTTCCAGCAAAGCTTAGCATCAAGTGTTATGCTAAGATATTTCGCTGTGTTAGCGTACGGAATGCGCTGTTGGTTGATGGTAATTGGATGTGGAAGCTCATGTCTATTGGTGAAATTGATGTGCTGTGATTTGCTTTCATTTAGCTTGATTCGCCACCGTTTAGCCCAGTCCATGATCTTATTGATGGCGCGTTGTTGTTTATTAGTAGCATATCGTGTGTTAATTCCGGTCGCTAATATTGAAGAGTCATCAGCGAAAGTGGCTATCTTTGTACCTTGATATTTTGGGATATCAGCGGTGTAGAGCAGATACAGGGTCGGACCTAATACACTGCCTTATGGAACACCGGTTGTAATTTTCCTAAAGCTAGAACATGCGTCTTCGTAGCGAACACGAAAGTATCAGTCTGAGATATAAAATTTTAGCAGTAAACTATATGCTTTTGGAAGGTACTTACGAAGCTTGAACTCAAGTTCTTTATGCCATACTTTGTCAAAGGCTTGAGCAACATTCAAGAAGATGGCTGAGCAAACCTTTTTCTCTTCTAAACTTTTTTCAATGTCCCAGATTATTCGGTGCACTTGGTCAATTGTGGAACGTTTATCACGAAAACCGAACTGATGAACAGAGATAATCTGTTTTTCTTCTATTATAGATTTGAGACGCTTCAGCAGAAGTTTTTCGTAAACTTTAAAGATGATCGGCAGCAGGGAGATTGGTCTGTAAGATGCAGCTCCTCAGGTGGTTTCCCAGGCTTAGGTAGTGTAATGACTTCAGCGGTTTTCCACTGCTTCGGGACAAATCGAAGTCTGAACGAAGCATTGAATAGGTGAGTAAGTTTCATTATTCCACAGAATAGTAATCCTTTCAGCATCTGCGTTGTGATCAGATCAAAGCCAAATGCTTTTTTTAAGTTTAAGAGCTTGATAATTTCCCCTTAGGTGAAACAGGGATTATGGGAATATCATCACCGCAGTCTTCAGGAGTGAGATTTTCTTCCGCTGTTTTTCGCGGATGCGACTGGAACACTTTTTCCAGATGATCCGCGTGCACGCTAGCTTTTTCCTGATTGCTTCTTGCTCAAGTATTGTTGGTTTTCTTGATTGGTAGAGCATTGATGATAAGACGTTTAATGCGTTTGGTTGCTTTCCATAACGAATAATTGGTATCTTTGTCATCAGTAAGGTTCTCAAGATATCTTGTAATACCTTCATTTTTTATGTCATTTAATAATCTTTTTAGCTGTTGGCTGAGATTGTTGACAGTTTTTGACAGGATGTCTTGTCTGCTGTCATTTTCTCCGTGCACTTCTTTTATCCAAAATCATCTGTTTTGTTTCCAGGGAGTAATTTTTCCTTGGGACTCGCTGTTTCAGTTCTGGCGTACATTTTTTAGCAGTCTGCTGCAATTGTTCTGTGAACAGCTTTACATTGTTTTCCAGTTGCTCTTTAGTTTTAAGTGAGACGTTAAAAACAATTGAATTTTCTAAATATTCACTAAAACAATCCCAGTCAGTCATTTTGTTAGTGAGCGCCAATGCTGATGGTTTGGTTATTACAGTCTCGTTTAGGGTAAGCATTATAGGCGTATGATCGCTATTGAGATCTAATGACCCCTCTACCTTTCTAAAACTAGTTGACAACCCTTTGCGTATGAACATATGTATCGATAACGTCCGGGCATTTGTTCGGGTCAGTAGGCCAATATGTTGAAGTTCCTTCTGTTAGGACATTACATGATAATGTCTGAACCGCTTTTAGAAGTCTTCTTCCTCTGGTGGTTGTTACTCGCGAACACCAGCATGTGTGCTTGCTATTGTAATCACCGCCAGCCACAAACCGATTACCCAAAGATTGCAGAAATTCAATATAATCCTCCACCATAATGTTATGTCTTGGAGGCCTATATACTGCCATTATATTACACTGGAGCTTCTTAATGTGGATCCTTATATTTGTTGCTTGTATTATTTCGGAGGAAAACTTTAATTCTTCATGGTGTTTAATATTTTCCTTGACTATCACTGCTGAGCCTCCTCTGCATTTGTTGGATAGATGTGACGTGTGATAGACTTTATAACCTCTCAAACGCATTACTGTCTCCTTGGTGAAGTGTATTTTAGAATTTAAACAGATGTCTATTTTTTGACTATCTAAAAACAACGCTAACTCCAGGTTACGCTGTTCAAGGCCATTAGCATTCCATATAGCTATTCGAATGGAGCCTGCCATTTTATTTCTTTTTTAGTGCAGTCCTGCTGCTCGCGATTTGTTGATACATAGTCATAATCATGTCATTAAGTTTTTCTTGTGAGGCCATGAATTGGTCAAATCTTGCCATAAAGATTGCCATGTATGCTGTCTGTTCTAATTGAGTCATGTTCTCATGGATTGTTCCTTTAGCTTTGTTTGCAAGATGCATTTGCAGTTGTGAGTTTTGTTTTAGATGAAAATTTTTCTGCTTGGCGGGATTGTTGTGCCACTTGGAGTTCCTTGATTGACTTTTTTGTGAGTTTATTTCCCTCTGTTTACCTTTTCTAGCCTTATCTTGTACTCTTTGTTCTACAGCAACGATACAGCCTCTGTAGTTTGCAGTGTGTCCTTGCCCACAGTTGACACATTTCGGCTCGGTGGAGTGATTCTTTGTACAATCTTTTGTGTAGTGATAACCTGCACATTTAACGCAACGTGCAGTTTTGTAGCAATTGCTTTTAACATGATTATATCCTTGACATGCTTTGCACTGTACTATTTTCTGATAATTTCATCGTACAGATTCTATACTCGCTTTTTGGTTACATAGTAGGTTTAACGCATAAATGTTACCAACATCCTCGTTCTTATCAAAGGCAAGTTCAAAGAGTCTTAGAGGCATTTTATTATTACTGGTTCTTTTACGTTTCCCATCTTTATCTGTGGAGTATCGGTATCCAAGTATGTTCACTACATTGAGAATTTTAAGATTCATTCTTTTTAAGTCATTTTTAATAGTTTCCGGGTCAGTCTCAGCATAAAGACCCCTTGCCATGACTTGTATTGGTCTATTTTGCTTGTCTGAGAACGTGTACCATTCTATTTTCCTCTCACTGAGTAATTTCGAGAGTCTCCTATATTCCACATGATCGATAAAGTTGATTTTGAACTGTTCCGGATGCGGTTGGTTGGTGATTTTAACCTTCGTATTAGTGGGTCCAATTGCTTGTTCGAGATCATGATATTTGATCCCAATAACATAAATTGGTGAGGGAGCCTGTTCCCTCATCCCATGATTTTGACGTTGTTGATCAGTTTGACTTGTTGTACCAGGTAAAATTTGAGAGGATGAATGAGGAGATATTTAGCACTCCTGAGTGCTGGAGGCTTTCCTTTTCTTTAATGCTCTCTTAGATTTAAGTAATGATACTATGCGGGTTCTAAGCCATGGTCCTCTGAGGGGGGGTGAGGGGCGAGGGGAAACCGGCGCGGGGGGTATAACGTCACGGGGGGTATGACGTCACGGGGGGGCGGTATGACGTTACGGGGGTATGACGTGCCCGGTGGGGGTATGACGTCACGGGGGTGGGAATGACGTCACGCGGGGGTGACCGCGGCGGAACCGTAGGCGCGGGGTCCGCGGAGAGGAGGAGGGGGATCGCGGCGAAAACGGTTAGCGTGGGGTCCGCGGAGAGGGGGAGGGGGACCGCGGCGGAATGGTAAGCGCGTGGGCCGCGGAGAGGGGTGAGGGGGATCGCGGCGAAAACGGTTAGCGCGGGGTCCGCGGAGAGGGGGAGGGGGACCGCGGCGAAACGGTAGGCGCGGGGGCTGCGGGGAAGAGGGAACGCGAAGGTACGATACCGCGAGTAGGTGTGACAGAGATAGCGCGAGGCGTCCGCAATGTGTAAGAGAGGGATAGCGCGAGGTGATCACAGGCACGAGGGAGAAGGATAGCGTCCGCATTGGTGTTGGAAAAGGATGACGTTCGCGGGAGAAAGAGATAAAGAGAGAGATAGCGCGAGGCATGCATGTACCGATGAGATAGCGCGAGGCATGCATGTAGGAAAAGGAAAGAAGAAGGTACAGAAATAATTGATACTTTAATTATAATAATAATAATAAGTTTATTTAATAATTGTGTATATTACAATGTGTGTGTGTGTTAAAATAATAATAAAAATAAAAATAAAAAAAAAATAATAATAATAATAAAAATATATATATATATATATATAGAGGGCGCTCCTTCTGAAACAGAGAAACATTATATTAATATGAATTTAATTTTTAATATTTAATATTTTTTTAAATTGATAAAATTAATTCTTCGTGTATTTCAATGTTGTTCTCACCCATAACAAGACGTCAGCTGTTTTCCATATCAAAATCCTTGGACATCACTGTATAATGATCTCGCAGACAATGATCTAAATCTATTGTACGAGATTTCTTCAAACCGATTGCTTGACTTTGCACCATTTGCACAATTGAAGTGACAGGAGTGTTTGTCGATAGCGCTGGGACACGGACATCTAAGCGTTTGTATTTTTTGCGTAACGAATGTCTTAAACTTTCAAGTCGCGCGATTCGGCTAGCCAGCGATTGAATTCCATGCTCCTGTTGTAACATCTCGTGTCGGTACTGTTCTTCCAACCACTCGAGATATTTAAGGCATGTTCTGTCCCATAACTCACCATGCACACACCGAGTTCACCTGTATGAAATTCTCCCATAGAAATTGTTCTAATTCCGCAAAATGTTCGGAGGCCCCCATATTTCCTATTTAAGTCTTTTCACAACACAAGTTTTGTCCAGCTTATACAGTGCAAATTGGACACATATTGCCGGGCATTATCTGGTACAACGGTTTTCCACATTCTCCACAAAACGATCCCAGGATTAGTTCATAAATTGCACTTTCATGCTGTCGCACAACACGAATATTCCAAAATAAGTCTGAAATACGCATAAAACAGTATGTACAAATTTTTTTGTTGTTTTCACTTTTATAATAAAAGTATATACAGCACATTTTTACCACACCTAAACTATTTATTTCAACTCGATTTAAAGTACGTTGATTTATGTCCGTAATAACATTACTGCAATCACTATTGTAATCGGAATCCTCCGAAAGTATGCGGTTTTCGTCTGATGAATCGTCCGATAAATTCACAATTTCCTTCAAGTTGTCATCTTCGAGAATGACATCCTCATCTTCAATAACAATAACTTCTTGATCAGCCATAACACATATTGTTAAGATCGTTGTAAGGATGAAGACGGTTGCGTATTATAACGTTACACACTCCTCTCGATTATATATATTTTAGTTTCATATTTTTTGTCTCCTTCTAACTGGAGTATCACGTCTCATCTACCTCATCATTTTTTCTACATCTTTAGCAGAGTGTGTCGAGAGAAAGATTTAAGTTTTGCAGACTGTGCATATCTATTACATCGTTTTATTCATACATAAGGAATGGGATAAATAATTAAATTCACAGATAATTAGTAAAATAACTTATTTATTACAAGCCTCGTGAAGAATATCATTTACAGCACATGTCAATAACTCGCAATCTATGAGCGATTCGCTGTTAAACATATCACTTTCATGTATAGTTTTTGCAGCGTCGCATACATTAGTGATATTATTCTGTTGTAAAACAGTTACAAATTGTTTGAATTTTTCATTTACAATATGCGTATTTTCGCATAACCAGTAATACACATGATCTATATTTTTTTCAAAATCGAATAAATAGAATAGAGTTGGCGGTTTCATATATAAAGAATTATTTGATAATCCTATTTTTATAATATTCGAATCAGATATTTTAACCACTTCGAATGTCAAATCTCGAATCCGCAATGGGATTTCAGTCGATTGTAGAAGCCGTTCAATATCCACACGTTTCTGCATTAGCGATTTCCACGTTTCAAAGGGCAATATTATTTGATTGCCCCGATTATCGCCGAGAACCAATTCCACGCAAGATACAGCTCCAACGTTTATACCAATGTCCAAATATTTGTACGACGTCGGGGTCAAGGCGTATCGTCTTCCGAGTATACGAACCGCGCGACGAGGCTCGGATGAAATGCTAGGGAGTAAAAACAATATTATTTATATAAATATTTAAAAAGTATAAAAATATTTAAAAAGTATAAAAATTCTTCAAGTTAATTAAAACTTACTTGTTACATTTCTTCTTCTTACACGGTGAAGTTTCATCAGCATCTTGAATCGGAACGTAATAATTCATGCGGCTTCCTTCAGTGGGATACATTTTTATATGAACCTTTCGCACAAGTGGTCGATGCAATACTGAACGTATTAAACATATTTAAAATATGTATCAGCGGTGCAAAATTGCAATGTGGTGGGGATTATTGATGACGCGATATTTTTTTCTATTTTTCCATTCAAGCGCCGATATATGGCTGCTTCGCGATGACATCATCACCAGATGTGAGATTTAGCCGAATGCACAAAAATGCAACGTAATATAAAATTTTCAAGCGCCGATATACGGCTGCTTCGCGATGACATCACCCATAGATATCAGATTTCAAACGCGCGTGTCAAAACATGACAAAATCCTAAAATATAAAGATAATCCTCATGATTAAATTGCACTAACATTGGACAGCTGCATGTAATTTGAAACTTTTGCGATACACCTGGGATTTGACATCATCTCTAGACGACAAAATGCAATAATCGACATTAGCCAAAATGTATGTGACAAATCGCGAAATAAAGATTTAGATACACATGATGGAAAGAGACATTGAGATAGAATATAAAATCGAGGTAAAGAGGCACATCGTCAGTATTTTCGCCAAAAGTTCCGAGACAAGAGCTGTTAACAAGCACATCTTGTTAGCAAAAATTTTCGGCATAAATTTGGAAATATGGCGGAAAACAGTGCCGAACAAAATCTGCATGAGCAATCTGCATGGGTAAATTCGATAGAGGAGTACATTGCGTGGGAGCAACGATGCAACGAATATATCGAATCATTGGAAGAGCAAAGTCGAATCAAACGTCCACGATTATCGATTGGGATTCGACAATCGCTGATTGCTCGAATTGCACGACTCAAGGGACTGAAGCACTCGTTACGCACGCGTTTTGTACACACGGGTGCAGGATGCAGCATGCGGCAACACGGATTGATTTGGCGAGAGATCGATACGGCGTTCGAGAGCCGCATATTGACTAGTGCGGTTATAAATCATAATCACATCGAGCCTCGCCAATTTTTCGAGGATGGTAAAGATATTGTGCTCGAACACGTGCAAACCGTGCTAAAAAAACACTTTAATGTGAAAATTAGTACAGTGTTCAATGGTGAATTTGTGACGGGTGATAAACATGCAAATAAAAGTATCAATACGAGAAACTATGAACTCTTTCGCACAACCGATTTACGCGAATGGTACGATCGGCGCGTTATCGAGCCGACTCTAGCATCGCTCGAAGTATTTCAGGAACGCGATAGTGGGTGGGCATTACCGCGAATCGGTTTAAATGTAAATATAAATAAATATAATCCAATGCGCGCAGGGTGCCACATTAAATTACCGCGAGAAATAACGATGAAGAGAGCGGTAATAATCGTGCAATCTAATGACAATGCGTGTTTCGCGTGGTCTGTGATCGCCGCTCTATATCCAGCTGAAGATCATGTTTATCAGGAATCTTCGTACCCGCATTACACGACAGTGCTGAATCTCCAGGACATTGAGTTTTCAGTGACTGTGAATCAAATTAAAAAATTCGAGCTTCTCAACGATATCTCAATCAATGTATATAGTATCGAGGAAAAGAACATTGTCCCGATACGTCTGAGTGAGCTGAAAAAAGACAAACACGTCAACCTGTTGTACGTGGAAGACAACAACGTTGGACATTTCACGTGGATCAAGAATCTATCCCGCCTCGTGAGCTCGCAATTGAGTTGTGGCAAATGAAGACAGTATATCTGCGATCGGTACGTATATATTTAATAAATTATATTACAGAAATCTTTGAACGAAAATTAAAAATTATTTCTTTTACAGATGTTTGCACTACTTTGGCTCGAACGACAAGTTACAGTCACATACGGTGAACTGTCGAGAGATGAACGAGTGCGCTATCCGATTACCGAGCGATAAGGACAAGTGCCTCACGTTCAACAATATAATCGGAAAGAGCGGCTTCCTTTCGTCGTGTACGCCGATCTGGAGTGCGTTTTAGAGAAGACGGAGGAAGAGAGAAACTACCAACATCACAAAGTATTTAGCTTAGCATATTATGTACATTGTTCGTACGATGATTCGTTATCCGCGTATCATTCTCGTCGCGATATCGATTGCATATCATGGTTCGTCGAAGAACTAAAAAATTTAGCGCAACGTGTAAAAATTATTTTATCAGCTAATGTCCCCATGGTAAATTTAACATCTGATGAATGTGAAAATTTTCATAGCGCGACACAATGTCACATTTGCGAGAAACCATTCGTACAAGACGATACACGCGTACGCGATCATTGCCATCTGACCGGGCGATACAGAGGTCCCGCGCATTCAAATTGCAATTTAAATTATAAAGATTCTTTTTGCATTCTAATAGTTTTTCATAATTTATCCGGTTACGACGCGCACTTCATTATCAAGGAAATAGCTACAGCGTTCGAAGGGGGAATCGAGTTACTTCCGATAACAAAGGAAAAATATATATCATTTACGAAAAATGTTAAATTTACCGAAGAGAAATCAAATCATATTAAAGGGCGTCTTTCCGTACGAATATATTGACTGCGTCGACAGGTTGCAAGATACGTGTTTACCACCGCGCAAATCATTTTACAGTTCCTTGACCGGTGACACAATATCCGAGAGCGATTACGCGCACGCCAAGAACATGTGGGAGCGGTTCTCCATTCGAACGCTGGGCGAATACAGCGACTTGTATCTCAAAATTGATATCTTGTTATAAGCAGACATTTTTGAAAATTTCCGCGAGAGTTGTATTAAAAGTTATGGGCTCAACCCCGCGTATTACTACTCTCCCCGGATACACGTGGGACGCTATAGTGAAGCATACAAATATTACATTCGAATTGCTTACGGATATCGACATGGTTATGTTTATCGAATGCGGAATACGCGGTGGTTTGAGTCAATGTTCCAACAGATACGCACATGCTAATAACAAGTATATGCAGTCGTACGATCCATCGAAACCTTCAACGTATCTCACGTACTTTGATGTAAATAATTTGTACGGATGGGCAATGTGTCAACCCTTGCCCTATGCAGATTTTCGATGGGTCGACGACGTATCCGATTTTGATACATCATCGATCGCGCTCGATTCGCCTATAGGCTACATCCTTGAAGTCGATCTCGAGTATCCGCAACGTGTTCACGATGCGCACACTGACCTACCGTTTTGCCCGACACGCGACAAACCACCTGGTAAGCGGCAGGATAAGCTGCTCGCAACCTTATACGATAAGAAACGTTACGTAATACATTACCGCAACCTGCAGCAATGCACGCGACACGGACTTCGCGTTACAAAAATACATCGAATATTACAGTTTTCGCAATCTCCATGGCTTCGCAGTTATATCGAACTCAATACACAATTCCGAACACTTGCAAAAAATGATTTTGAAAAAAATTTATATAAATTAATGAATAATGCGGTATTTGGCAAAACGATAGAAAATGTCGTCAATCACGTTAATATTAAGCTCGTGACACATTGGGATGGAAGATATGGCGCAGAGGCGATGATCGCAAAACCAAATTTTCATAGTAGAAGCGTGTTTTCGGAGAATCTGATCGCCGTTGAATTGCGCAATCTCGAGGTGAAATTTAATAAACCAATCTATGTGGGTATGTGTATACTCGACATATCCAAGACATGTTTGTACGAGTTTCACCACGATTATATGATACCTATGTATCGAGAGAAATGTAAAGTCATGTACACCGACAACGACAGTCTCATATATCACATCGAGTGTGAAGATGTATATGAGAATATAAAGCGCAACGTCGACAGATTCGATACCAGCGATTATGCGGTGGACAATGTGTACGGTATACCGCTCGCGAATAAAAAGATACCGGGTTTAATGAAGGATGAAAATAATGGCGCCATCATGACCGAATTCGTCGGGCTTAGGGCAAAAATGTACGCGTTGCGAGTAGATGGTAAGAAAGACACAAAAAAGGTAAAAGGCGTCAAAAATAACATCGTCGCGAGAACGATAACGTTCAACGATTACACGCGGTGTTTGAACGAAGAGATTGAAATGACGCGTCAGCAGTCTTGTATAAGATCTAAATTACACGAAGTATACACTATTCGCGAGACAAAAGTTGCTCTAAGTCTGTACGATGACAAACGGTATATCGAAAACCACCAACGGTATACCCGAAACCACCAACACGCTACCGTGGGGACATTACAAAATACCGTTGTAAATAAAAATCATGTATATTTATTGTAAATAAAAAATTACGTATATTTATTGTAAATTAAAATTATATGTATATTTATTGTAAATTATATGTATATTTTATAAAGTGTACAATTTTGTTTATATATTTGTAAAATATCTTTAATATTATATATTATTGTTAACATATTTATAATATATTATTTTTATGTATCCAAGAATTGTGCATCAAATCCCAGCCATTTCACATAAACCTCGTCGCCCTTTTTGCGTATTACCTTTTCCACGAGATGTATGTCGGGACTGGCAACGCGTTGTAACTCGTATTCGTAAAATCCGCCGGCGACGGGATTTCCGCGCGAATCTTTGAGTACGTAGGTCACGGGATTAGTTTTCTGCACTTTAACGATCTTAAACACTTTGGTCGACCAATTTGGCTTGTAACCTTTGTCAAAAATGGTCTTGAATTTACTCACGCGTACCGGATCGCTTACTTTGAATCTTGCCGGTGCCGCAATCTTTACGTTGTTGTATACCGTATTTAAAAGTTTATCGGCGATCGCGGGGGTAACATCGATAGGTCTCATGCCGATAGTGCGATGTTTTCGCGCATTGTACTCTCTAACGAGCCGGGACAACGCGTCGATCCACTTGTAATTTCCATTAAACGTAAACATTTTCCACATATTGCTCTTTAACGTTTGGTTGAATCGTTCCACGACCGAGGCTTTCATGATAGAGTACGTCGAATAATGATTAATGCTGTGTTTCTTCACGAGTTTCTGTATATTTGTGTTGTAAAATTCTTTTCCTCTGTCGGTTTAAAAATTTTTCGGACTTCTTCCATCGTCTCGAATTATCTTTGCGATAGCATCAGTCGTCTCGTTTCCACTCTTGCTCTTGAGCGGTACAGCCCACGCATATTTGCTCAACACATCGATAACTGTGAGTATGTAGTTGTAGCCTTTGTTGAATCGTGCATATGGACGCATCTCGACCACGTCCGCCTGCCACAGATCGTCGTATCCGCGTACTATGACACGTCTACGTGGGAAATTTTTTCTCGCTGGAGCATGCAATTCTTCCACGAGCAGTTGTTTTTCAGAGGTCTTTTGCGACATATTTGATCGAGACATAATTTGCAATAATGAGATAATTCCTTCACATATATTCTTTATATATCTTTCTTCTCATGCGCTGAATTAGATGTAGTCTGCGCGTGAGTTGCATACCGAAGCATTTTCTGCATCTCATCCATCATTATTTGCAGCGTTTGCACATTCGTCTCGAGCGTGATTATTTTTTTCTCAAGTTCTTCCTGTCTGTCTTCCAAAAGCTTGACACGTATTACCACGTACTGTTTGTTTGCTGCATCAGTATCATCTTCCGGTTGCGCTACGCGTCGTATCTTGCGCGACCTTGCGTCAAAGCCGGAGGCTGTCTGACACAGAGCGTTATCGCGCACGTAATTTCTTAGTAATCCATTCCATTGATAGTATGAGGTGTTTCCAACGATAATCCAAATTTATTAATCGACATTTCGATACAAACAATAATGACAGACTGACTCGTTTCGCCGACGCATAGATTAATTTATAATAAGGCCAGCTTCGTAAAGTTCCTCGATAATTGATAATATTTCATTGTCGTGGACATTGTTGCCGGCTTGACGCGAAGCTTCCAGCAATCGCAAGCGATCAACCAACTCGTTGGGATCATTCCAATGCACGTAGTCGATCTTATTATCGTTTAACGTCATAGCGCGCGGTATGTTTATACCTCTTCCAGCTTTTTTTCCAGGCGCTATTATATTTTTAATAGAGATTAATGGCGCAATTATATTTTTATACTTGTATCCCTTGTTACTTAACACTGGATTACGCATATCATTGCCACGTCTATGCGCATTTGTCGCCAGTAATATATTTGTGTTTAATTTTATCATCGTCATTGTATACGTCACCGTCGGATATTCTCTTGAAAATCAACTCGTAGAGACCTGGTGTTCCCACGTATCTTATTTCACCGATAATTATGTCATCTTTATCCACATCAAAAATTTTATCACCAAGCATCATTCCATTGTTGCAAAATCTAACACCGTAAACATAATCCATACTGTTATTTTTATCTTGACTCAAAATAGCTCCCACATATTTTTGCCCTAGTGGACCCAGATGTGTGCGCAATATATTTTGACCCTCGGACGTTTGTAATTGATGTTGAACCGACGTCATAAGCGTTTCAGGTGTGGTTTCAAAAATTTCTTCCACATACGGAGACGATCTTTCGTGCAATATTTGACTCGATTGTACATCTTTTATCGGAGTAGAAGTAACCACATTCGATAATTGTTTCATTCGCTTACGTTTCGATTGATTTGGAGTAGAAGTTATTAGCGAATCGTTCAATGATATATTTGACCTTGTTCGCTTTGTTCCAGACTCTTTTTTCAGATGCTTGTCTTCGAGCATACTCGATGGTTCGATTTTCGCTTCATTAGAATCCACATTGATTGTATTTTCGACAAGTTGTGTTAGAGGTTTGATAATTGGTTTAAAGTGCCTCTCCAATGCGACATTTTCCTCCATTTGACCGGTTTTTAAAGAACGATATTTTTTACGGATTGATTCGCTCGTTTTTACAATCTCTCTCGCAATCTTCTCACCATCGTCACTGTCAATCGTCGTCGTCATGTTGCGCTCGGACGAAAATTTTTAGACGTTGTTCGATCGATGTATCGATAGCGACTAACCACTTTACGGTATTGCAAAATCGTTATCCTTTTCGATATCTTCCATTAGTCTGTAAACTGTCTTTATCAATCACTACAAATCCATACTTGTGTTGCCAACATTTCTGACAGAATGCGCGAAAATCGCCGTAAGACATGTCAGTATTTACATGATCGTTGTATACATGTTTCAAGTTTGTACCATCTTGTTTAAATAAAATCAGTAAATTTGCATTGTCCCGTATAAGATGCTTGGGTATCTTGGCATACGTTTGACAAAGATAGAAACAGTCGACGCTCGAGTGTCGACCCATTGCAAAGTACTCTCTTATCGTATCTTGCTTATCGCACGCCACGTCGTCAAAGATAAAAATGGAATTCGGAAGCGCCTCACTCGATGGAATTACGTCACTATTATTAGAGAATGTAAAATAACCAATTTCATCGATCGATAATAGCAAATTTTCCAAGTATCGATATTTCGGTTGTTAAAGTGATTTCGAGTATACGTACACATTCTCGAAATGTACACCGTGTGGACTTTCTATCAAACTTATCAACACGTTAGTCTTACCGCAATTCGAAGGACCGCAAATGATACCTCGTATAGTAGTCGGCAGCATGTTTCCATGCTTGCGTATTTCTTTCTCGGACATTACTCGTGTTTTATCATTAAAATTTATCACTTTGATTATCGTCGCTTGTCGCGCGAAGCGCATGTTTGCTCTCGCGAATCTCAAATCAGATTTTGGAAAATGAGTCATCGGGACCCTATTTGTAGAGGCGCATCGAATCGAAACCGCTCAGTCTCAAAAATGTTTCTTCTTCTATCGGTTGACAGCGATATTCTCGAGCTTACGACCGAGCAGTTACAGATTATCTCCAAGATTGTTTTACTGCGAGACTTTGGTAGCTACGTGGAACAATTGTGGGACAAGCTTCCCGAACATATAAAAGCTGACTCAGAGGTTCAGCAGTATCGTCGATGCACGCGACATTATAAATTGTCGTGGCAGCAAACACATTTCAACGGTCCAACACCGTTAATAAAAAATTGTGACGAATGTCAGCAAAAATTATAAGAGGTAGCGATTTGTTAAATCGTGCGATAAACGCACTTCCTATCGAATTACATATTCCAGGCTATCAGTTTTGCGGACCGGGAACTCATTTAGAAACACGATTGGCTAGAGGCAATCGGGGTATCAATCCATTGGATGCCGCGTGTCGCGAGCACGACATAGCTTATTCATGAAGCAACGATCTCGGTCAACGACACGTTGCGGATAATATACTCGCCACGAAAGCGCGAACGCGTATTACCGCGAGAGATTCGACTCTTGGCGAAAGAGCAGTCACTACAGCTATTTGGGCGGCTATGAAGGCAAAGACAAAATTCGGTATGGGGCTGAAAACAAAAAAAATCATCGATGAAGAAAAAGATTGCGAAAAAACGAATACTTCCTATAGCCAAGCGCGGTGGTATCTTACTAATTTTACCATTATTGGGAGTTCTCGGTTCGTTGGCTGGCGGAGCAGCGGGAATCGCGAAGGCGGTGAACGATAGCAAGGCGACGCAACGTCAGCTCGAAGAAATGCAACGTTATAATCGCGCCATAGAAGGTCACGGACTTTATCTCGATCCATACAAGCGTGGACGAGGGTTCTCAACAGCAGCCAAGAAAAAAAAATGTCAAAATAAAAATGCCTGCCGGTGTAACAACCAATGTACAATTGGAACAGCTTGCAAGACGTATGCGTATACAATTTTTTAGAGGTGTTTTCATGCGCATTAATTTACCGATAAACGGTGTACGAGGAAATGAGAACGGTATCGTCAATTTGGATGACATCGATGGTTCCGGTACTCATTGGGTTGCATATGCAAAGAGGGGAGATCGTGTAGTATATTTCGATAGTTTTGGAAATCTGCGACCGCCCAAGGAATTAGTGCGATATTTTGGACAGAATGTTGCAAATATAGAATACAATCACACGGCCTATCAAAATTATAATCAAAGTATTTGTAGACAATTGTGTCTTCGATTTCTTCAAACGGTCGATGATCGATATGAATTTAAAGCCTGACAATTCACCGTCGCGACTCAGTATTCGTTTGACAGTTTTCCAGCATGTCGCTCACACTTACGTTGACCGGCAAGAGTAGCGCTCTTGCTGTAAGAGAAGCCTTCACTTGCGCACAGTACAATTAGACACGTTGCAATCGCACACTGTGATATTAGACACATAAAGTTGCGCACCGTTCGATTGGACACATTTCAATTGCGCACGGTTCGTTTAGACACATTTTATTTGCACACCGTTCAATTGGACACATTGTTTTTGGACACAACACATATTTTTGTATAATTTAAAATACATACACACGCATGTATGCATGTATAATTTTGAAATTTTTTGACATTTATTATTAATTTCATTTGGTAAATAAACGTTTGTTACTGTTCGTTTACACACAGTTCGTTTGCACACAGCTCTTTTGCGCACAGTTCTTTTGCACACATTTCTTTTGCGCACATTTCTTTCGCGCACAGTTCTTTTGCGCACATTTCTTTTGCGCACAGTTCTTTTACGCACAGTTCTTTCGCGCATATTTCTTTTGCGCACATTTCTTTGACGCACATTTCTTTTGCGCACATTTCGATCAAGCGTATGGCATCTGAATATTCATACATTCTGACTGTTGATATATTCAAGAAAAGGCTGTTACAACTGTGATTTCTTGCTGTCAGATTTGCTGTAATCGGTTATAATTAGAAAAAGAAGATAAAAAAGCTTATAATTATAAACATATTTCTACTTTTTATATGGTACGTGCTGTCCATAAATAATAATTAATAATTTTATTATACCATTTTGTATCTTTGCCTTGGACATAGTTATTATGACAGATTTCCTAACCTCTCGTAATGACAAGCGTAATAATTAATTTTTTATTTTTAAAGAGTCAAACTTGACTGTAAATTCTCCAAATCTTTTTTTTCGGTCGGTGTCATTGCACACGTAACAGACACAACGTAATGTAATCAGGAAGTAAGAAAACATATCAGTTAAATATAAAGTTAAATTAATTGTAATTTTCATCAGAGATAAATTCTCTTCTTTGAGCTTCAATTAGATACATCACAATTTCAGTAAGTATTGTGTATTCAAATACTTCGAAATAAGACAAGAATGCAGTTTAATGATATTCCTGGCAATAGTCCAAGAAGTAATAGATCTTTCTTATTTTCAGTGATGAATCATATCTTTGTTATAGATAGCATATCATGGTATTTTGTGCAATATCTCCATCAGTTCCGTGAAAGAATTCTGTGTATGAAATTTTAATATGTTATGCTATTTATTAACATGTTTTAACGCCTATTTCAGATATAAGAGAACTGAGAGCCATGTATGCTATACATCCATAGTAATTTGCACAGCAGATCTGTCATCGAGCACTAGAAAAGAATTGATTAACAAAGCACGAGATTCTTTTAAGCGAGAGTTTACTATAATTTTCTCCGCTATTAGAAACCTGTGAAATGTTATGAAAATATCAACAATCATCTATTTATATTTTTG
Source organism: Polyergus mexicanus (assembly GCF_030449975.1). Taxonomy (NCBI): domain Eukaryota; kingdom Metazoa; phylum Arthropoda; class Insecta; order Hymenoptera; family Formicidae; genus Polyergus; species Polyergus mexicanus. Next base: position 3,735,308 of record NW_027223338.1, on the reverse strand, counting down.
GGAAATTAATCTTTTATGCTTTATGTTTGTACAATGACATTTATTGTCCATTACAAGCAATCATAACAAAACTCTACAAAAAGCTACATCATACTATATATATATATATAATATAGTAAAAGCGTAAATTTAATAAGTGTATGTATTTACTAGCTAATGTATGCATTTACGATAGGATTTCAGCAAAAGTATCACCTAAATATAAAAATGTCTATTTCTGATAAATGTATTCATTTACTAGACAATATATATATTTGCTACAATACATTATAGTAGAAAATCTATGCTTCTACTGGTAAAAGTTTAAATTCCGTCGCTTGTGAATACATTTACTTTTATCAAATTAGTACACATTTACTGTAACACACCACACACACACGCGCGCGCGCGCGCACACACGCACACACACACACACACACACACACACACACACACACACACACACACATATATGAATATATACGCATATATACACGACATGGGATTAAAGGTTTGCTCACAACAAAACACTAATAAATAAAATAAAAATACAAACGTTGTATATATAGAAATATACATGTTATATATGATCATTGTAAAATTAAAACACGTTTCTTGTTTGATTATAATTTGTATCTTTATTGAACATTATAACATTATGAAAATAAAGTAACATTGCAGCGCATTATACGTTTAAACATACATATACATATATATATATATATATATATATATATATATATACTGGGTGGCCCATTTTAATCCATCCAGTCGAATATCTCAAAAACCAAATCCGGAAAAGAAAAATGTTTCAGACAAAAGTTGTTTGATTTCGAGGGGGCCATAAGATGGTACCATTGATTTGACCTTGGAAAATCATTTGAAGGTCATATGAAGGTCAACTTTAAAATCTTAAATGGAAATCCCCATTTTTTCTTTAGTATTCTTGTAGCTGACATCGAGAGATTTCCAAAACACTATAATAAATATTTTTTTATTCAGTACTTTTTGAGTTATTTTATATTTTAATCTGACATCTTTTAATATAACAAATTAAATATCTCATAAAATATTCAGTTTTCGATAATTTTACCGTAATACTTTTATGTACAGAATAATGAGACAAATCAATTAGTCCAATAAAAAAAAACAAATAATTGTTTAAAAAAATACATCGTAAATAATTTTTTTAAAAACTATTATTTTTTTATACTAATTTGTATAAAAATTGTAATTTTTAATTGATTTGTATCATTATTCTGTATATAAAAGTATTACGGTAAGATTATCAAAAACTAACTATTTTATGAAATATTTAATTTTTTATATCAAAAGATGTCAGATTAAAATATAAAATAACTCAAAAAGTGCTGAATAAAAAAATACTTTATTATAGTGTTTTGGAAAGCTCTCGAGGCAAGCTACAAGAATACTAAATAAAAAATGGAGGTTTCCATTTAAGATTTTAAAGTTGACCTTCACATGACTTTCAAATGATTTTCCAAGGTCAAACCAATGGTACCATCTTATGGCCCTTTCGAAACCAAACAACTTTTGTCTGAAACATTTTTCTCTTCCGGGCTTGGTTTTTGAGATATTCGACTGGATGGATTAAAATGGGCCACCCAGTATATATGTATGTACATATATGTATATAGCTGCGTCCCTGCGGGTCGTCTGTGGCCGTTATTCCTGAATCTGCTGTACCCATTTCCGGGAGAACGTTGCTAAGGGTTGTTGTTAAAACAACGGCGGATCTGGAGAGAGATCGGCCATCTGAGAGTCTCGCGATCGATGTCAGGAGTGTTAACCATTTTCGTCGCGATACGCGGTGCTGGTTGTGTCACGCGCGTTCGAGTTATATCGATTTCGATCCGCGGACGCAACAATATATATATACATATATATCGAATTTGATTCATATATATATATATATATGAATCAAATTCGAAGAAATCTACATTTTATCGCAAAGATACTCTTTTCTGATGAAGTCATGTTCGGTAACAGAGAGGGCGTTAATAAACATATAAATCATTATTACTCTCATTAAAATCCTCATTGGCAAAGGAGCCAAGAATTTCAAAAACGTTCTATTAACGTTTGGGCAAATATTCTTAGAAATGACATCATAGGTCCATACTTTTTTTGAACAGAATCTAAACGCGCAAAACTATTGTATTTAGCATTTCTTCAGAATGATCTGCCCAATTTTTTGAGAGATGTCAATAATGACTTGTTCAACCGAATGTGGTTTCAGCAGGATAAAACACCAGCTCCCAAAACGTTACAAATTATTTAAATAATAGATTTAATAATAGATGGATTGGAATGGGTAGGGACTCATGAATGGCCATCAAGATCACCCGACAATCCCTCTTGATTTTTACTTTTGGGAATACGTAAAACAAAAAGTTTATGCGTAAGAGCCTACAACAATGGAAAACATAAAGGAACGTATTCAAGAGGCATATACAAACAAATGCAGATGTCCTTCAAAAAGTGCGGGATGATTTACGCTGTAGGTTGGACATTTTTATCCAAATAAATGGCGGTCTTTTCGAACACCTATAATAATTGTACATGCCCCGATCTTGCCTTGACCGGCCGGATCGTGCTTTTGATTTTGCTTTGACCGGCCGGATCCTGCTTTTGATCTTGCCTTGACCGGCCAATTCGTGCTTTTGATCTTGCTTTGATCGGCCAGATCGTGCTTCTGATCTTGCCTTATAATTTAAAAAGTGTTTAACGAAAACGTACTTAATTATACAGTTTTGAAAAGTTTTAAATGTAAGCTAGAAAAATATGTAATGAAAAGTAGATAGTTCCATTTAAGAAATTGAAGATGATCTTCATGTGATCTTCAAGCAACTATTCACGATCAAACTAATGGCACCATCTTATGTTCTCTTCGAAATACAACTTTTGTCTGAAACATTTTGTTTTACGATCAAAAATAAAAAAGTCATTTGAGGTGGAACATTAAAATGGGACACTCTGTACACACACATGCACACACGCGCGTGCACGTACACGCGCACGCACGCACGCACGCACGCACGCACGCACGCACGCACGCACGCACACACACACACACACACACACACACACACACACAGAGGGTGTCCTAGACCACCCGTACACCCCTTTTCTTTCAAAAACTAAGCATTTTAGAGAAAAACATTTTGAACAAAAATTGTATGGTTTTGAGGGGAACATAAGAAGGTGTCATTGGTTTGATCTTGGATAGCTTCGTTAAGGTCAAGTCAAGGACACCTTTAATTTCTTAAATGGAACTCCCTATTTTTCATTACATATTCTTGTAGCTTAACTCAAGAGCTTTCCAAAACACTATAATAACCTATTTTTTCATTAAGTACTTTTTGAGTTATTTTATATTTTAATCTGACATATTTTGATATAAAAAATAAAATATTTCGTAAAATATTCAGTAATTCAGTTTTCAATAATCTTACCGTAATACTTTTATGTACAGAATAATGAGACAAATCAATTAGTGCCAAAAAAAACAAATAATTATTTAAAAAAATACATTGTAAATAATTTTCTTAAAAACAATTATTTTTTTATACTAATTGATTTGTCTCGTTATTTTGTACATAAAAGTATTACGGTAAGATTATCGAAAACTGAATATTTTACGAAATATTTTATTTTTTATATCAAAATATGTCAGATTAAAATATAAAATAACTCAAAAAGTACTTAATGAAAAATAGGTTATTATAGTGTTTTGGAAAGCTCTCGAGTTAAGCTACAAGAATATGTAATGAAAAATAGGGAGTTCCATTTAAGAAATTAAAGGTGTCCTTGACTTGACCTTAACGAAGCTATCCAAGGTCAAACCAATGACACCTTCTTATGTTCCCCTCAAAACCATACAATTTTTGTTCAAAACGTTTTTCTCTAAAATGCTTAGTTTTTGAAAGAAAAGGGATGTACGTCTGGTCTAGGATACCCTGTATATACATTCGCGCGCAGCGAAAAGAGACAACCCAAGAGTAGGCGCGCGACAAAGTTTTGGGAGGAGCGCTCTACAAATGACAATAGTTACATACGAGCGGTACATAATAGTGGATTCTCGCGTCCTAGCAATCACATATCAATGCCGCCCATATCAGGCCGTTTTTTCTCACCGCACGGTAATATTTGAGCGAATTGGTTGTGCGTTGATACACAGTTTCTGATAAGTTGAAATGTGATTATTTCTGTTACCTGTGTTATTCCCTATTCCTATTGCCTACATCTTTGCATTGTGCGATAGGCTTTGCGTTAAACAGAAATAACCACATTTCAACTTATTGTATATAAATGCACAATGGAATATGGAAACGCATAATGGAATACGCGTCACTTATTTTTAGTTTCAGGAACGTATCACAAATGTAATAGCACGATACTCTAGTAACAAAAGTTCTTGAAATTTTTTATTCAATATATTATTTTGTTTTAATAATAGAAGTAATTATTATTCTATCATTAATTACGTATATGTATATTCTATAACAATTTAAAACATTTGTGTTTTATTGTTACTAGAGTATAATCCTGAGACTAACAATAAGTAACGCGTTTCTTAGTTACGAGCATCTGGCGATGCGTTGCTAAGGTGTGAGCAGTAAAAGGTGAACAGTAGGCGTGAGTCAAGAAATCCGGCCGAAAGTTACAAATAAATTCCAGCATTGACTTATAGCTTATAGTAACAGTAACTAAAATGCTTATAGCAACACTGCTTTTTCAAATTAAAATTGTCATTTAAATATATTGCATACATGTTATTGGAATTAAATTTTAAATAATTGGCACTTTTTTAATGTTTTATTTACTTCTTTTTTAATATTTTATTTTTATGTGCGATATTTAGTCATGATTCATTCTACAATTCATAGATAAATCTCTGAAAATAAGATGATGATTAAAATGTCTAATAATTGAAATATTGTATTAATGTATTGTATTATATTACTATTAAAATATTAATATTAACTTAGCTTACGATATACGTGAATATAACGAATTCGACTCACTCGACCATATTTGACTCAGATTATCGACCATCAATCAGACACGCATTTTTAAATATATTTTAAATATATTAATTTAATATATTCATGAATAAATATCAATATACTATAACATTTAATACTAATCATTTACGAAATATCACTGAACTGTCACCAAACTATCGAACTAACTCGATAACATTCACTCGACCACATTCGACTCACATCATCGACCATCAATCAAACATGCATTTTTAAATATACTTTAAATTTATTTTCCATGAATAAATATTAATGTACTATGAATATTTACTAACTCCACTCATGATGCACGAAATGTCATCGAACTGTCACCAAACTGTCAAACACCGAAGTGAATTCGATAAAACATTCATATCTCTCATCGATACATCATCGACCGCCAATCAGACAAGCGGAAAAATGGCAATAATAGATTCGATTAATGCGACTCAAAAACACATTTCAGGCGTTTCACAAATTTTTTTATTATGGAAGGATGGAAGGATGGATCAGATTTTTATTATGGATCAGATTATAACGCGTGCGCTATCTATGATATTCTTTATTTGTTATAATCTTACTGCATATAATTTTTATACAATTGTAAAATTGAAAACATATATTATGGTCTATTAATTATAACATTAACATAAGCAAATGTTCTTATCAATATTATGATTCACATTTGTTATTATAATCACATTAAATTCTAGATAAATTTAATATTTTTTGTAAAAAATTAAATTAATATTCTCATTTTAAGAATATGTATCACGTACATATGAAATTTAAATTATACATTTCCGCAAAAACTAAATTTTTATTAATTTTATAAATATAACAAAATTTTTTGTCATAAATGATTAGTTAGACGTTAGACGATTCTTTGATGTATTTTGAATTATTTGATCCAATTTCAAAGCACTTTGGTTACTTTTTGTTGACATAGTTAAGTAACTTGTTTATTACTCATATTTGACGTTTTATATAATTCTTAAAAACAAGTTCATTAATTATGTCCTCAAAAATAACCAATATACTTCAAAATTAGATCTAATAATTCAAAAAACATCTAAGAATTGTCTAACTAATCATTTATGAAAAAAATCTTTGTTATATTTCCAAAATTAATAAAAACTTGGTTTTGCTGGGAAAATACCAATTCAAACATCATATTTGCGTGGTACATAAATTGTTACATTTACTTGTAATTCATATCAAATTCATATTCTAATTAATAAAAAAATGTACATATTGTATAATAATTTTATATCATTTCATAAAGCTTTTTTTGCTAATGGTCTTGTATCTTGTATTGCATTTATTTTGTTTACAAAATACGTTTACATTAACTGTTATACTTAATTTGAGATGAATTTTCCGTATATTGTGTTTTTTATTGTGAGAAATTTATTTATTTAATTTTTATTAATATTTTAGAATTCTATCTGTCATAAATATTAGGACATTCTTTACACTAATTTATGACTAATTTTAAAGAAACGAATCTTATGATCAAAAAAAATTTTTTTATTATTGTAGTTTAAAAAATTTTTCATGATTATTGATATTTTAAAAATAAAATTATATAATTGTTTTTATATAAATTAAATTTTATTGTAACTATGCATATAAAGCTTCAAATAACCGTAAAAATACTAAATTATTGCTAGAAGTAAACAGAATAAAAATTGCACAAAACTTATTTAGTGTTCTTACGATATTAATAAATTTCCTTAACAGTGCACTTCATATTTTTCTAATCTGTGCCCCCCCCCCCTCCCTACCAGATAGCAAAGTATATATAAGGCTGCCATTTGAAATAATTTTGAAGTACGCAACTACGCAAGACATAGAAGAGACGTGCGACCAAACTTTGTGAAAATTATGAAGCCGAAAGAATATACTTCTTTTAACAAGCTGCAAAAATACATAGTATTAAATTTAATAGACGAGTTTGAAGAAGAATTAATACAAATGTCTGGAAAATGTATGGACATCGGTTGTGGTCCCGGAGATATAACGAAAAATGTCCTCTTGCCGGCTTTAAATCCAAATACGGTAATAACAGGTAAAACAATAATATGTATAGAATAATGCCTGTAACAACATACATTTATTTGAATTATTATTTAATTCAATAATCGCATATTTTGAAGGTACCGATATTTCGAAGAATATGATCGAGTTTGCGAAGAAAACATACGGTGACGGAAGACTCCAATTCGAAGTATTAGATATCCAAACTAAATGTTTACCTGAAAAATATATTTCTAGATTTGATCATATATTCTCATTTAACGCTTTAAATTGGTGTTATGACATTCGGTAAGTTAAAATTATTAATAATCAAGTGGGAAACTGGCAGATAAAAGCCAAAATATCGGTTGGTATCACAGTGCGAATTTATTATTATTAAATCTTATTCATTAATGTGCATTAAAAATGTACGTTCCAAAAAAAAAATTTAAGTAAATATAAACTAGGCTTGCCCAACCTATCAATCGCGATCGACCGGTCAATCGCAGCGTGATTTCCACCAAATTATTGTACAAATATATATTATAATATAAGTTGATATAACATTGAACTAACGTTGAAAACCAAATGTTGAAGAAAAATTGAAATTCTGATCGAATCGATATCGAAATAATACAAATTTTTGACGATTCTTCGGCTACTATTTTGATATAATTTCAATATTGAATCAATCACAATTAATTATATTTTAATACTTCGCAAATTAAAGTTGCAAAGTATTGCAACTTTATACAGAGTGTCTTTGAACTCATTGTCAGTGCCAAAACTACAGCGGCTTTAGCACATGAAAACAAGTCAAAATTGTTTAATAAACACATGTACGCAAAACTCCAAACATTTTTCAAAAAGCTTGAAACGATTTATTAATTTATTAATTTATGCTAAAAAGTATGTCGAAGTCGAGAGAGAAATTTTTGAGCACCTTTTAAACTAAAGCTTTAAACAGAATAAGGCTGATGGCAGAGAATGAAATGTTTAAACGCTTACGACTGTCATAGTCGTAAAAATAAGACAGAAAAACGTAAGTTGTCATTATGAAGGAAGAGTAAGGAGAGTTATCGCGATAGTGTAGAGTGTAGAGAGAAAAAAAATTGTTCACGGAATATGTTCCGTATGTGGCCAGATTTGCCAAATGGAATAATTTGGACCATTTCGTCACCATCTTGAATATTCGTACATATATAATGTTACGTTTAGTTGTGGTAGTAATTAATAGTAAGTAGTGTGCATAGACATAGTATATCTAGACCAAGCGTTTGCCTTTTTTTAAGGAGTGGGGGTAAAGATGCACGTAGAAAAGGACATACTCTGTTTTATGCCCCTTGCGTTCTCTCTCGCTCGCACATAGCATAGCGCTTTTTTTCGTCATGCTACGTGCGAGCGAGAGAGAACGCAAGGGGCACGAAACAGAGTATGTCCTTTTCTACGTACACCTCGGCTCCCACTCCTCAATACTCGGTCTAGATATGTCTAGGAGCTTTGTTACATGGCTCTCTTAATCGGGTTTAATAACATCCGTAGTTTTAGGACTGGCCAATCACAGTCATTCCATTCTTCAGAGGAATAGTTGTGATTGGCTAGTTTCACAACTACGGATGTTATTAAATCCGATTAAGGGAGCCGTGATTTTGAATATTTATATATATATAGATATACGAATATTCAAAATGATGACGAAATGGTCTATGTTATTCAATTAGGCAAATCTGGCCATATACGAAACATTTTTCGTGACCATTTCTAATGTAAGCAGATAACTTTCCTTACTCTTCCTTCATGGTCGTCATCCGACGCATTTTCCGCATCCACATATAACCTTTACGACTTATTACTTACGTTTTTCTCTATCTTACTTCACATCACAACAAATGTAAGCGCTTACGTCATATTCTTTGCCATCGGCCTTAAGAATATTAAACAACATTTACTTCAAGTTACGTTTTCTTACAAAAGCAACTTCAATATCCTATAATTCTGAAACCATTCGGATTCGGACATATGTTTATTAAACATTTTCGATTTGTTTTTATGTGCTAAAGTCGCTAAACCCGTTTTGACAGTGCCAATGAGTTCAGAGACACTCTATATATTTATATAGATTAATGTGAATTTTTTAAACAAAAGAATAATACTTCTTTTCTTTCTAAAATTATGAAATTATTAAACATATATATCAATATATAATATATTATATTAAATATTGTATTAATTTGTAAAAATGTTTAAAATAAAGTAAAATTTTGTAATTTTAATTTTGTAATTTTTTAAATTTTTAGATATTTTAATACATAAAATTGTTTTTTATAATATTTTTTAACAGTTTGATCACATTATAACATAATTTCAAAGAGAAAGAAATAAGAGTTTAATATATCAGCTTATCATTTCATTAAAATGATTATATTCATTTTAAAAGTTTTATTAAAAATTGAAACTAAAATCACAATAAGCATAAAAGCTTTAAAAATTAATTACGCTTATCTATGTTTTATTTGACAGACGCGCATTTGAGAATATTTATCGTATGATTCGACCTGGTGGGAATATACTTATAAATTTGATTACATCCCATGATACATATGATGTTATAAATATTTTGGCTCAAGATATTCGTTTTGCACCATACATACAAGTAAGCTTCATTATTTTCATGTTCCATCAAATTCGCAATTTTACAGGAATAAGGGTTTAATTATTATACTCTTATTTTTATACAGGATGTCAAAAATTATGTTTCGCCATTTAATGATTCAAACTGTCCTCGTAAAGAATTGAAGGAAATACTTAAAAGTATCGGATTTAAGGTTTGCCATTGCAGTCTTCGAGAAATAACATATTCTTTTAAAGATCCAAGCAATGTTATATGTAAGTTATTTTTAAAAATCTAAAAATTAAGTTTTATGCTTCATGTGATTACTATCACATTATAAGTTTGCTGCAACGTTCTTTTCTTATTTATTTAAATCTTAATTCAATTCTAATAATTTATTCTTAATGAATTATTTTAATAGGTTCGATATTCTCCATCTACCCATTTGTTGATAAAATGCCACACGATCTGCAAGAAGAATTCAAAAACGAATATACACGTAAATTTGTGGAAAAAAAGGTAACTTATAAAACAATACAAAATAATCAAGAACAAATACTTATGTTAGATCTATACAAACTCTTAATAGTTTATGCACAAAAAGATATATAACAACATTGCATATATATATTTATATCTAATCGTTGATGTACCATATATCGTAAATCCTACACATTAAGTCAGCAAATAAAATTAAACTTAAAAAATACGAAGTAAAGAAAAGAGTGGAAGATTAAAATTAAATACATCTATTAAGAATTAAAAAATAAGAGCAGTGTATGAATGTGTCAAGGAGTTCTGCATTATCTTGTAAATTAATACCGTTTTTTTGCTGTTGGATTTACTTCATACACCAATGGATTATTCGAACGATCGGTATGTTTTTAAGTTGGCTTCACTTTTGTTTTTGTAATGACATATCAGATTGTCATGAAGGTGAAACAGACCTGTATGCAGTGAGTCTGGCATTTTGATGGCTTTAATTTCTAATCTAATGTAATAATGTTATAAAATATCGAATAATAAATGTGAAATAAATTATGAATTACCGACAGTTATTCTTATGATGATATAAAATATAAAGGACTTTTTTATTAAACATTATTTTTTAATATATTACCGTCGAGAAGGATTCAAAGGGAATCAAAATGATTAGTACATTACAATTTTTCTTGTACATAATAAATATTATTTTTTTATGTACCATTTACTGCACTCAGGCAGAGCCGTTTCAAGCCGAGGTGCAACAGGTAAAGTACACCCGGACGGCCGTCGACGTGTCTTTGAAAACAATCGTAAAACCGAAAAAAGAAAAATTGGAAAAGTTTTGAACTATAAAAATAACCAAAATTAAAAAAGATCGCAAATTTGCATGACAAGCAGTGGTATCAACGCAGAGTACTATGCCAATTCCATTAATGCTGATCAAACCAAAACTAATCCTACCAATCTTGATTAATGCCAAACAAACCATCACCCCACAAAATCCGACGTAATTAATCCAAACAAACCCCACAATACTCAACCCAACAATCTTCATCAAACTCAATCCGACCTCGAACGAGCCCAAACAAAACAATCAAATCAACCATGACGTATTTTTAAAATCTGTTATTAGAAAATTGACACAATTTCGATTTATAATTTTTATAAATCTCACTAACTGCTAAATTTTTATTTTTGTATTTTAGATATAGTAATAAGCTCTTAAAACAAATGTTTTGAGTTGTTGAAACAGCACAACGAAACTTTTGACTTTCTGCGCCATAGTTCGTCTTTTAAAAAAATGAGTAAGATGCACGTTTTGAAACAGTGCATGAAATTTAAGCAAAACTTTCAAACAAAACTGAAACGGAAAATGATATCGTGCCGAGTTATACGACAAAATGTGTATATTCTTGCAAGGAATGCTGATGCCCGATATGAATTAAAATACAATACTGAATTATTTATTGAAAAATAATTTGCAACAGGTGTTTCCGAATCTTTACGTGAGTTTGCAAATATCATTAACTTTGCCAGTCACCAGCAGCTTCAGATAAAAGATCGCTTTCAAAATTTAAATTGATAAAAAATTGTTGGCATTTGACTTTCAAGAAAGGTTAACGAATTTAGCAACAATTTTGATCCAGCACAAAATCGTCGAAGGTTATCACACAATTTATTGTTTGCTGGGCATGTCGTCTGCGGGGCACGTCTTCTGCTGGGCATGTCGTCTGCTGAGCATGTCGTCTCTCTGTAGCAATCGACACTGCATCCATTGAGCGAGGTTTAAATATCGCTCTGAAGTCGTATAAACTATGTTAAAGTGGCATAAGATATGAAGTCTGAATAGCTCAGTGGTAAGAGCAGTTGCCCGGAAAGCGAAAGACTCGGGTTCGATTCTCGATTCAGCCACTCGTACCTCGCATATTTTTTTAGATCCGCAAATATTGTTTTCTAATAATTATTTGTCGGGCTGGAAGAGTGTGTAAATGCCCTACATAGATACGACAGTCCCGCTGCCATGGAAGAGATGAGAGCTTGGTTCATGCTTAAATCCCCCCCTCACTTCAGTCATAAAAGTAAAAGCAAGATGTTCGCGATTTATATAAGATAGAATTTTATTCTTATTTTCAATTTATCAAGGTATTCAGATTTCATAACTATTCTAAACTATTGTATTTAATGTGTTAACGTTTAATGTCCGTTGTAATAACTATAATAAACAACTGAAATTTTACATACATTTTATATTTGATAAACAGTTCTGCTATCAATTGTTAATATAAGTTGATGCTCGATTTCGATCAATTACCAATAATAATATGTACATAGAATCAATTTGTTTGGTCGTATTGGTTTAAGTTGGGTTGGGTAGGAGTCATTTCCCAGACAGCACAAAACATCCTCAGGATCATCCTGAATATGTCCAGGACGCTTTAGGACATTTGTAGGATGTTTTAAGATATTATTATAAATATATTTATAAAAGTTTAATATGCATACATAATTATTTTTAGTTGTGTCGGCTATTTTATATAATTTAGAAATCTTAAGTATTATAATAAGTATTAATATCCTATAAATGTCCACTGGATAACTCCTGGATGTCTGTAGGATATATCTGCCCTGTCTATTATATTGGATGTCTTTTGGATTTCCAGAGGACATATACATGTGCAATTAATTGTTAACATTAATTTCGTTTAATATTAATAATTGAATTTGATGCGCACATTTTCATATATCCAAAATTATTATTTATTTAATATTTCATGAGAAATGTTACTGTTCGCAACATTCCAAACGTGAGAACGCAACCAAAATATTTTATTTATTATTTTCATATCTGCGATTATAATTTGCAAACAAGATTGAGGCATCTTTTTTCTGGCCAACATTGTTACGAGTATCAGGATAGATTTTTTTAATCATAATTTCTTATCACTTTAAAAAAAGCAGCAGTTTATTGCTTCCTATAATATTACGAAACCGTTTCCTCATACTTGAATATGTAAAGATCTTTACATCCTTGGAATAATTTTTCTCATAAGGATTGCCTCCTAATAACGAAGATGTATATATTTTCTCTCTTTAGCTACCAACTTGTATATACACAGTCTGATAGACTATTATTATATGATTTGCGAAATTAGGTGCCATTAAAAAAAGAAAAAATACATCGCCAGGAATTATAATAATAATTCTTTCCAATAATTTGTAAGCTTTTATTACCATATATGATTGGTTGCAATCATATGAAGGAATACCAGATATTGCACATTTAGTGTTTCAAAAACGGAAGTTTCTTTAAATTCTGGAATAACTGTTTTTTAATAACCAGAATATTCATGCACAAACCGGATATGATATGAAATATTTTTTAAACCAACCAGCACACGAATAAAAATTGCCTCTGGGATAAAATATTTTTTTAATAACCAGGGCGCACATGCAAACCGCTTCTGGAATAAAATATTTTTGAAACCAATCAGCACACGAATAAAAATCGCCTCTGGGACAAAATGTTATTTTTTTAATAATCAGAGCAAATCGCATCTAGTGTGAAATATTTCTTAAAACAACCAATTCACGATTAAAAATCGCCTCTAGAATAAAATGTTATTTTTTTAATAAGCAAAGCGCACATACAAACCGTTTTTGGTGGGAAATATTTCTTTCGACAACCAGTTCACGAATTGATTGTTTCTGGGATACATTCTTCAACCAAAGCGTACATGCAAAACATTTTTGGTGGGAAATATTTCTTTCGACAACCAGTTCACAAATTGATCGCTTTTGGGAAATATTCTTCAACCAAAGCGCACATGCAAGACGCATTTGGTGAAAAGTATTTCTTTCAAGAACTAGCTCACGAATTAATCGCCTCTGGCTAATTAATTACTGTGACACAACTACTATTGCAAAATAAATATAATCAATTTTCAGTGAAATATACAAATAAGCAAAAGATTAATTATATTTTAATAAATTTGAAGTTACTATTACATATACACAAACATATACACACGTATAGATAATATATAACACACATATAGTATGCTCGGATAAAAAAGAGATGGACAGAGAAGAATGGACAAAGAGAGAAAAAAGATATGAGTGTAACTGAGCAAGTATCTGTACAAGTGCTAAAAGTAAGAAAAAACAGGAAATAGTTATATCTTTTTCTGTAGCAATACTTTATGCTTACTAATATCTAGTGACTAATGTAAATTATCGATACATCGTTTCACAGCCGTTTTATTCTTCCTTTTTTTTGCCCATATGTGTCCATTTATTTATAATAAAAATACTACTGTATATGAGTATTAAATACTATGTGCATCATATATGCATAAAAACTCAAACTTCAATTTTATATTTTATCGATTTGAAAATAATTGTAATGGTTTGATAAGATTTATGCGATTAAAATATGGCATCAAACGCGACATAAATCGAATATATTGTACATTTAAATACATCGTACATTTAAATATATATGTAGGATTTAAGTACGTATTATATGTACCGATATGCGTAGTATCGCATGTCGACATTGCGGCTAGATCATAAAGTAGTAACGAATCCTTTAGCGAGTCGCCGCTAAGAGAGATTTTTGTTATCGCGTGCGCAATCTTTTATTTTGACGTATGCGGCTAGATCACAGGGTAGCCGCGAGTCCGAAAAGATAAGCACTACTCTTCGGTCGGCATCTTTTACTCTCCGGGCATAAACGGACGGGCAGCAGCGAGCGTCAGTCAGTCCTTCGCCGTCAGTTAAGAGTTGTACTACATTCGTATATTCCTTGTATTCTTAAATCTTTATATTCTTTTATAATAAATATCTGTTTTTAATAAAACCTACAAATTGGGGGCTCGTCCGGGATTATAGCCTAGAGTGTAGTGCTAGCAGACGACCATAAGAAGTGCCTAAGAAGTTTTCAAGAAGTTTTCTAAGACATCACTATAATGACGGAACCAAGTGCCAGCGCAGCAAACGACGATCTGAATGCGAAGCTGACGGACATGACAACAGCTCAATTAAGACAAGAATTGAAAAAACGAAATTTGAAAACAGCAGGACTGAAAAACGAACTCATCCTAAGACTGTTACCGTTTATGCAACTCGAGCGCGAACACGGTGAAACAGAACAACACGGGGAAGTTAAGAATAAAAATGATGAAGACGCAAGCAGAAAACAAGAAGACAGCAGCGAAAGCGACACAAGTCTGAGCGACGAAGATGAAGTGCCGATTGTTGAAAGAAGACAAAACACAGGAAGGGCCCGAGGAAATCAATTATTAACATTCAGAGATGTTGAAGAATCCTTAGAAACGTTCAACGGAGATGACAAGGTTGATCTGAAGATGTGGATCAAAGATTTCGAAGAAATGGCTGCATTGTGCGAGTGGTCCGATATTCAAAAAGTAGCATACGCAAAACGTCTTCTTCGCAGGTCAGCAAAACTGTTTGTTAAACATGAAAGATCCACGAAAACATGGAAGAAGCTGCGGCGTGCATTAAAGGAAGAATTTGTTAATATCGTGGACAGTCATGCAGGACACCAAGTGTTATTACGACGAAAGAAATCATCTGACGAATCATATCAAGCATATATATATAAAATGGTTGAAATTGCCGCGCAAGCCGACGTCGATACACCATCGGTAATTCGATACATTATCGAGGGAATACAAGACGATGCAGTTAACAAAACAGTGCTACACGGAGCAAAGACAATACGTGAATTAAAAGAAAAATTCACTTAATATGAAGCTATAAGGAAGGAAAGAAAATTAAAGACGAAGCAGTCGAAGCCAGAGGAAAAGAAGAAGATAACTCAAGGGGACACGAATACAACGACGACGAAAAGATGTTTCAACTGTGGTAGCAGAGATCATTTGGGTAAAGTGTGCCCGATGAAAGAGCAAGGCGCCAAGTGTTTCAAGTGTAATCAATATAGCCAAATTGTGTAAGGGAACAGTGAGTGTACAGAAAGAAGCCGCGTGCGTAATTGTTAAGAACACACAACAAAAGCAGGTAAAGCAAGTAGAAGTCGCGAATCAATGTTTTGTTAGTATTATAGACACGGGCAGCGATTAGAGCTTAATAAATCGAGATTGTTACGAGAAGATAGGTTGTCCGAAATTAAACAATAAAATAAATTTTGACGGTTTAGGCGCATTAAATAATAGTACGTACGGCTCTTTTGCAATAGATGTTGCTATTGACGATGAAACATATAAAATTGTATTTCATGTCGTTGATAATGAAATAATGAAACATGCAATCTTGATTGGTGCTGACTTTTTAAATCTAGTTGAATTACATTCGATAAAAGGTCAGGTAGTTATCCGAAAAATTCCTGAAAAATCAATTCACGCAAGTAGTACAGAGTTACCCGAGGTGTTAAAGGTTGATATAATAGAAAACGCAGATCCATTTGACTTTTCATATATCTCTGATAAAAACTTACGACGCGAAGTAGAAGTTATTGCAAGAAATTATGAACCTAAAAAAACGCGTGAAATCGGTGTTAAAATGACGCTAATTTTGAAAGATGATATTCCAATTTACCAAAGACCGCGTAGATTGTCTCCATCGGAAAAGGAAGAAGTTGATAAACAGTTAAAAACGTGGATAGACGATGGTATTATAAGACCCTCTAATGCCGAGTACGCAAGCCCTGTTGTACTAGTTAAAAAAAAATGGTGACACAAGAATCTGTGTAGACTTTCGAAAATTAAACAAGAAAATCATAAAAGATCATTATCCGTTGCCGCTAATCGAGGATCAGTTAGACCGGTTGCAAGGCGCGAAAATGTTTAGTACTATTGACTTAAAAAATGGATTTTTCCATGTCAAAGTGGCCGAAGAAAGTAGGAAGTATACTTCTTTCATTGTTCCAACAGGTCAATACGAATTCATACGGATGCCATTCGGGCTTTGCAATTCTCCGGCTATATTCCAAAAGTTTATAAATACTGTATTTAAAGATTTAATTTCTGAGGGAATCGTATTAACTTATATGGACGATCTAATTATTCCTTCGCAGAACATTGAACAAGCAATTGATAGTTTAAAACGCGTATTAGAAGTTTCAAGTCTAGCTGGTTTGCACATAAATTGGCAAAAGTGTAAATTTATTTAAACAGAAATTATATACTTAGGACATATCGTAACGGACGGAACTGTAAAACCCGCGGAATGCAAAACTAATGCTGTTATGAAATTTCCGGTCCCCAGATGTGTCAAAGATGTACAAAGTTTTATCGGCCTCACGGGTTATTTCCGTAAATTTATTTATCAATACTCAATGATAGCACGACCGCTAACAAATCTTTTGAGGAATAATATAGAGTTTCGGTTTGGTAAAGACGAAGAACAAGCATTTCGAAGTTTAAAACTCGCATTGATCAATAAGCCTGTTTTTAAATTATATAAAAGCGGAGCCGAAACGGAATTACATACAGACGCTTCAAAATTTGGTTACGGTGCGATATTATTGCAAAAGGATTATTTAGACAATGCTTTCCATCCGGTCTATTATGCAAGCGGGAAAACTACTCCAGCTGAAGAAAAATATACTAGTTATGAATTGGAAGTACTTGCAGTCGTCAAAGCATTGAAAAAATTCAGAGTATATTTATTAGGCATTCATTTTAAAATTATTACCGATTGTAAAGCATTTACTTTAACAATGAACAAACGAGATTTATGCGTCCGCGTGGCTCGATGGGCTCTTGCATTAGAGGAATATGACTATGAAATTCAGCACAGGCCAGGGAAGAATATGATGCATGTCGACGCACTAAGTCGAAATCCCCTCCCAGAAATTTTGCTTGTTCATGAAAGTAATGATAGTCTAATCGCTAGATTTAGAAAAGCTCAGAGTACCGATCAAGATCTGCAAAAAATCCTTAAACTAGCGACACTCAATAAAGTCGACAGTTATATAGTAAGAAATAATTTACTGTATCGAGATAATAATGGCGAATTATTGTTAGTAGTACCTAAGACGTTACAAAATTCGATAAATTAGGCAAGCGCATGAGCAAGGTCACTTTGGCGTTAATAAGACGGAAATGCTTGTACGAAGAGACTATTGGTTTAAGACTATGCGATCGAAAATCGAAAAAGTAGTAACGAGTTGTATAAATTGCATTCTAGCAGAGCGAAAACAAGGTAAACAAGAAGGATTCTTGAATGTAATTGATAAAGGAGATGTTCCGTTACATACCTATCATGTGGATCACTTAGGTCCAATGCCAAGCACAAAAAAAAATTACCGTCATATTTTCGTCATAGTTGATGCGTTTAGTAAATTCGTGTGGTTATATGCTACAAAATCGACCGATGCTGCCGAAATAATCGACCGTTTGTGCAAACAATCCGTTGTATTTGGAAACCCGCGTAGAATCATATCAGATCGCGGTACGGCGTTTACATCAAGCGCGTTTAAAGAATATTGTACCAAGGAAAAAATTCAGCATCTTCCTTATACCACTTTTAACTAAATTGTCGGCCCGAAAACCAGAAGAATGGTTTAAATTTATCGATACTGCTCAGAGATATTTAAACACTACGCCGAGCAGGAGCACGGGCCGAACACCGTTCCAATTAATGTTTGGCATTCACATGCGATTAAGAGAAGATACACAAATACGCGAGAGTACTCTGCGTTGATACCACTGCT